>NC_092753.1:70632630-70950130 GCF_047496795.1 Chiloscyllium punctatum | reverse complement strand
GGAGAGTCACCTTGTAAAATATTAGAAAATACTTACAATTTTATGCCCCTGTATGCCAAGTATCACGAGAATCATAAGTCACTTCTGAGCTTGAGTGTCTTGGAATTAACATCACTTATGATGACAATTTTATTTTGAAAATACGAAAAATATATAGTTTACTTCATTTAACCAAGGTTCCAACTTACTGCCTTTTGGTGGGTTTTTGATCTGAGAAATTTGAAGGGCATTGCTTTTTGCAGAGCAAGTAGTCTGTGCCCTCTAGTGGTTTGGAGGAGTACATGCCTGCTATTGCTGCAATTCATATCCCTACCAATGTGCCATAATAAAATTCAACATACCTTCACTGAATTGAGCTCTGCAAAACAACAAAACAAATGTGGTATTTTAAGCAAAATTTAATCTTAAAAGCAGGCAAGACAGCATCTGAGTCGTCAATTTTTGGCCATCCTAATTGTCCTTGATTAGATGGTAGTAAACTACCTTCTTGAACTACTGTGACCCAAAATGCCATTAGGGAGGGAATTCTAGCACTTTGGAAGCAACGTTGATGTTTTTGCAAGTTGAGATAGCAAGTGGTTCAGAGGGGATGTTGCAAGTGGTGATGCTTCCATATATTTGCTGTCCTTACCCATCAAGATCGTAGTGTTCATGAGTTTATAAGGTGCTGTTTAAGGATCTTTGATGAATTTCTGAAATGCATCTTTTTGATGTTACACACTGTTGCTGAGTGACACTGTGGGGCAGTGGATACAGTGCCAATCACGCAGTCTGCTTTTTCCTGGATGGTTTCAAGCTTGAGTATTGTTGGAATCACACACATCCAGACAAATTCGGGGAGCATTGCATTACACTGCGGTCTTGTGCCTTGTTTAGGATGTCTGGCACAGAGTTACCTGCTGCAATATTCCTAACTTCTGACCTGTTCTTGTAGCCACATGTTTATATGGCTTGTTCAGTTCAATTTGTGGTAAATAGAACCCTCCATGATGTGGATAGTGGGGCTTTTAGTGATAGCAATGCCATTGAAATGTCAAGAAACAGTGGTTAGAATCTATCCAAGATAGCAATTGTCTAGCATAAATATTACACTGCCCACCCTCTCATTCCTGGTATTCAACTAAATGTCAACATTCCACTATCTATTCGCTATATAATCAACTGACCAATATATCTATTACTAACCTCAAATATAAATTATTTCCACTCCATTCCAGCCACAAATCTAAATTCCCAACTACTTGATATATGCACTCCAAACTCTCTATCTGAAACCCTTTGTACATTCAGTTCTGTACCTCATTCACCATCACAAAAGTGACATAAGATACAACTATCCTCACAAATACTACTTTCCCTCTCAACTCCTCCATTTGTTTCACTTCCTCTATACATTGAGATACTTCCCAAAACTATTTGAAATCCTTCTGTATTGCCAACCTCTCATATCAACCGTACATTATCTCACTTTTACCATGACAAATGCTGCTTAAAAAGCGCATGTTCTAACTGCAACTTTTAAAGGTCACAGTAAGCATTTAAATGAAACATTTTTAAAAACCTAACATTTTTCAATCATGAAATATCAGTGTTCTAATGACAAATGGTCAATGGTTCAGGGCAATTCCTGTTACTCACCTTGCAGGAATTACCAGTGTTTCTAATTGCCTTTTTCTTACTGCAATGTAAAAAAAAAATCATTTTGATCAATTTCTTCTATCTATAGATCCACATATCTACCAGATTAACCATTCTACAAGTGACTACTGCTCTTATTCTGAAAGCAAAGTGCATTACTGTAAACAGGAACCTTGACCTTGCTTGGCATAAAAGAGAACCTCTTCTGTTGGGCAACAGTTAAAAAAATATAAACACACCAATATTTGCATATGTAGAATGTTCCAAAGCAACAATGGTACCCCTGTTAAATCAACAATTGTTCTGTGTGGCTCAATCTACACTCAAAGCTCACCATGATTTTACTGTAGGATCCCAACTTCAACATAGTGTTGGTAGCTATACATATCCATTTGCCTTTACCAAGCATAGTGCTTTGTGGTGCTAGAAGAGAAGTATTTTCCAGGCAAGGTCAACATATTTCTAATTTTGTTGCTGCCACATAAAAAGGCTCCCACATAAAATTGATGAATTACGTCAATGCAGGCAGGGCAGAACCCATTAGAGACAAATTGTTGAATCACCTGCTTCTGTGAATCTTGAAAAAGGAATCCTCTAGCCAATTATTACTTCGTTACCGTTAACAAAGACAGATTAGGTTGATGCTTGGCTGGCTATATCAGCCATCTGTCAACATGCCACTGTATAGGCTCAACTTACTAACTGAATACATAACAATGTTGTAATTCTAGTGATTCAAGGTTAAAATATTTTTCCAATATTTGAGCTAGTAATATCAATCAAAAGAGAAGGCTTTCAAATTTAAAGATTTCGGTCATTTACACTTCATTTCTGAAATCAACAGCTTTAGTCAAATTCAATAACTTACTTAATCTTACTTGAATTCTCCATCCAAAATTAGACTATATAATCACACTGTCTTTTGGATGGCTAGATAGCTATGAGGAAAAAAAAAGCATTTTAAATTTATTTTAAATTTATTGAGTACTTACTTTTGTAAACAAAAATATATAGTTCTGCCCTCCGGATCCTCCAAAAGAAAAAAAATCCCTCTTAGTCCAAGCACAAGACTGTTCCTTCCATACAGTATTGTCCTAAGAAGGTTGAAACAAGATTAAATCATTTAGTCCCTAGAGACCTTTCTGCTTTTCTGTCAGGAGACTGATTATGTGTCCTAACCCTATTGACCCAAATCTCCTCCATATCCCTCAATAATTTTTAAAAATTCTCTTGAAAAATTATAATTGAAAATATCCACAGCCTTTTTGGGGCTTGGAAGAAAAACAAGGTCCTTGATTTCTATTCTCCTGTGCATGAATTCTGCCAAAATGATTAAACCAATCATTAGAGGCCAACTTCAACACTGGTAGGGAAACTATTGAAGAAAATACTGAAGGTGCAAATTAATGCCCACGTGGAAAGGCATGGGTTAATTAGGGATAGTAAGCAGGGCTTTGTCAGAGGGAGGTCATGCCTAACAAATTTGTTAGAATTTTTTTTGAAAAGGTGATCAAGCATGTGGATGGAAGGAGTTAAGTTGATGTAGTTTATATGGATTTTAGCAAAGCTTTAGACAAGGTCCCACATGGGAGACGGATTGAGAAAAGTAAAGCACATGGAATTCATGGATACTTGGCATGGTTGATCAGAAACTGGCTTAGTATTGGGACACAAAGTGTAGTAGTAGAAGGCTGTGTATGAGTGAAAGGAGGGCAATGTCCAGCAGTGTACAAGAATCAGTATTGAGACCCTAACTGCTTGTATATACATATATGAAAAATGTAGGGGGAATGTTAAGCAAATTTGCACATCACACTAGGTCAATAGAGTGATTAATAGCAAAGATGGTTGTAGGTTACAGGAACATATATATGGATTGGTCAAATGGACAGAGCAGCTGCAGATGGTACTTGACTTTGATAAGTGTGAAGTGATGCACTTTGGAAGAAGAAACAAAATAAGGGAGTATCGACTGAATGACAGAACACTGCGTAGCTTAGAGGAACAAAGGGATCTTGAGGTAATTAGTCACAGATCCGGGAAGCTGGCAAGTATGTGAATACAGTTAAGGCAACATATGAGGCACTTGCTTTCACTGGCTGTGGCATGGAGTACAAGAGCAAGGAAGTAATGTTGGAGTTGTACAGAGCGTTGGTCAGACCATAACTGGAGTACTGCATGCAGTTCTGTTTAGCTCACTTCAAAAACGAGGTGATAGGACTGGAGGGGGTACAAAGGAGGTTCACCAGGATGTTGCCTAGGATGGAGAAATTGAGCTAATGAAGTCAGACCAAAAAGCCTCTAATTATTTTCTTCAGAAAATGAAGACTGAAAGGGGTCATGATTGAGGTGTAGAAGATTGAGGGGTATGGACAGGGTGAATAGAGAGCAGCTGTTTCCCTTGGTTGAGGAATTAATCACAAGAGGTTATAGTTTTAGGTTGAAGGACAAGGGATTTAGGAAAACAAACAAACAAACAAACAAACAAACAAACATTCACCTCAGCAAGTGGTAGGAATCTGGAATGCACTGCATGGGAAAGTAGAAGAGGCCAGAAACCTTAAAACCATTTGAATGACCACTTCAAACCTCATAGCATTCAAGGATTATAAAATAAGTACAGGAAATTGGAATTAGTGTACTTTTAGCTTTAGTTATGTCAGTGGAGACTCAATGGGCTGAAGGGCCTTTTCTGTTAAAGAAGAATCTCTGAATCACGGCCTTATTCTAGATTTGCCCACTGAAGAAACTATTTTCTTGGATCTACTCTCAAATTTCTGCATCATGCTAAATATCATGGCTAGATTACCCATCATCCTTTTATTATACAATCTGCCCTCAAAATTAACACGTTAAGCCCTGGCATCATTGGTTGAATTTGTATTATAATTTGTTAAACAATACATTTTTCTGAGTTGTAAAACATTTAAACTACAGAGACACTTCTGGCTAGTGTATGCCAGTCAAGTTAGAGCTAACCAGGTTAACCCCACTTCACAGCAATTGCTCCACAGCAGAGTTTTGGGTACCTAATTCCAAGGAACTAAGTCTCATACTCCAGTCAGGAAGGACTGATACAATTGAAGTACCACTTTAGTATTTGACCTCCAGGAATTAACAAACAATATTCCAATAACTTTTCTGATTTATTTTTGCATCTGTGCACTAGCTTTTATAGACTTCTTGACCACACTTATTACAACATTAAAATATGGAGAATAGAGATTTTAAATGGTCGATCTTTATAAAGTGCTTTATTTTTCCTGTTTCTGCCATTCATACGATTACAGAGAATATATAGCATGGAAACATTCTAAACAAATACTCCTTGCCAATGTTCCACTAAAACCTTTTCCTAAAGCCTCATCTAAGTCTAGTATCACAACAATCCATTCCCTCTGCCTTCAAATGCTTGCTTACTTTTCGCTTAATAAAGAAAATTAACACTTTCACTTCAATGATTTCCTACAGCACCCAGCTTCACATTCTCATGTTCTTTGGATAAAAACATTGCTTCTGAACTCACAATTGCCTTTGTTGTATATTAGATTGATGGCCCCTAGTTATGCTCCTACTAGAAGAGGAAGTATTCCCTCTGCACCTATTCAACATTTCAAATTGAAAACAACTCTACTGTCACTCAACTTGGTCTTTTTCCATGAAGGTTAATTCTTTCCCGTATGTAAAATATAATCTTCTGTCATCAACTTGACATTCATCTTGGCACACATTCTATATATTTTGTATAAAATGGCAAGCATAAGAGCATGTTAAGTGCAGTCTAACCAAGGTTTGACTTAGGTCCAGCATTATTTCTAGGGTTGGTAAGTAAATGTAGTGCTTTGTTTTGCTTTTCTAAAAATAAAAAGGCCCTGCTGATTTGTGTCACAATGTTTAGGGACTAGTGCATTTGTAATCACACACTTTATTCCTCCATGCAGCCTAAATCTTGTCCTTTTCAGCAATGCGTAACCCCACTACCTTCCGACTAATTTGTGCTAAACTTTGTGAAGTACTGTATTTGCATATTCTGCAAATTTATTAATACCCTCAAACTTGTTGCCACCACAAATTTAGAAATGATATTTTTGATTCTAAAAATCAAATCATTTATGCAAATTGTCAACAGCATTTTCCTAGAACTGATCTTTGGACAACAGTGCTTGCCACCTCCGCTTCTATCAGTAACACTGTACTCCCACATACTTTCTGGAATGAGGCCAACTGGCAATTCAGTCATCAGTCTATTAAAGAGCACATTGTAGCCTATCATCTTGTTGTCAACACACTTAAATTGTCTAACTCTTTGAAGCCTCTTTATGCCCTCCTACATCCCATTTTCCTATGGAGTTTTCTATCATCTGAAAACTTGATCCTAACCCTCATCAGGAGGCAAATAAAGCCATTATCACATCAATAAAAATCATTACCCATCTAGAAAAGGGATATTCTGTTCCACAGAATAATGAATCTTTGTGAAAATTATCTTATACCAGTTTCCAGTGTCTCATTATATGCATTTTGATTTAAAAGTTAATATGGGTCACCAACAAAGAAATTCAAATTAAATTTTAAAATCATTGTGGATGGAGGTAATGTGGGCACCTACAGCACCCACCAGTCCCAGAAGGTCTCAGGTAGATCAGAAATGTTTCTATGATCAGGTGAAATCCCAGTTTATGCCCACTCCCTAAACATAATTAAAACAGTTAACACACAATGAGCAGAATTATGGAGGTCAGCCAAGTTCTTTAGCTTTAAATGTAGAAAACTTAAATTTGCTTTCTTTTTTAAAAAAAATCGCTATTTATAATTCATTCGAACATTATATGAGCATAGAGTAAGTGAACTTGGTCATTCTCAGCTGTTTTGCCATCATTCTAAAATACTTAATCTCCCTTCTCTAGGGATCATTTGTTATCTGAATTTCCACCTACAAAGACATCTATTTGCACAATTTGTGACTAGTTTCAATCAGTACATGCAGAATTTTAAATAGTCACACATTGAAGTTTGAGGTTTAACTCATTATTAAATTCAAAGGATCCTAATAATTTAATTCCACATTTACATTATTTTTGTCAAATGGAAGACAGTCTAGTTCTTGCTTTCCACATATGAATGGATAGTCAGTAAGTGTTTAACTTTTCTTGGACAATTACTATTATCTTGACTCCTGGCTATTTCCAAAATCGCCTTAATGATTATCTGATATCCAGCACTGAATTGGAAGACTTTTCAACCCATTAAATACTGGAAGGCCAACAAGTCAATCTATGTAGTCCTGACCACAAACACTATTCCTCAGCCATCTATTTCATTGAACGTTAGACGTAGGAGCAGGAGTAGGCCATCTGGCCCTTCAAGCCTGCTCCTCCATTCACGATGATCATGGCTGATCTTTTCAGGGACTCAGCTTCACTTACCCGCACTCTCAGCATATTCCTACATTTTTTTTATTGTTCAAAAAAATCTTAGCTTTAAAAACATTGACTGAAGTACTGTCAACTACTTCACTGGGCAAGGAATTCCATAGATTTACAACCTTTTGGGTGAAGAAATTACTTTTCAATTCAGTCTTAAATCTGCTTCCTCTAATCTTGAGACTGTGCCCTCTTGTCCTAGTTTTACCTGCCAGTGGAAACATCCTTTTTTTGGATTAGTGGTGCTGGAAGAGCACAGCAGTTCAGGCAGTATCTGAGGAGCAGCAAAATTGGAACCATCCTCTCTACTTCTCTTATCTATTCCCTTCATAATTTTATATGCTTCTATAAAGATTCCCCCTTCATTCTTCTAAATTCCATTGAATATAATCCCAGTCTACTCAACCTCTCCTCATAAGCCTACTCCCTCAACTCCGGAATCAACCTAGTGAACCTCCTCTGCACCTCCTCTACTGCAAGTACATCCTTTCTCAAAGAGACCAAAACTGTACACAGTACTCCAGGTGTGGCCTCACCAGCGCCCTGTACAGCCGCAATATAACCACCTTGCTTTTAAACCTAATCTCTTGAGAGATGAAGGGCAAAATTCCATTTGTCTTCCTAATTACTTGTACCTACAGACCAACCCTCTGTGATTCATTGAATGGAGAAAGACTGCAGAAAGCTACAGCACAGAAACAGTTAGGAGTCCTTGTGCTTAAATCACAAAAAGCTAGCATTCAAGTTCAGCAGGCAATAGGGAAGAAAAATGGAATGTTGACCTTTATTTCAAAAGGGAAGAGAGTATAAAAATATGGAAGCCTTGTTAAAACAATGCACTGTGCTAGTCAGACAACAGCTGAAATACAGAGACCAATTTTGTGCTTCTTATTTAAAGGGATGACATACTGGCATTGGGGGCAGTCCAGAAAAAGGTAAACTAAGCTGATCCTAGGCTTGGAGGGACTCTCTTATGGAGAGAGGTTGAGTAGTTTGGGCCTGTACTCACTGGTGTTTAGAATAATGAGAGGCAACATTTTTGAAACATAAGATTCTTAGAGGACAGGGCAGGATAGATGCAGAAAGGTTGTTTCTTCTGATGGGTGAGTCTAGTTCCAGAAAGAATTGTAGCATAAGAAATCACACATTTAAGACAGAGAGGAGGAAAGATTTCTAATGAATTTGTGGAATTCTTTACCGTTGGAGGCCTATGGAGGCTTGGTCATTTAGCAAATTCAAGTCTGAGATATACAAATTCTAATCAAGAGTTATGGGGAAAAGGCAGGAAAGTGGACTTGAGGATCATCAAGGTAAAATGCTCGTTGGATGCTGCCTGAACTGCTGTGCTCTTCCAGCACCACTAATCCAGTATTGAGGATCATCAAACCAACCTTGACCTTAATGAATTGCAGAGAAAATCTGATGGGCTGAAATGCCTCCTTCTGTTTATGTCTGATGATCTTGACTCTCTCTTTGAAAAGCTGAACCAAACTGTTCAATGTTTGACGTGCTGAGATTTCAAATCAGATATATACATCATTTCTAATACTAACTATTTCCACCTCTCAACATTTCCCCACTCTGCTTCTCAGCTCCTCTGCTGCTGAAACCTTCACTCATGCCTTTGTTAAATTTAGCTTTGACTATCCCAATACACGCCTATCCACTCTCCAAAACATCAGTCTATATAAACTGGAGGTCATCCAAAACTCTGCTGCCCATGTCCGTAACTGTACAACCATTAGCACTGTACACAACCTGGCTTGCGTCCAGTAAAGCAATACCTTTACAAGCCCATTAACAACCCCATCCTTAATTTTCAAATCCCTCCTTAGCCTCATTCCTCTCTGCATTTGTCATCCCCTAGAGCTTCAATACATGAGCTCCTAACCCTTGAGTTTTCATCCTTGATTTTAGTTGCTCCATTGCGGTACTGGTCCCTTTAGTGGACTCAGACCCACGTTTTATCTCACTTATGATGATCCACATGTCTCTTGTATCAAACACAAGATTAATTGCCCCAATATCTCCTTTTGCAACCTATATAGCAAGTGTCTTTCTGTCATAGAATCAAAAGTAATCTGTCGTAGAATCCCAAATGCAGGAGGAGACCATTCAGCCCATCAAGTCTGCATCGAACCTTCGAAGACCATTGCACCCAGGCCCATAGCCCCACCCCATCCCTGTAACCCCACATAGGGTTTTTTTTTCCATGCCAATCCACCTAACCAGCACATCTTTGCATTGTAGGAGGAAACCAGAGCACCCAGTTGAAACCCACACAGACACAGAGAATGTGTAAACTCCACACTGACAGAAGTCACCCAAGGCTGGAATTAACCCAGGTCCCTGGCACTGAAAGGCAGCAGTACTAACCACTGCACCTTGATGCCACTGTCACACTCCTAATTTGTACCTTGCAGATGACAAACAGGTTCTGGAGTTAGGCAATGAGTTTTCACTGCAAAATTCCTAATGTCTTCTATTCTAATAATCAGTGTTATTGTGGCCGATTAAGTTTAATTTTGGTCAATGTTCCACAATGTTGATACTGGAGGATTCAAGTAATAGCAATATTATTAAATGCCAAGAGGTGGGGGCTAGATTCTCTCATGAAAATAAAGTGATAGAGAAACTCTGCCAGTCAGGCAGCATCTGTGGAGAGAAAAAAAAAGTTTCAAGTCCAGTGCCTTTCCTGAAAGCAGCTGGGAAACAGTGGCATTTAAGCTGATAGTAGGGTGTGGAAAGGGTGAATTCAATAAGCGGCGATGGTGTCAAGTGAGAGAGAAAAAAAGGACAATAAAGAATTCCTGATAAACTGGGAGAAAAATAAATGCTGAGCAGGTGGTCATTCAAAGCAGAAACAGATGAAAATGGGCTGACTGTGCTAGAGAAAACAGAACCTGGGTGTGTGGGGCTGGACAACAAACATGAAGGGAGAAGGTATTGATGCTCTGAAATTATTAAACTCAATGAAAATCTTGATGGCTGTAAAAAAAGTACCTTGGTGGGAGGAGGAAGTGTTGTTTCTCTAGCTTGCATTGAGCTGGAACAATGCAGGCCTGAGACAGAAACGTTAGCTTGACAACATGGGTGGTGTGTTGAGGTAGCAAGCAAATGGAAGCTCAGGGTCATTTGCATGGGTAGACTTACACTCACCTAATTACCAAACGTGCAAAAGCATTCCTGTACACAGAACTCAAATACCAGATAAATCAAATACTTGAAGGCTTGTCAAGTTACATTTGCCTTCATCACTGGCAAATATACATAGAAAATAGCCAAGGTTTCCAATTCTGATCAGAATCCATTACTGCTGCTATTCAAGTCAACACATTTCCCAAAAACATATCCACACCAACACCTTTCAGAGCGAGGTCACAGTGTTGATTTGGGAGAAGGGATATTAGTTATTTCTTCTCTATCTAATCCAAACATCTAGGCCAACTCTAATGCTTAACTACTAACCTTGCATAGATCAAACTTCATCAGCTCCAGCTGGGAATCAAATCGATGATTTTGTGCTCTGCATGACTAAATGCATACCAGGTGATGTTAATACTCAGTAGGCTACCAGTGTCTTTCTAAGAGCTTTAAGGCTCACTTAGACATTACACAGCAGCAGGTGATGCCAGCCAAAATGGTGGAACACAGCCAATCAGGATTGAGATGAAAGCGGAGAATCCACAGGAGAAATCAAGGAGCATTTTTAAAAAACAGAAGTCTTTATTCATAAGCCTAAATTACAGAATTCAGATAAATATCCATTTGCTGATACTGATACATGTACCCATGTTTATTGGTTCTATTTAGCTTGCAGTTCAGGACAAAAATCTGCATATTCAAAAATAGTGCCCAAAAATTGAATATTTTTTTCCACTGGATTATGAATTAATGCTCTGCCCAGAGTAGATAAGTGTCCTACTTCTGATGAATTACAAACCAGTTTGCAAAAAGAAGTGGAGACAGGGAAGTTAATTATTAAAATCAAACCACTATGTTATTTCAAACACCTGTAGATGGGATTTGAACCCAATTCAGAGGTAGGGACACTATCACTGCACCACAAGAACACATTAAAGAGATAACAAATGTAGGTAACAAAGCAGCAAGCATTGCTTTCAGGTCCTATTGACAACATGAATTAGCAGAGGGTGGTTAAAGTTAGCCATAGACTTCTGAACTCCCTTGATATGGAATAGAGTTCAGAAAGTTTGAGAATGGCACATATGGCACCCTTGTTCAAGAAGCGTACAGGACATTCCTTTCTAACTACAGGTCAGTTTGTTTCTAAGATTCCATCACTACCAGACTGGGGTGCGAAGTGAGAAAAATCAACTTGCAATCAGATAGGTTTCAGTATATTAAGGGTGGTTATTTGCAAAAGACAGATTGTGCTTGACTGAAAAGAACTTTGTGTGGACAACCACTGTGAACTTGATTGGTGAATTGGCCACCTCTGCCACAAAAACATGGTGAAGGCAAATCCAAAATTTCCCCAAAATCACTAAAAAGAGATTAATCATGAAATCAATGACTACACATTACATAAATTCCAACGAGAAAAAACCCCTAAAATACATTCTTACATATTTCTCTAGATTTCTAAACTTTACATAAACCCACTTCGTGGATAACAAAATTGAGCAATAAGATGACAAATCTCACGTAAGCTCTTGTTATTTAATGTGTTGTCAGTATAATTCTTCATATTTTTCAATACTGTTGTGCTACACAATTGAAGCTAACTGGAGGTTGCCAAAACAAGGTACTAAAGTTGTTGGCTTTTGAAAGATCAACATTTACTTTGTTTGCATTAATAGCTTGCTATATGGCCAACTGTCTTGTTAAATTTGACCTTTCTTAAATAAAAGGTAACAGGTAGAATGCTTGTTTAATAAATAGCCTCATGCTTCCATTTTCAAAGACAGCTTCAACTCCCCCTCCCAATCTGCCTAGGACATGCAAGTCCTGGGTCTCCTCCACCACCAAATCCAAGCCACCGGATGCCTGGAAGAAGAACAGCTCATCTTCTGCCTTGGGACCTCCAACCACAAGATCAATGTCGATTTCAACAGATTCCTCCGCTCCCCCCCCCCCCCACCCCCCATCATCCCAGATCCAACCCTTCAACTCAGCACCGCCCTAGACTTGCCCTATCTGTCCATCTTCCTACCCATCTATCAGCTCCACCCTCCCCTCCTACCTATCACCATCATACCCCACCTACATCATACCTCACCCCCAGTCCCACCGCTACTCTCCTATTTATCTTTGCCCCCTTATTCCCTGCCACCCCCACCACCAACCCCCCCACCAAAATTCCTGATGAAGGACTTATGCCCAGAATGTTAACTCTCCTGCTCCTCGGATGCTGCCTGACCTAATGTGCTTTTCCAGCGCTATACTTTTCAACACTAAGCGCCAGCATCTGCAGTCCTCACTTTCTCCTAGAAAATATAACAATGCTAGAAAACCAAATTACAAATGCATTTATGGATTGGGAAATAAACAGGTGACCAAAATTATAACATTTATCATTTTCTGTCGATACATATCAGAGAAAAGAAGCTTGATAAAACTAACAGTCACCCAACACGGCAAAGAACTAAAACATTATCAATGCAAAAGTATATAGTTAGGGGAAAAGGAAGGAAAGAAATTAAGAATAGAAGTTGTATTCACATAGCACCCTTCACATCTTCAGCATTCCACAGCCAGTTGAGTACTTCTTAAGTCTATTCACTCATTTATAGGCAATAGCGCAGCTATTTTGCCTATAGTTAAGATTACTGGCAAGATGAATGTGTTTTCATGGTAATCATTGATGATTTAGTACTGCAAAAGAAAAGCTCCATTGTACCCTTTGAATAGTGCTGTGGCATATTTTACATTCAGTTGAGCAGGCACATAGGGCCTCTGACAATATAATACTGTCTCAGGATAGCATTGAAGTGTTACAGTGGGGCTTGAAACTGCAACCGTGTAACTCAGGAGGAGCAGAACTACAGTGAGCCAAGAAGGGCAGGCAAAGAATCTGCATGCAAATCCATTGATGCATGGATGGACTGAGCAGATCAGTCAGCCAAGTACTTTGGGAATTGCACACAAGCAGATGATCAGACAGTGTTTCATTATTGCTGGGGCTCTTCAGTGTGAAAAGCAGACAGATTAACTATTAATTATATATTTCATAAGTGAATGGCAGCATATTCACAGATAAAGTGTAGTAATTTGCCCATTTTCTCATGAAGGCACTGGAAAGGGGAGGCATTGACCTAGTATTATTAAATTGCTGAACTGTTAATCCAGAGATGCAGGTAAAGTTCTAGGAATTGCATTCTGTTATGGCAGATGGTGGAATGGGAATTCAATAAAAATCTAAAAACAAAATCACACAATACCAGGTCATACACCCCAGTTCAACACCGGCACCTCCAAAATCAATAAAGATCTGGAATTCAGAGAGTTGATGGTCAGGAAAATGCATTAGTGTCCTTAATGAAACTACCATCCTTACCTGATCTGACCTACATGTACCTCCAGACAGTGGGTGATTTTAACTACCTTCTGGGTAATTAGGGATGAACAATAAATGCTGGCCTAGCCAGTGATTCTCACATTCCATGAATGAACAAAAAATACGAGTTGAGGGTAGTTGGAACATCACTGAAAATGTGTTGCTGGAAAAGCACAGCAGGTCAGGTGGCATCCAAGGAACAGGAGAATCGACGTTTCGGGCATGAGCCCTTCTTCAGGAATGAGGAAAGTGTGTCTAGCAGGCTAAGATAAAAGGTAGGGAGGAGGGAATTGGGGGAGGGGTGTTGGAAATGCGATTGGTGGAAGGAGGTCAAGGTGAGGGTGATAGGCCAGAGTGGGGGTGGGGGCGGAGAAGTCAGGAAGAAGATTGCAGGTTAGGAAAGCGGTGCTGAGTTCGAGGGATTTGACTGAGACAAGGTGGGGGAGGGGAAATAAGGAAACTGGAGAAATCTGAGTTCATCCCTTGCGGTTGGAGGGTTCCTAGACGGAAGATGAGGCACTCTTCCTCCAGCCGTCGTGTTGCTATGGTCTGGCGATGAAGGAGTCCAAGGACCTGCATGTCCTTGGGGGAGTTGAAGTGTTGAGCCACGGGGTGGTTGGGTTGGTTGTTCCGGGTGTCCCAGAGGTGTTCTCTGAAACGTTCTGCAAGTAAGCAGCCTGTCTCCCCAATATAGAGGAGGCCACATCGGGTGCAGTGGATGCAATAAATGATGTGTGTGGAGGTGCAGGTGAATTTGTGGCAGATATGGAAGGATCCCTTGGGGCCTTGGAGGGAAGTAAGGGTGGAGATGTGGGCGCAAGTTTTGCATTTCTTGCGGTTGCAGGGGAAGGTGCCGGGAATGCTCCCAGGAGGACCAGTTCCAATAGCATTGACCTAGTATTGACCACCCTGCCCCCTGTAAAAATGCCATCCCATATTCCCAATTCCTTCGTCTCCGCTGCATCTGCTCCCAGGAGGACCAGTTCCAATACCTAACAACCCAGATGGCCTCTTTCTTCAAAGACCGCAATTTCCCCCCAGACGTGGTCGACGATGCCCTCCACCGCTTCTCCTCTACTTCCTGCTCCTCCACCCTTGAGCCCCGCCCCTCCAATCGCCACCAGCACAGAACCCCACTGGTCCTCACCTACCACCCCCCCAACCTCCATATACATCGTATCATCCATTGTCATTTCCGCCACCTCCAAACGGACCCCACCACCAAGGATATATTTCCCTCCCCTCCCGTATCAGCGTTCCGAAAAGACCACTCCCTCCATGACTCCCTCGTCAGGTCCACACCCCCCCACCAACTCAACCTCCACTCCCGGCACCTTCCCCTGCAACCGCAAGAAATGCAAAACTTGCGCCCACACCTCCACCCTTACTTCCCTCCAAGGCCCCAAGGGATCCTTCCATATCCGCCATAAATTCACCTGCACCTCCACACACATCATCTATTGCATCCGCTGCACCCGATGTGGCCTCCTCTATATTGGGGAGACAGGCTGCCTACTTGCGGAACGTTTCAGAGAACACCTCTGGGACACCCGGAACAACCAACCCAACCACCCCGTGGCTCAATACTTCAACTCCCCCTCCCACTCCCCCAAGGACATGCAGGTCCTTGGACTCCTACATCGCCAGACCATAGCAACACGACGGCTGGAGGAAGAGTGCCTCACCTTCTGACTAGGAACCCTCCAACCGCAAGGGATGAACTCAGATTTCTCCAATTTCCTTATTTCCCCTCCCCCCACCTTGTCTCAGTCAAATCCCTCGAACTCAGCACCGCCTTCCTAACCTGCAATCTTCTTCCTGACTTCTCCGCCCCCACCCCCACTCCGGCCTATCACCCTCACCTTGACTTCCTTCCACCTATCACATTTCCAACACCCCTCCCCCAATTCCCTCCTCCCTACCTTTTATCTTAGCCTGCTGGACACACTTTCCTCATTCCTGAAGAAGGGCTCATGCCCAAACCGTCGATTCTCCTGTTCCTTGGATGCTGCCTGACCTGCTGTGCTTTTCCAGCAACACATTTTCAGCTCTGATCTCCAGCATCTGCAGTCCTCACTTTCTCCTCGGTAGTTGGGACATCCTTTGTTATAAAGATTATCAATTTTGTATCCTTCCCTCTGCTCATGAATTATGCATTCCAAAAACATAGCTCACGTAATGATAGCTTCCAAACAGCACTGGTTTTTAACCTAAAAAAGCCTTCCCTTTGGCCAGAATCTCTCCCATTACCAATCCACACCTCATTGCTAATGAGCAAAGCACTCCTCCAAAAGCACTGCTCATCGTCCAGAGGAAACTCTTGATATTGAACTCTTATTAACCCCTTCAATAAAAAGGGTGCTGTATTAGGGAGTCAGAACAAGGGTAAGGCGATATAGACCGCTACTGCTCTCTACTTGCAGCACCAGAGGTGGTCTGTAGTTCCTAGAAGCTTTTAGTTTTAGATGAATTCAGGAAACAATGAAGGAGAATCACTTCTATTTGGCAAATTTCAAATAATGTCTATGCAACAAAGGTAGAACTGCTCTATTTATCATCGAAAATCTGTTTCGGCAAACATCTTTCATTCACTCTCCTGGTCATTGGGGAAACACTAACTTTTCGTTTGCTTAAACCTTCTACTTTTTTAAACAAAATTTTCCCTTGTTTTTGTAATTTTCCAGCACAATGCAGAAAGACTAATTAGAATTATACTCAAGATTACGATCATGGTCATAACCAGCTGTTCGTGTAACTCCAGGAGAACTTACAGGAGCAAGTCAGGAGTGCAGTGAAATACACCACATGCCTTTGCAGCTCCAACAACACTTCAGAAAAAAAAAAGAGACACCATCTAGGACAAAACAACCAGCTAGACTGCTCTCATCTACTACCTTTACAAGCATTACAACATGATTAAAAGATATATCAATAAGATTCACTTGTAATTCAAACCTCCATCAACAGCACCATCCAAATCCACAACCCTTACCATTGAGAAGGGCAAAGGCAGCACAATTTGAGAGAACATAAAACTTTTACTTGAAGTGACAGTTATCACAAAGATGAAAAGATATCAAAACATGGAGCTTTAAAAATTATGCCATATGGTCACATTTTTCCCCGCCAAATAAAATAAAACATACTACATGCTTCATTTGAGTTAATGCTTTGAAAACCTTGAAACTCCAAATTTATCCTAAGTTGAAAAAGAACTAGTTTACACTGTCTAATGGGGGGGGATGTCGGAGGAGGAATAACAAATCACATGCTTCTGCAGAACTTTTAAACCAGCATTTTCCTAGAATGTTGTCATATCTGAAGGCTTTGATTGCTTTCAAATATGTATATTTTAGATCTAGCTCACTCAACAATCTAAAGTATTTGTAAGCGACAATATGGGGCTGTCACAGTTTCCCTTTGAATTTTGACCAATTTCACAAAACGTGTAGCTTTGACATTAGATGATTAATATTTTACTGCCAGTTTAATAGTTGCAGGCGACACAGATAACAGCATCATACACACAAACACGAAGGGCTCTCTTGGCACAGTCATACTGCCTCTGAGCCAAGAAGCTTGGGCTCAAGTTTCACCAACTCCAGGAGGTGTATCATAACATCTGAGCAGGCTGATTAGAAGACATCCACAATCACAAGCAGACACAAGCCATTTAGCTTCTCAAACTTTGTCAACTGTTAAATAAGATCATGGTAACTCAAATTCCTGCTTAGCCCTGATAACTTTTCACTCCCTTGCTTAACAAGAATCTGTGTATTTCTGCCTTCAAGAAAGTCAACACTTCAGCTTCCATCATCATTTCAGGAAGTCAGCTGCAAAGGCTCACAGCCCTCTGAAAAAAATAATTGCCCCATCTGTTTTAAACAATTCTAAACAATAATCTCTAGTTCTAAATTCTCTGTTAGATAAAACATGACAAGTACCTAAATCATAACATTAATTATCTAGCCCAATTCAACAGACTTATTAAATTTAGCTGAATAGCTAGGCTATATTCAAAGTGATGTGCCAATTTCTCCTCAAAATTGGAACATATGACTTTGTACACATGACAGGTATGAAGATCAAGAAAAAAAAAAGCAGGATCAACCAGTTCATATTTGCTGGCAAAGGTCAGTTGGCTAAACAAGTGGTTTACAGTGCACAGTGATACCAACAACAGATTCAATTCCCACACCAACTAAGGTTACCACAAAGGAGTCTCCGTCTCAACATATCCCATCGCCTAGGGCATGGTGACCCTCAGGTTAAACTATCACTAGCTGCCTGTCTAATGAGAGAACAACCCTATGGTGTGGCAAGACAGTCTTCTCAACTGGCACAATTGAGAGAGAGAGAGAGAAGCGTTTTATCATCTTCACCTCAGTGGACAGATAATTTCAACAATAATATAAAGAAAAATCAATTGTTTACTAATAGAGACGAGTTATAGTCACACTAACTGAGGCAGCTGAGTACTTTGTTTCTTTAAAATTTGACAATGGACATCAGAATATACATTGCTTCTATTCCAGAAGTGTTGCTATGAAGCAAAATTCTGCTTTTCTTCCCATATGCAAGCATGCAATATGCATCTGGAAAGATTATCAAGTTACAACAAAAGAATTTGACAGTGGCAGAAACCAGTAAACCCAGGCAGGTTTATGAAAAATACAATTAATAGCATAGAACATAGAACAGTACAGCACAGAGCAGGCCCTTCAGCCCACGATGTTGTGCCAACCACTGATCCTCATGTATGCACCCTCAAATTTCTGTGATCATATGCATGTTCAGGAGTCTCTTAAATGTCCCCAATGACCCTGCCTCCACAACTGCTGTTGGCAACGCATTCCATGATCTCACAACTCTCTGTGTAAAGAACCCGCCTCTGACATCCCCTCTATACTTCCCTCCAACCAGCTTAAAACTATGACCCCTCGTGTTAGTCATTTCTGCCCTGGGAAATATTCTCTGGCTATCGACTCTATCTATGCCTCTCATTATCTTGTATACCTCAATTAGGTCCCCTCTTCTTCTCCTTTTCTCCAATGAAAAAAGTCCGAGCTCAGTCAACCTCTCCTCATAAGATAAACCCTCCAGTCCAAACAACATCCTCTTGATAAGTAATTGCATTCTGATCCAGCCTAGCACCTTGGTGAATTTTATTTCAAAAATTTTTTTTTTAAAATGGTACCTCGTCGTTACTGGCAACAATGGTATTTATTACTAATCCCTGATTTCCCTTGTACAGAGGAGGCTTGCTAGGTTATTTCAGTGGGGATTTCTCTCCACAGATGCTGCCAGATCTGCAGAAATTTTCCAGCAATTTCTGTTTTTATTTCAGAGGGGAATGAAGAGCTGACCACATTACTGTGCATTCAGAGAAACAGGTTTACCAGACTGGGTGTTGATAATACATTTCCTCTCCAAAGTGACATTAGTGAACAGTTCTTTTTAAATAATAATTTCAGTCACAATTACTGAGCCTAGCTTTCAATTCTAGATTTCTTAAATTGAACTTTAATTTCATTAGCAACTGTGATAAAGTTTAAAAGTGTTTCCATTTTATTAGCGTGTGGCCCTCTGGATTAGTCACCCAGTGACATAATCTCTTTGTGTTTATGAAAACAAAACTAAATGACCAAACAAATAGCACCACATGAAAAAAAAGAGCTCCCAAGTACACTTTCGTAGCCATGTACAGCATTTAGATTCAGATACATATAACACCACATTGCAATTTACAACTATGCCAAAGAACTCATGAGGATAATTTAACTCTTTCTGAGCCAATAGGCATATAGTAAGTGTGACATACTCCACATGTATGAGGGGAGAGCTGCTCGCAATTTTCCCACCCTGGGTAATTTATACTCCAGGGACGCCTAACAGATTGCAACAAGGATAAAGTTATATTTGTAGCAACAAAAATATAGATTATAGAAATGACTTTTGTTCAGGCACCCCAACCAGAAGTCTATTTTGCCCAATATGATCATTATTTTCTCACACTGCTGTCTGAAATACTTTTAAACCCAAACATGAATATTCACATGGTAGTGGAGTATGTGTTGTGTTGCAAAACTTCATCTAAAGCATTCCTTCATTGATACTCATACAAGCATTCAGCTATAAAGAACGCTCAATCTAATGTTTTTAGTTCCATTTAACCATGATGCAGGCAGTTCTTCTATAATGCTATAGTTGCTTTCCTCACTTAATAGAAAAAGAAAATCACTTGATATAAATCATGGGGCCTGTGGGAAAAATGGGGTTGGGGCAGACCAGCAAAAAAAAATCACTCACGATCGCTCAAACATCACCCAAAAGTCTAAGACAAAGTATAACACAGCCTGATAAATCATATTTATCAGTTAAACAAAAGTAAATTTAACACAGTATATTGAAAAAGATATTGTAAATGCAGGGACATTATGGTCATCATGATGTGCAAGATCAACTCCCGTATTCCTGTTAAGTGAGCAATATCACATTCTCTCCTTACGCTCAAAACTCTTTATAATATCTAGCTTCCCTTCGTATTATAGCCTCTCTTTTGTGATCATCACATACAATTTTATCACCAGGACTCTTCTTGCTAACGTTCTTGTCATTATGCCCCTCTATTTTTTCAAATGGGATAATCTAGGAGCAGTGTATCTTTCACAGGAAGTTGCTCAATGTATCTCTCTCAGAACCTCTCAAAGAAAGCTGTTCATGTCAACACGTGCAGAACAACATGAAGATCAGCGCTGACACCTGCATATGTGCAAAATGAAGCACGCGGAATGATCACCACTGGAATCGTATTATTGCAAAGGAGATAAGAGTTCTCAAAATTCCTGGTCTTAATTCCTCAGCGACGCTTAGCAAATTGTGCTGCCAGAACACATTAACCGAGAACTACCAATAATCTGCACAATGACATGCATGTTTTACTGCTTATCTTATAAAATACACACTTGCAAACGAGTTGTCTAGTGCTTCCTTCAGATAAAATTAAGAACATTTCTAAAAAGAAAAGAATTCCAACTGATAGAAGATACTGAACTTCGTGTACTTACATTTCTGTGCAGTTAACAATGCGCTTGCTCTGAAATAGCTTGATGGCAGTATTCTCCTGATAAATATTCAAAATCCTCTATGCCTTCACACATTTTATAATGCAAATTGTTGTTGGTTGCTCTGATTAACCATGGTGGAAGCCAACTCATAATGCAATGCAAAATTATAAAAGTTAATTACTATGATCCAGTGGTGTACTGTAAAGTACCAGTTGATGTGAGAGAAAGGCAAACAATTGCTTACAGATTTCTAAAATTTGTTCAATAACTGGTCTGACTAATGACCTTGTTGGGTCAAGAGTGCCAACAGCTAGAAATGAAGCAGGTAACCTAATGTCCAAGCAGCTGCCTCCTGAACCTTCAAAGTGTAAACCTATTGGTCGCTTTATAATGAAAGCATTTTAACCACTGCCAGAAAAATATTAGAGTCCAGGAAGCAAGTATCTCTCTGATCACTAAATAACTAGTCATTGTTGATTTTGGCTACGTTTTGTTAACACTCAGCGCAAATGTCAATTTCCAAGGATAAGCTTTTTACTTCTTCTGAAAAGCCTGACTATGAAGTAAACAAGGAGACAAAAAATCTTTTCCACTGGTCAAACAATGAGTTGGTGCAATATTAATATTTACCATTTGAAATAAAATGTGTTACTGAACCTTCAGAGACCTCTGACACACAAAGATATTATACTGACAGGCTACGAAGATCAGTCAAAACTTCTACAGTGATTGGTGTTCAAGAGCATACTTGAGACTAAATCATTCTGCAGATACAGAAGTTACATTTGTCTCTCTCACTAGTAGATTAGATTCCCAACAGTATGGAAACAGGCCCTTGGGCCCAATAAGTCCACACTGACCCTACGAAGAGTAACCCACCCAGACCCATTCCCCTACCCTGTATTTACCCCCGACTAATGCACCTAACACCATGGGCAATTTTAGCATGGCCAATCCACCTAATCTGCACATCTTTGGTCTATGAGAGGAAACCTGAGCACCCGGAGGAAACCTAAGCAGACACAGGGAGAATGTGCAAACTCCACACAGTCACCCAAAGCTGGAATTGAACCCGGGTCCCTGGTGCAAAGGCAGCAGTGCTAACCACTCAGCCACCCTTTGAAATTGTTTTATGAAATTTTCAAATTCAGAATCTTGCTTTCTTGCTGAAGTTTGTACGCATAACTGAAGTGATTAAATGAAGTCAAGCAACATAATCTGCTATATCAGCTAAAGGAAAAACGTCATGCCAGTAGATGCTTACATTCCATGTTAATATATAATGGCATCTGGTGTTGTCTCAACACAAACATTGCCTGAGTAGAGATATTTATAAAATCAACCTGTTCAGATGGGTTACAACTGTTCAGTGGGCGGCATGGTGGCACAGTGGTTAGCACTGCTGCCTCACAGCGCCAGAGACCCGGGTTCAATTCCCACCTCAGGCGACTGACTGTGTGGAGTTTGCACGTTCTCCCCGTGTCTGCGTGGGTTTCCTCCGGGTGCTCCGGTTTCCTCCCACAGTCCAAAGATGTGCAGGTCAGGTGAATTGGCCATGCTAAATTGCCCGTAGTGTTAGATAAGGGGTAGATGTAGATGTAGGGGTATGGGTGGGTTACGCTTCGGCGGGGCGGTGTGGACTTGTTGGGCCGAAGGGCCTGTTTCCACACTGTAAGTAATCTAATCTAATCTAAAGTAATCTAATCTAATCTAAAACAACACAACCCTAGAGCAGGTGGGACTTGAACCCAGGCCTTCTAGTTCAATAGTAGCGATACTGTCACAGGGCCAAAACAACCTTTACAATATTTCCTCAGTTTATGCTATTTAACCTATTTTTCCTAACCAACCTGTTAACTGATGTTATTACACATTTCTAATCCAGATGTAGGGACTCTACCAATGCACCACAAGAGGTAAATATGAACTGATGGTGCTTAAATTATTAACCTACTTTTCTAATCAACTTGTTCAGAGATATTAATATTTCCTGAATGTGTTTCTGTTCATTAACATCAAAATGTTTTTCCTTTGTTTGGGTAATTGAAATGAGCTCGAGATATTCCCACGTGAAATCAAAAAGGTATGGCACTGGAAAAAGCACAATAGTTCAGGCAGCATCCAAGGAGCAGAAAAGTCGACATTTTGTGAAGCACAGTGGCTAGACCTGCCGCCTCACAGCACCAGGCACCCGAGTTCAATGCCAGCCTCGGGTGACTGTCTGTGTGGAGTTTGCTCATTCTCCCAGTGTCTGCATGGGTTTCCTCCCTCAATCCAAAGATGTGCAGGTCAGGTGAATTGGCCATGCTAAATTGCCCGTAGTGTTCAGGGATACTCGAGGGTCGGGCCTGTTGGGCCGAAGGGCCTGTTTCCACACTGTAGCAATTCTATTCTTCTCATAAGCCCTTCAAGATGAATGACTTATGCCCGAAACATCACTGTCCTGCTCCTCAGATGGTGCCCGATGTACTGACTGTGGAAGCTGTCTTCTCTCTCCACCAGAATTGCATGTGAGACAATCCATTTTCCTGACTTTGTCTTTGCCAAGAGTCTGTGTACTGGATGTTACTATATTGTAACAGTTTGCTGTTTAGTAGTTCAATAACCTTGACCTTACCAATTGGATTCAAAACTAGTTTAATGGCAGGGGACAGAATGACGTTGAGTTGTTTTTTGGACTGGAGGTCTGTAGTCAGCATTGCTCCACAGATATTGGTGCTGGTCCATTTTCGTCTGTCATTTATATAAATGATTATAATGAGAATATAGAAAACATTGTTAGTATGTTTGTGGATGACACCAAGATTAGTCGTAGTGGACAGTGAAGGGCTGAAGATTACAAAGAGATTTTGATCAATCAGGTCAAAGTCTGAAGACTGGCAGGTAAGTTTAATTTGGATAAATGTGAGGTATTGCATTTTGCAAAAACAAACTAAGGCAAACTTAGGGTTGTAGAAGAGAGACCTAGGAGTTCAGGTACATACTTCTTTGAAGTTTGCATCCCATATAGATGGGATGGTTAAGAAGGTATTCAATATGCTTGCCTTTATTGCTCAGACGTTTAAACATAGGACTTGAGATGTTATTGGGGAGCCTTCTTCTGGAGTTCTGGTCACTGTTATAGAAAGGATATTATTAAGCTGAAGAGGGTTTATAAGAGATTTACCAGGATATCATCAGGAAAGGAGGTTTTGAGTTATAAACCTACAAAAGTGTGAAGTCATTCATTGGAAGGTAGAATTTGAATACAGAATTCGAGTTAAAGGCAGGATGCTTGGCAGTGTGGAGGAAGAGAGGGATCTTGGGGTTCCATGTCCATAGATCTGTCAAAGTTGCCACCCCGGTTGACAGGGTTGTTAAGAAGGCGTAGAAGTACATGAATAAGAAACGTTTGGGGGGATATGGGCCAAGTGCAAGCAGGAGGGACTAGTTTAGTTTGGGATCATGGTTGGCATGGACTGCTTGGACAGATGAGTCATACGGCACATAAACAGACCAATGATAAGCTTTCCAATAGAGTTAACTATTCCAAATCCTTTTGTTTGTATTTTAACTGGGGATAATAAAGCATGTTTTGCTTAAAACTAAATAGTGTGACCAACTGAATAATATCTCAAACGCAGCACCTTATGAATGCCTTTGAATAAAAAGTTAGGGTCTAGGCAGTCTCTTTGATATATTTGCAGGAGTTTAGTCTGCTCCATAACAAGTGGTAAATAACATTCATGTCACACATACTAGGCAATGACCATTTCCAATGACAGAATCTAATTATTGCCCCTTGACATTCAGTGGGCATTATAACTGCTAACTTCCTGAACTGGATCAGCCATATTCATACTTTTGCTATAAGAGTGAACCAGAGGCTAGGAATTCAGTAGTAAGGAACTCAACTTCTGTTTCTGCATTACCCATTCACCACAAAGGTGGTACAAGTCAGGAGGGAGATGGAATACTCTACACTTTCCTGGTACTGTCCAAGAACATGAAACAGCTTGACATCCAGGACAAAGCTGCCCACTGGATTGATACCACATCCATCACCTTCAATACTGATGCAGGGAAGGCATTGTGTGCCATCTGCTAGATTCACTGCAGTAACTCAAGGCTCCTGTTATAGTAGTTTCCAAACCCACAATCTCTACTGTCTTGAATGACAGGAGCAGCAAATGCATGGGAGCAGAACCATTAGCAACTTCCCAAAGAGATACATCAGACTTGGAACTCAAATTAAAGCAAAATACTACAGATTCTTGAAATTGAAGAACCCATCACTAGTTTGCAAGCCATCATTATCATTGAAAATCTGCTCTTTGCTCCTGTGGGACAGCACGGTGGTTCAGCAGTTAGCACTGCTACCTCATAGCGCCAGGGTCCTGGGTTTGATTCCTGCCTCGGGCAACTGTGTGAAGTTTGCACATTCTCCCCATGTCTGCGTGGGTTTCCTCCGAGTGCTCAGGTTTCCTCCCACAATCCAAAGATGTCCAGGTGAGGTGAATTGGCTATGCTAAATTGCCCATAGTGTTAGGTGCAGTATTCAGGGGTAAAATAAAGGATAGGGAAACGGATCTGTGTGTGGGTTACTCTTCAGAGGGTTGTTGTGGACTTATTGGGCCAAAGGGCCTGTTTCCATACTGTAGGGAATCTAATCTAATCTGAAAAAAAACAAAATGTGCTAGAGAGCAGCAAGTGGAACAGATGGTGAAGATGCCCAGAACAAAAAGGAAAATAGAGTGTTCACACCAGTAGAGAAATGATGCAGATGCAGAATAAGTGTTAATACGGGAAAATAGGTCAGCTGTTGAAAGCATACTCAAATAGGATGGAAGGATGTGGCAGTGAGGGAGTGTAATCAAACTGGAGGACCATGTTTCTAATCTAAAATTGCTGAATTCAATGTTGAGATTAGAAGACTACGAAGTGTCTAAGCAGAAAATGAGTTGTTCTTCTAGCTTGTGTTGGGTTGGGTTTCACTGGAGCACTACATCAGGCTTTCAGTGGAAATGATGGCTTGTAAGCTAATGATGGGTTCTTCAATTTCAAACTGCCTACAGCCCAGAGGACTCAACAATGAGTTCGCCAATTTCAAATAACCTCCCTTCCCATCCCCCGACTTCCTCCCTTCCACCAACCAGATTCACTCCTTCTATTGACCAACCAGGTTGTACCCTCTACCTGACTCCACCTACCTCCATTTCACTATCCTGCTCCCTACCCCAAGTCCTGAAGGGTTACACTCAAAACATTGACTTCTTCACCTCCTGATGCTGCTTGGCTTGCTGTGTTCTTCCAGCCTCCTGCCTGTTTACTGTCACAAATCGGTGACAGCATTAAAAATATTTTCTAGCCCTCCTCAGTTCTGAA
This sequence comes from Chiloscyllium punctatum, assembly GCF_047496795.1. Taxonomy (NCBI): domain Eukaryota; kingdom Metazoa; phylum Chordata; class Chondrichthyes; order Orectolobiformes; family Hemiscylliidae; genus Chiloscyllium; species Chiloscyllium punctatum. The sequence goes on along the minus strand of NC_092753.1, from coordinate 70,924,118 downwards.
GAATCATGTCGACATAAAACATCAACTCTCCCCACAGAAGCTGCCAGTCCAGAGTTCCTCTAGCACTTGGTTTTTAAGATTTGATTTGGAACAACAAATTGCTGTTCATTTACTATTGCAGGGTAAAACTACTGAAATCCCTCCCTACAGCATTGAGAATATACCTTCACCCCTTGAACTGCAGCAGTCCCAGCTAGTGACTCACTCAGAACCCTCGAGGGCAACTAGGGATGAGCAATAAATGTTAGTTTACTAACCCACGTGCCAATAAATAAATAACGATACATGAACCACAAAGAAAGGACAGGGCCATACAAAAGATATTGCGAGCAAGGCAGAATTTGGACACTGTTCTGGAAAGTTAGATTCAGGGAGAAGCCATGATATATAGGGATTTGAAAAGAAAATGAAGGCTCTAATATTGATCGTGTTATATTCATAGATGCAAAGACCTGGGGGAGGGGAAGGGAGTCTTAAAAGTCTAAGTTAAACAAATCAGGTAAAGTGCAGAATGACTACTATATTAACACAGTCAGAGATGGGAATAAACAAGAGGCAGCATTTATGGGTCAGTGCATTGAGGGCAAGTCTTGAGATGCCATGTCGCAGTGTACAGGGCATTGGTGAGGCCACTTCTGGAATACTGTGATCAATTCTGGTCTCCTTGCTACAGGAAAAATGTGAAACTTAAAAGGGTTCAGAAAAGATATGCAAGGATGTTACAGAATTGCAAGGTTTGAGCAACTAGGAAGAGATTAAATAGGCTGGGACTATCTTCCCCTGGAGCATTAGAAGATGAGGGGTGACCTTGTAGAGGTTTATAAAGTCATGAGGAGCACCAATAGGGTAAATAGACAAGGTATTTTTCCTAGGGTTGGGGAGTCCAAAATGAGAGGTCACAAGCTAAAGTGAGAAGGGAAAGATTTAACAAGAACCTGAGGGGACAACTTTTTCCAAGCATAAGGTGGTGTAGGCATGTAGTGAGCTGCTAAAGGAAGTGCTGGGGGCTCATACAATTACAACATTTAAAAGGCATCTGGATGGGTATATGAATAGGAAGGGTTTAGAGGGATATGGGCCAAATGCTGGCAAATGGGGTTGGCTCGGACGAGGTGGGCCAAAGGGTCTGTTTCCCTGCTGTGTGACTTATGAGTCCCTCCCTCCGATCACTACCGATAGGATACAGTCGGGGGTTTTCACAACAGACCCGATGAAAGAGCAGTGCCTCGAAAGCTAGTGCTTCCAAATGAACCTGTTGGACTATGACGTGATGTTGTGTGATTTTTAAACTTGACTAAAACAAACAATCACGATTGTACTCGCTGAGAGGAGCAAAAAATATTTACTCCCCAGATTGGAATCTGTAAAATACTTAAAACGAGGTGCTGGAGAACTGCAGTTAAACTGTACGCGAGTAAGAAGGACTAACTGCATCACAAAAAAACAGACGAGCAACATCTAACATTGGAATGATAAAAACATGTTTAAAGAGACGGAAAAATTAACCAAGGGGTCCGTAGCAGCAAACTGGGAAATCAAAATGAGAAATGAAAGGGGCCAATGGTGGAAAAAAAACAGGAAGGAGAATATTAATTTCACTTAGTTAATGTTCTAAAGCAGCGAAGCTAGCAAAAGGAGATTTAATAATAGTCACGGTGAAAAACGAGTTAACAAGAAACCCCACCCAACCCTCTCCCGCCCGGGTTTAAACACCCGATTGGTAAAGACAAAGTAAACACTTACTAAATTCAAGGAAGAACAGAACGCCCTGACTTTCCGTTATATACTCTTCCGCGCCCTTAGAGCTCCGTTTAGCTGTTCAGTAGCCAACAGTGGGCGGGACAAAGATTTCCTGTCACAGCGAGAGAGAGAGAGAGAGAGAGAAGGCAAAGTAGGTTAAATGCCCTTCCTATTCGAACGTGCAACAGCTGTCTATGCGTAAGCTGTCGCTGCACACAGAGAAAAAAACATACCTGTATCTGATACTGTAATTTATGTTCCTTGGAAACAACTCACATCTGCTTTTCACAAACAGAGTTAAGTTTTGTTTTAGAAAAATGTTGGAGAGATCACATGTGAAATGTTTTTAATCACTTTAACTTGCTAAAAGGGATAGTTTCATTGTCTTTATGCTCAATGGTCCGCACATCCGTGGTACCTGCTAGCTTTTTGTTGAGTCAAAAAGAAGTGTCTACCTTGCTATTCTTGGAAAGTTATGCAATGCATTAAGTAAACCGTAACACCACAACTTTATGGTATACCACGATGTGAGATAGGATGTTGGTATCTCTGGCAAGACTGACATTTGTTGCGCATCTCTGATCTCCCTTGAACTGATCGGCTCCCTCAGCCATTTCAGAGAGCACTGGCCATTGTTGTGGACCTGGAGTCACATAGAGGTCAGGTTACGTAAAACTGCAAATTTCTTTCACTACATTAGAACCAATTAGCATACCAGATTGGCTTGCTTTTACAACAAACATGGACACCATTTGGGCCAGCTTTTAATTTTAGATTTTTATTGATTTTACCTTGGGGCTCTGGAATATCAATCATCATTAGGCCACTGCCTCCCTAGCTGACGCAAACTTGTTATGCATTGCCCTTCTTGTGACTTGCTGAATTATCTTGTTTTCCTTGTCTGGTCTCACTGTATGCAGCTTGATTATTAACACCTCTCATCTGTATTTTACTGTTTTGTCGATATAATTCAACATTATATTAGTTTTGTTGATTGCACTTTTCATTGATTGAACACTGTTTGAACTCTTGGGTGTCTTTCAGCTTTGTTATCAATGGTTTCAACATCCTTTACAAACTATGTATGTGTCACTTTTTGATTCTTCCTAAGTGTACTTGTCTGTATTAAATTTCATCTACTTTTGTCTAATTCTTTATGTAACCCCTGAGCTCTGTCCTTTGCTTTTACTGTCTTTCCTTGTTTAGTATCATTTTCCAATTTGACCACTTTGTATTGTGTTTCTGAATCCAGGACATTGATATAAATTAGAAACTGTAGTGGTGCCAGCTGGTACTAGTAAAGTGATCATAAAGCATTATCAATGGTGTAAAAAATAACTGTTTTATACTATTGTTCTCCATTTTCTTATTTAATTTGGTCTGTTTCTTTCAGGCCACACCATTATGTTTGACACTTAATTGCTTTTTAAAGAATCCTGCAAGTCACTCAGTTACATTAGAGTCGAAAAGTGTGGCACTGGAAAAGCACAGCAGGTCAGGCAGCATCCGAGGAGCAGGAGAGTTGATGTTTCGGGCATAAACCCTTCATCAGGAATGAGGTGGAGGCAAAGGGGGCTGAGGGGTAAATAGGAGGGTGGGGGTGGGACTTGGGGGGGGTAGGTAGCTGGGAACATGATAGGTGGGAGGGTTGTGATAGATCAATGGGGAGGGTGAGAGTGAAGATGGACAGGTGGGACAAATCAAGAGGGTCTTACTGAGTTAGATGGTTAGATTTGGGATGAGGTGGGTGGAGGGGAGATTTGGAAACGTGTGAAGTCAACATTGATGCTGTGTGGTTGAAGGGTTGCAAGGTGAAAGATAACACATTCTTTCTCCAGTCGTCAGGTGGCTTGGATTTGGTAGTAGAGGAGGCCCAAGACTTGCATGTCCTTGGCAGAATGGGAGGAGGAGTTGAAGTGGTCAACCAAAGGGTGGTCGGGTTGTTTGGTGTGTGTGTCCCACAAAGGTTCCCTGAAACACTCCACGAGTTGGTGTTCTGTCTCCTGATGTAGAGGAGCCACGTCCGTTGGTCTGTCGAGTCTAACGTACATAGTAGATGAGGTGGGTGGACATGCAGGAAAATCTCTGCTGGATGTGAAAAGATCCAATGGGGCCTTGGACAGTGTGGGTGCAGGGAAGGTGCCGGATGTGGAGGGTGGGTTGGTGGGAGGCATGGAGTCAGGTAGGGAATGGTCTCAACGGAACACAGATAATGGTGGGGAGGAAATATGTCTCTGGTAGGTTCTGATTGTAGGTGATGGAATGTTGGAGCATAATGCATTATATCTGGACAGTAGTGGGTGGAAGGTGAGGACCATGGTGTTCTATCCGTGTTGTGATAGGAGGGGTGGGGTTCCAGGACAGAGGTGCAGGAAGTGGAGGAGATGTGCTGGAGTGCATTGTTCACCACGTTGGTGAAATTGCAGTCATGGAAATAGGAGGCCATCTGTGATGTCCTGGAGTGAAGCAGATGTCCATATTGGGTCAGTCACCAGAGACGGAGACAGAAAGATCCAGGAAGGGGTGGGAAGTGTCTGAGATGGTCAAGGTGAATTTAAGGTCAAAGTGGAAAGTTTTAGTGAAGTTGATGAACTATCCCACCTCCTGATTAGAGCACAAGGAGGTGCTGATACAGCCATCAATGTAGCAGAGGATTAGGTGGGGAATGGTGCCGGTGTAACTGCGGAAGATGTACTGTTCCATGTATCCTACAAAGAAGGAGGAATAGCTGGGCACCCACCCGTGGCTATCCCTTTGGTCTGAAGGAATTGGGAGGATTCGAAGGAGAGGTTATTGAGGGTGAGGACCAGTTCTGCCAATCGAATGAGTGTGTCGGTGGAGGGGTAATGGTTGGGTCAACAGGAGAGGAAGAAATGCCTTTGTCATGGTGGATGGATATGTAAAGGGACTGGATGTCCATGGTGAAGATGAGGCATTGGGGGCAGGAAACACTAGTCATTGGGGCGGTGAAGGGTGTGGATGGTGTCCTGAATGTATGTGGGGTTCTCCTGGATCAAGGGATCAGGACGGTGTTGAGATATGAGGAGATAAGTTCGATGGGCAGGAGCAAGTGGAGACTTTCAAACCCACCAAATCTCACAGCTACCTGGGCTACACCTCCTCCTAACCTTCACCCGCCGATCCCTTACCCAATTCCTCTGCTCCCAGAAGGAGCAATTTCACTCCAGGACATCCCAGATCGGCTCGTATTTCCAGGACTACAGTTCCCCTCCCATGTGATCAACAATGCACGACCTTGAACTCCACCCTGCCGACCCTATCAAGGATAGAACTCCTTGGTCCTTACCTTCGACCCCATTAATATCCAGATACGGTGCATTGTCCTCTGCCATTTCTGCCACCTACAATCAGACCCCACCACCAGAGACATATTTTCGTCCCCACCCCTATCTGTGTTCTGCACAGACAAATCCCTCTGTGACTCCCTTGTTACGTCCACCCTCCACATCCGGCACCCTCCCTTACCACCATAAGTGATGTAAAACCTGTGCCCACACCTCCTTCCTCATCTCTGTCCAAGGCCCCAAAGGATGATTTCACATCTAGCAGAGATTTTCCGATGTATCCACCTCATCTACTGTGTCCGTTGCTCTTGATGTAGTCTCTTCTACATAGAGGAGACAGAACACCAACTTACGGAGCGTTTCAGGGAACATCTTTAGGACACACGCACCATGCAACCCCACCCCCTTTGGCCGACCATTTCAACTCCCCTCTCCCACTCCACCAAGGATGTGCAAATCCTGGGCCTCCACCACTGCCAAATCCAAGCCACCCAGTGACTGGAGGAAGAATGTGGCATCTTCTGCCTTGGGACCCTTCAACCACATGGCATCAACATTGACTTCACTAGTTTCCAAATCTCTGCTTCACTCCCCTCCCCCACCAATTTCATCCTAGATCCAACCCTCCAACTCGAAACCACCTTCTTGTCCTATCCCACCTGTCCATCTTTCTTCCTACCTAGCCCCTTCACCCTCCCACTGACCTATAACAATCGGCTCTCCACCTGCATCCACATATCGCATTCCCAGCTATCTCCCCTCCAGCCCGAACTCCATCCCCATCCGTCTATTTATCTATCAGCCCCCTTCTACTCCCCGCATTCTTGATGAAGGACTTATGCCCAAAACGTCGACTCTCCTGCTCCTCTGATGCTACTTGACCTGCTGTGCTTTTCCAGTGCTACAGTTTTCAAATCTGACTCTCCAGCATCTACAGTTCTCACATTTACTCAGTTATATTAGACTGCTAGAAAAAAGCCAACATAGCTGCAACTGCAGCATCATATCAGTGCACGAAAAGGATGCACTTATCTCTCGCAATCTTGCAAAATTCTCCTCAGTATAATGGGGCTTGTTTCAAATGAAAGGTTCTGACCTGAAACATTGACTCCCCTGCTACCCTGCTGTGCTTTTCCAGCGCCACACTTTGCAACTCTGACTCTCCAGCATCTGCAGTCCTTACTTTTAATCAGCCAACATAGCTGCAACTACAGTATCGTCTCAGTGCATTAAAAGAGTGCACTTATCTCTCACAATCTTGCAAAGTTCTCTTCAGTATAATGTGGTGCTTGTGCAGAATTTCAGCAGACTGTTCTGCAGGTTAAATAGCAACAACCAGGCACAGGCATAATCTGAAAATCATACCCATCAGCGCATCACTATTCTTTAGTATATTCTGTTCCACCAGCAAGAATAAATCACAAACCCCACAATGGTATACAGGTATAAATCAGGGAGTGGAAGGATGGGATAGTAGCCCCGGGAGTCATCAGTATTCACACTGGAAAAATAGAGTGTTGTCGAGGAGAATACTGAGAGACTACTAGACTTGATGGGATTGAGGTTCACAAGGAGGAGGTGTTCAAATTCTGGAAAGTGTGAAAATAGATAAAACCTCTGGGCCAGATGGGATCTATCCTAGGATTCTTTGGGAAGCCAGGGAGAAGGTTGCCAAGTCTTTGGCTTTGATCTTTATGTCGTAATTGACTACAGGAATTGTACTAGAAGACTGGAGGATAGCAAATGTTGTTCCCTTATTCAAAAAGGGGAGTAAAGACAACCCTGGTAATTATAGACCAGTGGGCCTTACTTTGGTTGTGGGTAAAGTGTTGGAAAAAGTTATACGAGATGGGATTTATAATCATCCAGAAAGGAATAAATTGATTAGGGATAGTTAACACAGTTTTGTGAGGAGTAGGTTATGCCTCACAAACCTTATTGAGTTGTTTGAGAAGGTGATCAAACAGGTGGATGAGTGTAAAGTGGTTGATGTGCATATGGATTTCAGTAAGGTGTTTGATAAGGTTCCCCATGGTAGGCTACTACACAAAACATGGAGGCATGGGATTTTGCAGTTTGGATCAGAAATTTGGAGCTGAAAGAGGACGGACAGTGGTGTTTGAAGGGAAATGTTCATTTTGGAGTTCAGTTACTAGTGGTATACCGCAAGAATCCACTGTTTGTCATTTTTATAAATGACCTGGATGTGGGCGTGGAAGGATGGGTTAGTAAATTTCCAGACGACACTAAGGTCAGTACAGTTTTGGATAGTGCCAAAGGATGTTGTAGGTTACAGAGGGACATGGATAAGCTGCAGAGCTGGGCTGAGAGGTGGCAAATGGAGTTTAATGCAGAAAAATGTGAGGTGATTCACTTTGGAAGGAGTAACAGGAATGCAAAGTACTGGGCGAATGGTAAGATTCTTGGCAGTGTAGATGAGCAGAGAGATCTCTGTGTCAATGTACATTGATCCCTCAAAGTTGCCACTCATGTTGATAGGACTGTTAAGAAGGCATACAGTTTGTTAGCTTTTATTGGTAGAGGGATCAAGTTTCAGAATCATGAGGTCATACTGCAGCTGTACAAAACTCTGGCGTGGCTGCACTTGGAGTATCGCGTACAGTTCTGGTCACCGCAATATGGGAAGAATGTGGAAGCTTTGGAAAGGATTCAGAGGAGATTTACTAGGATGTTGCCTGGTGTGGAGGGAAGGTCTTATGAGGAAAGGTTATGGGACTTGAGGCTGCTTTCATTAGAGAAAATAAGGTTGAGAGTTGACTTAATTGAGACATATAAGATAATCAGAGGGTAAGATTGGGTGGACAGCGAGAGCCTTTTTCCAGTGATGGTGATGGCTAACACGAAGGGACATAGCTTCAAATTGAGGGGTGATAGATACAGAACAGATGTCAGAGGTAGTTTCTTTACTCATAGTAGTAGTGGAACACACTGCCTGCAACAGTTGGAGACTGACCAACTTTACAGGCATTTAAATAGTCATTGAATAGGCATATGGATGAGAATTGAATAGTGTAGATTAGGTGAGCTTCAGATTGGTTTCACAGGCGGCACAACATAGAGGGCCGAAGGGCCTGTACTGCCATGTAATGTTCTATGTTCTATGAGCTCTCTGCATTGACTTTGGACCATATAAGTTTTCATAACTTGAGGTGAAGATAATTTTGTTGACTATTACTTACTGAATTCTACAAAGAAGTAAGTCACTATCCTTAACATAAAATCACTTTGGCCATAAAAAAATGAACTTTGAATTGCCTGTTATTTTGGCACTGTAAGTGCTGTTCAGGGACCAAAATGGAGACCACAACATGCACATCTGTTGTGGATCGCACCAGACAATATATTAATCAAGAAATTAGCACACACAGAGCTAACATGCTCAAAATATGTTGAAGGTGGTGGATGGAGTATTAATTAGGGAGCTTCTTTGTCCTGGATGGTGATGAGCTTCTTGAGCATGATTGGATCTGCACTCATTTGGCAAGTGGAGTGTATCCCAGTGTACTCTTGCCTTTTGCTTTGGAGATGGTAGACAGACTTTGGAGAATTAGGAGGTGAATCATTTACTGCAGGTTTTTTGAAATTCATTCACACGAGTGTTGCTATCCAGGATAAAATCTATTGCCTGTTGTGCTTCCACAGAGCTGTAATGGAGGGAATGCCTGGATTTTGACTCAACAAAGGCATAGTTACAAACCTATATCTAGAGAATGATGAGTGACTTGAAGAAGAATTTGTTCCAGTGTATCAACAGATGTACAAATTTAGAGCAGGAGTAGGCCATCTGGCCATTCGACCCCGCTCTGCCATTAAGTAAGATCATGGCTGATCTCCATATTTATTCCATACTTCTATTAACCCACAAAACCTTTCATCCCTTTGGTTGTCAAGAATCTATCTACCTTAAAAAGATTCAAAAACTCTACTTCCAGAAACCTCATGATTTTGAAAACCTCTAGCATATCTCCTCATAGGTTTCTCCTCTCCAAGGAAACTAGTGCCAACTTCTTCAATCTTTCCTCATAACTGAAGTGTTTCATTGTTTGAACCACTCTCGCAAATCGTTTTTGCACTCTCTCCAATGCGTTCAGATCCTTCCAGAGTGTGGTGCCCAGAAATGTACACAATGCTCCAAATTAGGTCTAATTGCTGTCTTATATAAATTCATTATAATCTTCTGACTTTTGTATTTGATGACCCTATTTAGGAAACTTGAATAGTGTATGCTTTATTAATAGCTCTCTGTACCTTTCCTGTCACCTTTAATTACTTATCTCCATATACAGCCAAATCTCTCTACTCCTGCACACCTTTTTAAAAAGATCCTTTATTTTATATTGTCTTTCCATGTGTAACACCTCAGACTTCCCCACATTGAACATGCATATGGAAAAATGCCCATGTACAATTCTCTCTGTTTCCTCAGATAGTTTTGTATCCATGTTACTACCATTCCTTTTATTCTCTATAATTTTTTTCATAGGTCTGGTGTGTGATACTGTATTGAACATCTTTTGAAAGTCTAGATACAACAAATAGTGGTCTTTCCCTCTTCAATCATCTATGTTACCTCTTCAAAAAAAAACTCCAGCAAATATTCTCCTTCCTATCAGAACGATGTTGTGAGACTTAAAAGGGCTCAGAAAAGATTTACCAGGATGTTGCCAGGGTTGGGGGATGTGAGCTGTAGGGAGAGGCTGAACAGGCGGAGGCTTTTTTCCCTGGAACGTCGGAGGCTAAGGAGTGACCTTATAGAGGTTTACAAAATTATGAGGGGCATGGATAGGATAAACAGACAAAGTCTTTTCCCTGGGGTTGGAGAGAGCAGAACTAGAGGGCATAGGATTAGGGTGAGAGGGGAAAGTTATAAAAGAGACCTAACGGGCACCTTTTTCACACAGAAAGTGGTACGTGTATGGAATGAGCTGCCAGAGGAAGTGGTGGAGGCTGGTACAATTGCAACATTTAAAAGACATTTGGATGGGTATATGAAAAGGAAGTACTGGATTAGTGGTGCTGGAAGAGCACAGCAGTTCAGGCAGCATCCAACGAGCAGCGAAATCGACATTTCGGGCAAAAGCCCTTCATCAGGAATAAAGGCAGGGAGCCTGAAGCGTGGAGAGATAAGCTAGAGGAGCGGGTTTGGAGAGATATGGGTGGGGTGCTGGCAGGTGGGACTAGATTGGGTTGGGATATCTGGTCAGCATGGACCGGTTGGACCAAAGGGTCTGTTTCCATACTGTACATCTCTATGACTATATGACTCTAAGTTAATTTCCCTCATTTCTTTGCATGGGGCACGGAAGAAATGGTCCACTAACTATAAACTTCTAAGTTACTAGTTAAACACAACAGCTTACAGCAACTGGTCAGAAATCACAACTGCTTTCTTCAGCATTTTGTTATTTTTACTGCAGAAAGACAGAGACACAGCAGTCCAGAGGTTACTCTCCCTCTATTGTTATCACTGAAGCTGTCAACGTGCCCAGAATGAGCAGACAAATTGGAAAGTTGTTGTCAGGCTGATAACATCCAGCATTCACAACTGTCTACAATAGCAGAAACCAATCAGCAATCTGTTGCTGGAAAAGTCTCACTCTGCACACTGCAAAGCCATGACACCTTATCGCTTCTTCCCTGCCCCGCTTGCAAAGCAGCAATATAAACATAACTCAAACTGAGTTCCAATAACTTGTTTTTAAAAATATAGCAATTCATTCCTGTCCTTGGTTTTAAAACAGTAGTTTTTTCTATTTTAATCCTCGATCAAAAATAAAGAAAAATGAGAAAATATAGTCTTTCTTTACTTCCGTCATTCTAAGAGATGAAACACCATTTCAAAAATGTATTTCATCACAAATTATGTGGCACGTGAACAACAAAGCATGGCATTTACATCCATTCAGCATTCCTTCTTACTATATAACTTTATAAATCTCTCAGCATTTCTTAAACCTCTAATTTATTATACTATTTTACACCTAAGACAATGCATCTACAGTTATATTATCTTTCCCAGCAATGTGAATAATCTCACCCTGGAGCATTGGACAGTACCTTATTGAAGTTTGTAAAATCATGAGGGATATGGAGAGGGTGAATGGGCAAGGTCTTTTTCCCAGGGGAGAGGAGTCCAAAACTAGAAGGCATAGGTTTAAAGTGAGAGAGGAAAAATTTGAAAGGGACATGAGGGGCAATGTTTCATATAGAGGGTGTATAGAACATAGCTGCAACAGGAGGTGATGAAGGGGAGGTCCAACATTTAAAAGACATCTGGATAGGTATATTAATAGGACATGGGCAAAATGCAGGCTAATGGGACTAGATGAGCTTAGACTCTCTGGTTGGCACGGACAAGTTCCACCTAAACTGTATAACTCTATGACTATAAGTGGTTGATACTACGGACCCCATCTGGGTAGCCTCCTGGTTTCAAGTTTTTGAGTTTTCAATTTTAAATGCTGGATTATGCTGTCTATAGAATAATGTTTCTTTGTTGCTGTATTGGATGTAGACTTCAAAGTGTTGAATAGCCAATAATAATCCCGAAAATGTCTTTTTCTACGGAAGACAAACTCCTCTGATGCTTGTTTAGTTTCTTCTACAAGTACTACACTGGTTTCTCCATTCCCAAGTCATCACCTTGTGAGAAGAGTGCACCTAACCCTGAGACCAACAGCATCAATCACTACTTTAAAAAGTCTGGAAAAATCATGGGTGACCAATTGGTTCATTAATTAGGAATGCTTTTAGCTTCTCAAAGACTGCCTGACATTTTGTGGACCATGATCGATAAAGTGTGGAGCTGGAAAAAGCACAACAGATCAAGCAGCATTAGAGGAGCAGGGGCGTCAGCATTTCAGGTTGGAAGCTTTCTTTGAGATGAAAGATTCCAACCTGAAACATCAACTCCCCCGCTCCTCTGATGCTGTGTGACCTCTGTGCTTTTTCCAGCTGCACACGTTATTGACTCTGACTTTTCAGCATTTGCAGTCCTCACTATCTCCAGTTTGCTGACCATATCACTCTTGGTTGTTTCTTTAAAAATTGGTTAAAGATACAGCTAATGTGTTGATATTATATGGAAATTTTCAGTAAACCCATACATTCCTAAAATTCTTATAATTTTCTTTTTAGGTTTAGGAATAGATAGTTCTATTAATGGCTTCACTTTTGCTATCCTTGACAACACCTGGTCTTGTCTTACAATATGCCCTTGCCATTGCCACTTTTGCCTTTGCAAGTTCACTTCAAAATGATGTTTTTCAGCTGCAACTTGATTTGTCAGCCTTTGGAATACAACAGGGGCATTCCTTAAACCAACTGGCATAGTTCAACATTGGTATAACTTATTTAGTGTGACAAAAGCAGATATCTATTTAGCCCTTGATGTTAATGGCAGTTGCCTATATCCCTTCAACAGATGAGTTTTGGTAAGGATTGAGGCACTGCCAACTTTATTGATCAGTTTTCTAACTGTGGAATGAGCGCACGCCTGTTTTTATGTATTTACATTTCTGTAATCTATACAAAATCTGGTTGATCAATCCAGTTTGGGAACTAACACTATCGCTTAACTCTAGGTGCTTTGACTAGATTTAATCAAGTAATTTTACACCATGTATATGTTATTTATAACTGAGTTTGCTTTTCTGGGATTAACCAATATAATGCTGGTTCATTGATTCTTGAGTCTCCTACGTCTACATCATGCTGGCTAATGTACATACAGGTGTATCTCTACAGATTACCTGTACATCCTAAATAGTCTTAAAATATCCTCTCACTTCCTTCCAGTAAATTTGAGAATCCAGTGTCTAATTGTTCCAGTGTTTCTGTGTTGGCTAATCAAAATGTAGGAGATGCACTTTGAGTACTGTCAACATTCCTTCTACCTCACTCTAATTTCTCTGTCATTCCCCACTACTCGTACCACCTGATACACTTACTCCTTCTTACTCTCTACAATATTAGTTTTTCAACTTGCTTATGTGACATAACCCATTCTTTTTCCTACGATCAAGGGTATCTATCAGATAAGTCATTTATTAATCTTCCTAACTATCTTGTATGGACCATTGAATGTTCATCTTATAAAGGCAAGAATACCAATACACTATCTCCTACCTGCAACATTCTAAATATAGAAACTTTACCTGCCCACTCTTTCATCTTATCTTCTGAACCCTTTACATGCTCTTGTGCTACAAATAGGGAAATAGAAGACAGGAGCAGGACCAGGCCATTTGAGCTCTCAAGCCTGTCCCACCATACAATATGATCACAGCTGATTGAGTTCAATATGTTAATTTTGCGCTCCACCCATATCCCTTCAGACCTTCAGCCACAAGAGCTGTATCTACCTCTTTCTTGAGAACACATCATGTTTTTACCTCAACCACTTCTTGGTAAATTGTTCAGGCTTACCACTCTCTGGTTCAAGAAATTTCTCCTTACTTCAGGATTTATCTCAGCCAACCAATGAACTAACTGCTTTGGATTTGGTATTGTGTAACAAGGAAAGATTGATTAATAGTCTTGTAGTGAAAAATCCTCTTGGAAGGAGTGACCACAACATGCTAGAGTTTCAAACTCAGTTGAAAAGAGTGAAGACAGAGTCACATTCGAGAGTTTTAGTGTCGGGCAAAGGTAATTATCCAGACCTGAGGAAGGGGTTGGCCTAAGTGGACTGGGCAAAATATTAAAGGGCAGGAAAGTTGAAGAGTAGTGGCAAATGATTTGGGAGACACTAAACACCTCTCAATTGAAGTATATTCCTGATAGGAAGAGGAATTGTAACAAAGTGGAAAATCATCCATGGCTTAACAAGGAAGTCAAGGATAACATAAAAGAAGAAAGACAAAGAACAAAGAAAATTTACAGCCCAGGAACAGGCCCTTCGGCCCTCCAAGCCTGAGCCAATGTCTAAAATGTAATGATCAAAATGTAATGTCTAAACCTGTCGGTCAATTCCTAAGCGTCTGTATCCTTCTACTCCCCACCTACTCATGCATTTATCCATATGCATCTTAAATGAAATCTACCGTGCCTGCCTCCACCACCTCTGCTGGCAACACATTCCAAATCCCACCACCCTCTGTGTGAAGTACTTGCCATGTGTATCCCCCTTAAACTTTCCACCTCTCACCTTGAAAGCGTGACGTCTCGTTATTGAATCCTTCACCCTGGGAAAAAGCTTGTCTCTATCCACTCTGTCTATACCCTTCATGATTTTGTAAACCTCAATCAGGTCCCCCCTCAATATCCTTTCTTCTAATGAAAAAAACCTAACCTACTCAACCTTTCTTCATAGCTAGCACCTTCCATACCACATCCTCGTAAACCTTCTCTGCACCATCTCCAAAGCATCCACGACCTTTTAATAATGTGGCGACCAGAACTGTACACAGTATTCTAAATGCGGCCGAACCAATGTCTTGTACAATTTTAACATGACTTGTCAGCTCTTATACTCAGTACCCCGTCCAATGAAGGCAAGCATACTATATGCCTTCTTGACCACTCTATCCACCTGTGCAGCAATCTTCAGGGTACAATGGCCCTGTACTCTCAGATCTCTCTGCCCATCAACTTTTCCCAAGGCTCTTCCGTTCACTGTATAATTCACTCTAGAATTAGTCTTGCCTAAATGCATCACCTCGTATTTGTCTGGATTGAAAACCATCTGCCACTTTTCCGCCCAACTCTCCAGTCGATCTATATCCTCCTGTATTCTCTGACAGCCCCTTATGCTTTCTGCTACTCCACCAATCTTCGTGTCATCTGTAAACTTGCTGATCATACCAATAATACCCTCTTCCAGATCATTTATATATATTACAAACAACAGTGGCTCCAACACTGACCCCAGTGGAACACCACTGGTCACCTTTCTCCATTTCGAGAAACTCCCTTCAACTACTACTCTCTGACTCTTGTTGCTCAACCAGCTCTTTATCCACCTTGCTAGGACACCCTACACACCATTTGACTTCCCTTTCTCCATTAGTCTACCATGGGGAACCTTATCGAACGCCTTACTAAAGTCCATGTATATGACATCAACAGTCCTTCCTTCATCTATTAACTTGGTCACTTCCTCGAAGAACTGTAAAGGCAAAAACTAGGATATATCATACTGCAAAAGTTAGTGGCATTCTGGAGGATTGGCAGAAATTTAAATGTCAGCAACTAAAAACAAAATCTAAAGAGCTAAGATGAACTACGAAAGGAAACTAGCAGAAAACATAAGCACTGATACCAAAAGCTTCTGTTAGTATATAAAAAGTAAGAGAATGGTGAAAGTAAATGTTGGCTCTTTAGTGGCCAAAAATGGCAAGGTAATAATGGGGAACTCAAAAATGACAGAGACATTGAACCAATATTTTATCTCTTCTTCACAGTGGAAGATAATAATTTATTCCCAAAAACTGCAGTTACTCCAGAGGAACTTAGTGAAATTCCAATAAGTAGGGAGAAGGTATTAAGTAAATTAATGGGATTAAAGGCAGATAAGTCCCCAGGGCCTGATGGCTTGCCCCCTAGAATATTAAAGAAGGTGGCAGCAGAAGGTGCATTAGTTTTGATTTTCCAAAATTCCCTGGATTGTCGAAAGGTACCCGTGGATTAGAAACATGCTAATGTGACACACTTATTCAAAAAAAGGAGATAGGCAAAAAGTGAAAAATTATAGACCAGTTAGTTTGATCTCTGTAGTAGGGAAGTTGGGGATTCAATCATAAATGAGGAAATAACTGAACACTTGGAAAACAAAGCTTAACTCACCAGTATCAGCACAGTTTCATGAAAGGCAAGTGGTGCTTGACAAACTTGCTTGAGTGTTTTGAGGATGTAACCAACAAGGTGGATAATGGGGATCTGGTGGATGTGGTATATCTAGATTTCCAGAAGGCTTTTGACAAGGTGCCACAAAAAAGAATGATCCAAAAAGGTTAGATCCCAGAGGGTTAATGGTGAAGTATTGCCTTGGATAGAGGATTTGCTGACTGACAGAAAGTAGAGGGTCAGGATAAATGGGTCCTTTTCTAGCTAGCAAACTGTAACTAATGGAGTGCTGCCAGGTTCAGTTCTTGGACCTCAACTATCTACAATCTATATAAATGATCTGCAAGCAGGGACAGATTGTACCATAACAAAGTTATGGATGATGATGATGAAATAGCCGAGAAAGTAGCTAATGATGAAGAGACAAAGAGTTTACAAATGATATTAATAGGATAGAATGGACCAGAATGCACAGATCGAGTTTAATGTGGATAAGTGTGAGGTTGTCCATTTTGGCCAGAAAAATAAAATGGCAAATTATTATGTAAATGGGAAATAGATACCAAATGCAACAGTGCAGAGGGATCTGGGTGTCCTTGTACATGAATTTGAGGAAGTGAGTATGGGGATGCAGTATATAATAAGAAAGGCAAATGGAATCCTGGTATTTTTTGCAAACGGTCTGGATTATAAAAATCAATAAGTGTTGTTACAGTTATATAAAGCATTGGTGAGATCACACCTGGAATATTGTGTCCAGTTTTGGTCTCCTTACCTAAGGAAGGATGTGGTGGCGCTGGAGGCATTTCAGAGATGGTTCACCAGGTTGATTCCAGAGAGGAAAGGGCTGTTGTATGAGGAGCTGTTGAATAGCTTGGGCTTGTTTTCACTGAAGTTCAGAAGAATGAGGGGGGGATCTGATTGAGGTATATAAAATGCGAAAGGGGATTGATAAGGTGGACGTTGAACAGACTGTCCCTCTAGTGGACAGTCTCAAACAAGAGGTCATTGGTATTGAATGAGAGGGAATAAGTTCAAAACTGAGATGAGGATAAACTACTTCTAAGTAGGAACTCTTCTGTGGAACACATTGCCCCAGAGTGCAGTGGAGGTAGAATCAATCAGCACGTTCAAGAAAGAAATAGATATGTTTCTGATGAAAAGCAGGATAAAAGACTAAGGGGAGCAGGCAGGAAAGTGGAGTTGCAATCAGGAGAAGATTAGCCATGATCATGTTAAATGGTGAAGCAGACACAAAGGGCCAAATTTCCTACTCCAGCTCCTAACTCCTATGTTCTAAAAGGTTTACCCTTTATCCTTATTATGTCCCTGGTCTGGACTCCCCCAATATCAGGAACATCTTTCTTGCATCGATCCTGTATAGTACTGTTAGAATTTTACAGATTTCTATGAGATCCCCACTCCTTCTTCTAAACTCCAGTGAATATAATTCTATCCAAGTCAATCTCTCCTCCTATGTTAGTCCTGTCAATTTGGAATCAATTTGGTAAAGCTTCACTACATTCCCACTATAGCAAGAATATTTTTCCTCAGAAAAAGGGGGCTAAAACTGCACACAGTATTCCAAGCATAACCTCACCAATTCCCTCTGTAATTGCAGCAATATAGCCAGTTCCTGTACTTGAATCCTTTCATTATGAAGACCAGCATACAGTTTGTCTTTGTTACTGCCTCGTGTATCTGCATACTTACTTTCAGCAACTGGTGCATGAGGACACCTAGGTCTTGTTGAACATTTCCCCTTTCTCATTTTAACATCATTCAATTAATAATCTGCCTTCTTATTTTTAATACCAAAATGGATAGCCTCACATTTACCCATATTATGTTGCATCTGCTACACATTTGCCTACTCACTCAGCCTGCCCAACTTACACCGCAACATCTCTACATCCATCTCACAGCTCACCTTCCACCAACTTTGGGTCATTTCAGAATTTTGAGATGTTACATTTAGTTCATCTAAATCATTAACATAATTATGAATAACTGTGTCCTAGCACTGGTCCCTGCTATATTACACTAGTCACTTCCTGCCATTCAGAAAAAAATCCATTACGTAATTCCTAGTCTTTGTTTCTTGTTTGCTAACCAATTTTCTATTCATCTCAATATTCTGCACCCAATTCATGTGCTTTAGTTTTACATATTAATCTCTTTGTCAGAAGCTTTCTGACAGTCCAAATAAATCACATCCATTGGCTTTCCCTGATCAACTCTATTCATTACATTCTCGAAGAATTCCAGTAGATTTGTCAAGCATGATTTCCCTTTGTCAATCCATGCTGGCTGTGTCTGATTCTACCAGTTTTCCAGATGGTCTGCACTAAAATTCTCGATAATGCACTCCAGCATCTTCCCCATTACATATGTTAGACTCACTGGTCCATAATTCACTGTTTTCTCCCTAACTCCCTTCTTAAATAGTGGGATTACAAAGAACAATGCAGCCCAGGAAGAGGCCCTTCAGCACTCCAAGCCTGCACTGACACATTTTGACCTTTCATATTAAAACTATCTTCACCTACAGGAGTCATATCCCTTTATTCCCTTCCTATTCATGTATTCATCCAGGTGTTTCTTGAACGCTGCTGTTCTGTCTGCTTCCACCACTTCCTCTAGCAATGCATTCCAGACACTTACCACCCTTTATGTTAAAAACTTGCCTCGCACATCTCTTTTAATACCCCCACCCACATCTTGGGTTACATTAGCTACCCTCCAAACTGTAGGAACTGTTCCAGAGTCTAAAGAACTTAATCCAAAATTAAATATTTGTATTTCAGTTTAGAAATTTTACCCTAATCAATTTCAAATTAACTCTAAAATCATGACCATAAATCAATACAGATAGACTAACCCCAACTGATTCATCTCAGGAGTAAGAAATCTAATTCTTTGAGCCAATCCTGTGGGTATTCATGACAGTATGCCTAAAACAATGTTTTGAGAATCTGATCATATTTCTCCAAAGCTCTCTGCATCTTCAAATGATATGTAGTTGATTTTAATTGTTTTATACCAAACTGCTGATGAGATCCTGGAAAAGCTTAAATATAATTCTACAACCCTGATCAGTGATTTCAATTTGTAGTCCATAACAAGTAAAAAATAAACTGCGAACTTTTCCACTATCAGCTTGGCTTTAATTCCCTTAAACAACTTTAGACCTCAGGCTGTCACATCCATAATGGTAAGGTATGGTACACTTGTGTCCTGCTTTCATTTTTGGAAATGGGAGTACACAATCTGTGACCATTTGACTGTGTATCAATAGTACTGTTTACATGCTCAGTGTAAAGCCTTTGAGTGATTGGTTAAAGGAAACAGTTGCTTTACAACTGATGGAAAGAATAACTGGGTTTTTTCAGACTTGAATTACTTTCACTGCAGACAGAAATAAAGAACATGCTCCTTCAGCAATCTAGGGGTTTCTCTTCCTCTACAGTAAATACCCAAGCTGTTCACCTGCCTAGGAGCCAGTCAGAAAGCCATGGTTAGGCTGATGATTTCTGGTTTCCACAACTTGGTACAACTGCACAAACCAATCAACAATCTGTTGCTGGGTGAATGTACATTGTGTACATATCCTGGTTCCTGCTCTTGTACTTGAATCCTCTTGTTATGAACAGAGGAACTGGGTACCAAAGTGGTAATGTCACTGGACTAGTAACCATAACCCCAGTTAATCTTCTTCCTGGCAGTATGGTGGCACAGTGATGAATGCTGTTGCCTAACACAGCCAGGGATCCCAGGTTTGATCCAGAATTCTGTGACTGACTTTGTGGAATTTCTGGATTAGTTGTGTTGGAAGAGCACAGCAGTTCAGGAAGCATCCAAGTAGTTTCGAAATCGATGTTTCGGGCAAAAGCCCTTCATCAGGAATAAAGGCGGTGAGCCTAAAGCATGGAGAGATAAGCTAGAGGAGGGTGGGGGTGGGGAGAAAGTAGCATAGAGTACAATGGGTGAGTGGGGGAGGCGATGAAGGTGATAGGTCAGGGAGGAGAAGGTGGAGTGGATAGGTGGAAAAGGAGATAGGCAGGTAGGACAAGTCCGGACAAGTCATGGGGACAGTTACTGAGCTGGAAGTTTAGTACAAGGGTGAGGTGGGTGAGGTGGGGGAAGGGGAAATGAGGAAACTGTTGAAGTCCACATTGATGCCCTGGGGTTGAAGTGTTCCGAGGCGGAAGATGAGGTGTTCTTCCTCCAGGCGTCTGGTGGTGAGGGAGCGGCGGTAAAGGAGGCCCAGGACCTCCATGTCCTCGGCAGAGTGGGAGGGGGAGTTGAAATGTTGGGCCACGGGGCGTTATGGTTGATTGGTGCGGGTGTCCTGGAGATGTTCCCTAAAGCGCTCTGCTTGGAGGCGCCCAGACTCCCCAATGTAGAGGAGACCGCATCGGGAGCAACGGATACAATGAATGATATTAGTGGATGTGCAAGTAAAACTTTGATGGATGTGGAAGGCTCCTTTAGGGCCTTGGATAAAGGTGAGGGAGGAGGTGTGGCGCAGGTTTTACACTTCCTGCGGTGGCAGGGGAAAGTGCCAGGATTGGAGGGTGGGTTGTAGGACCTGACCAGGTAGTCGTGGAGGGAACGGTCTTTGCGGAAGGCGGAAAGGGATGGGGAGGGAAATATATCCCTGGTAGGGGGGTCTGTTTGGAGGTGGCGGAAATGTCGGCGGATGATTTGGTTTATGCAAAAGTTGGTAGGGTGGAAGGTGAGCACCGAAGCGTTCTGTCCTTGTTACGGTTGGAGGGGTGGGGTCTGAGGGCGGAGGTGTGGGATGTAGACGAGGTGCGTTGGAGGGCATCTTTAACCACGCAGGAAGGGAAATTGCGGTCTCTAAAGAAGGAGGCCATCTGGTGTGTTCTGTGGTGGAACTGGTCCTCCTGGGAGCAGATCTGGCGGAGGCGGAGGAATTGGGAATACGGGATGGCATTTTTGCAAGAGGTAGGGTGGGAAGAGGTGTAATCCAGGTAGCTGTGGGAGTCGGTGGGTTTGTAAAAAAATGTCAGTGTCAAGTCGGTCGTCATTAATGGAGGTGGAGAGGTCCAGGAAGGGGAGGGAGGTGTCAGAGATGGTCCAGGTAAATTTAAGGTCAGGGTGGAATGTGTTGGTGAAGTTGATGAATTGCTCAACCTCCTTGCGGGAGCACGAGGTGGCGCCAATGCAGTCATCAATGTAGCGAAGGAAGAGGTGGGGAGTGGTGCCAGTGTAATTACGGAAGATCAACTGCTCTACATAGCCAACAAAAAGACAGGCATAGCTGGGGTCCATACGTGTGCCCATGGCTACCCATTTGGTCTGGAGAACGTGGGAGGATTCAAAGGAGAAATTGTTAAGGGTGAGGACCAGTCGGCCAAACGAATGAGAGTGTCGGTGGAAGGGTACTGTTGGGGAGGTCTGGAGAGGAAAAAATGGAGGGCTTGGAGGCCCTGGTCATGGCGGATGGAGGTGTAGAGGGATTGGATATCCATGGTGAAGATGAGGTGTTGGGGGCCAGGGAAACGGAAGTCTTGGAGGAGGTGGAGGGCATGAGTGGTGTCTCGAACGTATGTGGGGAGTTCCTGGACTGGGGGGATAGGACAGTGTCGAGGTAGGTAGAGATGAGTTCAGTGGGGCAGGTGCATGCTGAGACAATGGGTCGGCCAGGGTGGTCAGGCTTATGGATCTTGGGAAGGAGGTAGAACCGGGCAGTGCGGGGTTCCCGGACTATGAGGTTGGAAGCTGTGGGTGGGAGATCTCCTGAGGTGATGAGGTTCTGTATGGTCTGGGAGATGATGGTTTGGTGATGGGGGGTGGGGTCATGGTCGAGGGGGCAGTAGGAAGAGGTGTCCTCGAGTTGACGTTTGGCTTCAGCGGTGTAGAAGTCAGTGTGCCAGACTACCACTGCGCCCCCTTTATCCGCTGGCTTGATGGTGAGGTTGGGATTGGAGCAGAGGGATTTGAGGGCTGCGTGTTGTGACGGTGAGAGGTTGGAGTGGGGGAGGGAGGTAGACAGGTTGAGGCGGTTAATGTCCCGGCGGCAGTTGGAAATGAAGAGGTCGAGGGCAGGTAATAGGCCAGCGCAGGGTGTCCAGGTGGATGCAGTGTGTTGGAGGAGGGCGAAGGGGTCCTCGGAAGGTGGGCGGGAGTCCTGATTGTGAAAGTAAGCTCGGAGGCGGAGGTGACGGAAGAATTGTTCAACGTCACGGCGTGTATTAAATTTCATTGATGCGTGGACAGAGGGGGATGAAGGTGAGTCCTTTGCTGAGGACTGATCGTTCGTCCTCAGTGAAGGGGAGGTCTGGGGGGATGGTGAAACTCGGCAGGGCTGGGAGCTGGGATCTGGTGTGGGTGTAGAGCTGGGAGTGGGGGCGGAACCTGTAACTGGAGTGGGTGTGATGGTGGGGGGAATGGGGTGGAGTCATGAGCAGGGGTAGTGTTCCTCTTGGGGTTCTGGGGGGTGGAGATCGTGACAGTGGGGTCTGAGGGGGCATGTCAGCAGAATGCAGGTGAGTGGCGTTGGTGGGGGTGGAAGTGGTGGTGACCATGGCAGTAGGGGTGGCAGAAGTCACTGAGCATGTGGCATCAGCGACGATGTGAAGGGCAGAAGTGATGTCAGGTGTGATGCATGAGGAATTGTGAGGGGTGTAAGTGGTTGTGGGAGTGGCCATGATGGGGGTGGAAGTGACATCATCAATCAGCGTGGAGGTGGTAGCTGCATCAGCCGCATGGCTAATGGTGGAATAGGTTCCGAGGCCAGGGGAATCTTCTGGAATGTTTGAGGAGTGCTGGTTATGGAGGTGGGTGGATATCAGTTTGTTGTACTTACAGATTTTGATGTTTGAGATGGAATTGAAATACTGTTTGTTGAGAGTATGAATTCTCCTGAGGATGTAGTACAGAGTGGGTCCTTTGCAATTCTGAGAGAGTGTGGCCCTCAGCTAAGGCAGGGCTGACTGGAGAGAGGTTAGGTGCCGGTGCATTGTTGCAAGCGTGGAGTGGAGGATCTTGAAGGAGAACTGTTGCTGGATTTCTGTCTGTTTGGGTTTCCACTGGGTGCTTCAGTTCCATTCCAGTCCAAAGATATGCAGATTATAAGGACTGGCAATGCCACATTGCCTCATAGTTTTAAGGGATGTGCAGGCAAGGTGGATTAGCCATGGTAAATATAGAGTAATTGGAAAGAGCGGGATGCTCTTTGGAGGGTCAGTACAGACTTGATGGGCCAAAATGGCCTCTGCATGTACTGAAGGGATTCTGTAATGACCAAATTACCATTTCCTTCTTCACAGATTGCTGCACCTGCATGCTTACTTTCAGTCATTGGTGTACAAGTACACATTAGTCTTGTTGCACCTCCTTTCTCACTGTCTCGCTGTCCAGATAATTTGCCTTGCTGATTTTTTGATACCAAATTAGATAACCTCACATTATCCATACTATACTTCATCTGCCTTGCTCCTGAGCACTCACTCAACTTGTCCAAATCAGACTGAAGCATCTATACATCCTCCTCACAGCTCACCCTCCCAACCAGCCAGTCTACATAGAGTGCTGCCAACCCTCTCAACATAGCGCAATCTGAGCCCAACATTAAGGCCCAGAATAGCCTGAGGATTTCTTATAAGGCTTCTGTAGTCTCCTCCAATTAATATAAACATTCTTTCATCTGACTTGTTGCAGCCATTGGGAGAACATTGTATAGGTACACTCGCCATTACAAGAGATTCTGCAAAATCCATTAGTGTTATTTATTTTTATACAATTATTGTGTCACCATGTGAAGTTTGTTGAGTGAAGGATCTTGATAGCTTTTATTGAATAATGTTGGTCAACGGCTGTTATATTGGGGAGACATATACAAATGCACCTTCGGGAGTGGTGAATCAATTCTGGAGAAAGTTCCTTTTAATTGAAGCAAAAACTCACATCCTCTTGATCTGATCAGTTCCCATCATTTCTGTTTGTTTTGTTGTCTGAGGTGCCCTCCAAATTGCAGGAGATAAGGCTGGGCCCTGTATCAAAGATTTTGCTGTTCCCTAATGAGCAAAACATTTCTTGAAGAGGCAAGCCCAAGGTGGAAGAAGGTCATGAATCTGCCTGCCACACAAAGTTCTTTCATGAGCTAATCAATATGCTCAGGTTAAATGTAGAGATTGTAGATTTTTAACATTAAGCTGCCACTTGTACAGTAACTCAGCTGCACTAGTGGCAAGTTAAAATTCAGCTCATAGATTGGCCACCATTCTCTATTTATCCATTCTGTCGAAATTAGTTGTTTTCACACAACAAAAACAATTTGCAACTTTAAATCATCTATTATTAAGGAATTAATTTAAGGATAATGTGCATCAGGGCGTTCATAAATCCACATGTTTCCTTTTTTAGGAAGGAAACACAAGCTGTAAGTGGCGAAAAGTAAAGCGAATGCAGGGGAATAGCTCCTGTATACCTAAATTGAAGCACAAAGGTGAGTCTGAAAAATTGTTGTAACGTACATTTCAAACATGAGATTCTGAGGAAATAAAAACATGCAGATATCTGCCACACATGTAAGGATGTTGCAGTTTCTTTTCCAAGTAATAAATTGTCATGCATTAGCAAAATCAAAATTTAGAATTGGTGCAAATTCAAAACTGATAAGCAAATATTAAACAGCAAGAAAGAGCAAAAAGGAAAAAAAAAACTGCAGATGCTGGAAACCAGATTCTGGATTAATGGTGCTGGAAGAGCACAGCAGTTTAGGCAACATCCAAGGAGCTTCGAAATCGACGTTTCGGGCAAAGCCCTTCATCAGGAATAAAGGCAGTGAGCCTGAAGCATGGAGAGATAAGCTAGAGGAGGGTGGGGGTGGGGAGAAAGTAGCATAGAGTACAATGGGTGAGTGGGGGAGGGGATGAAGGTGATAGATCAAGGAGGAGAGGGTGGAGTGGATAGGTGAAAAAGGAGATAGGCAGGTAGGACAAATCCGGACAAGTCATGGGGACAGTTACTGAGCTGGAAGTTTAGAACAAGGGTGAGGTGGGGGAAGGGGAAATGTCGAAACTGTTGAAGTCCACATTGATGCCCTGGGGTTGAAGTGTTCCGAGGCGGAAGATGAGGCATTCTTCCTCAAGGCATCTGGTGGTGAGGGAGCGGTGGTGAAGGAGGCTCAGGACCTCCATGTCCTCGGCAGAGTGGGAGGGGGAGTTGAAATGTTGGGCCACGGGGCGGTGTGGTTGATTGGTGCGGGTGTCCCGGAGATGTTCCCTAAAGCGCTCTGCTTGGAGGCGCCCAGTCTCCCCAATGTAGAGGAGACCGCATCGGGAGCAACGGATACAATAAATGATATTAGTGGATGTGCAAGTAAAACTTTGATGGATGTGGAAGGCTCCTTTAGGGCCTTGGATAGAGGTGAGGGAGGAGGTGGGGGCGCAGGTTTTACAGTTCCTGCGGTGGCAGGGGAAAGTGCCAGGATTGGAGGGTGGGTTGTAGGGGGGCGTGGACCTGACCAGGTAGTCGCGGAGGGAACAGTCTTTGCGGAAGGCGGAAAGGGGTGGGGAGGGAATATATATCCCCGGTGGTGGGGTCTGTTTTAAGGTGGCGGAAATGTCGGTGGATGACTTGGTTTATGCAAAGGTTGGTAGGGTGGAAGATGAGCACCAGTGGCGTTCTGTCCTTGTTACGGTTGGAGGGGTGGGGTTTGAGGGCAGAGGTGCGGGATGTAGACGAGATGTGTTGGAGGGCATCTTTAACCACGTGGGAAGGGAAATTGCGGTCTCTAAAGAAGGAGGCCATCTTGTGTGTTCTGTGGTGGAACCGGTCCTCCTGGGAGCAGATCCAGCAGAGGCGGAGGAATTGGGAATACGGGATGGCATTTTTGCAAGAGGTAGGGTGGGAAGAGGTGTAATCCAGGTAGCTGTGGGAGTCGGTGGGTTTGTAAAAAATGTCTGTGTCAAGTCGGTCGTCATTAATGGAGATGGAGAGGTCCAGGAAGGGGAGGGAGGTGTCAGAGATGGTCCAGGTAAATTTAAGGTCAGGGTGGAATGTGTTGGTGAAGTTGATGAATTGCTCAACCTCCTTGCGGGAGCACATCTCCGGGACACCCGCACCAATCAACCACACCGTCCCGTGGCCCAACATTTCAACTCCCCCTCCCACTCTGCCGAGGACGTGGAGGTCCTGGGCCTCCTTCACCACTGCTCCCTCACCACCAGACGCCTGGAGGAAGAACACCTCATCTTCCGCCTCGGAACACTTCAACCCCAGGGCATCAATATGAACTTCAACAGTTCATTTCCCCTTCCCCCACCTCACCCTAGTTCTAAACTTCCAGCTCAGCTCTGTCCCCATGACTTGTCCGGACTTGTCCTATCTGCCTATCTCCTTTTCCACCTATCCACTCCACCCTCTCCTCCCTGACCTATCACCTTCATCGCCTCCCCCACTCACCCATTGTACTCTATGCTACTTTCTCCCTAACCCCACCCTCCTCTAGCTTATCTCTCCATGCTTCAGGTTCACTGCCTTTGTTCCTGATGAAGGGCTTTTGCCCGAATCGTCGATTTCGAAGTTCCTTGGATGCTGCCTGAACTGCTGTGCTCTTCCAGCACCACTAATCCAGAAGCAGGAAAGAGCAGCACAGTCTATCAGGATACATAGAATAGCAGACTTAACACAGGGTAAGCTAGCAACAAATTAACTTTTCGGGAGATCTACAGTGCCACAGGCCACTTCTGGGAATCTTACACAAATGCAAATTAGACACAATGTTAGTGAAAACTAGTATCATTTATTAACTCTAACACTAAGCACATGGATCAGCAGGATTTCAGTAGAAATATTCCATGTGAACTGAGATCACTATGACGCAGCATAAAACCATTAATCCCACATACCTCAGACAACAAACAGAAATGAATTTAGAAAAGTGAAGTTATAATCAGGACAGAGCGTGGAATAATATGGGTTTCACAACATCTTTCCGAAAATGTGTCTTTCCAGTCAAGTTTTTAGTTTACTGGTTAGTTGTTTCTTTTAACAGTTACAGTTTTAGTGTTATAAGGTTAGAGTTATATAGAACAGAAGAAACACTTTGGCCAGCAAGCCTGCACCAATATAAAAATCATCTATCTACTTTAATCCCACTTTCCAGCACTTGGCCCATTGCTTTGGATGTTATGACATTTTAACTGCTCAACCACATACCTTTTAAAGGCTGTGAGGTTTCCTACCTCTACTCCCCTCCCAGGCTGTGTGTTCCAGATTCTCACCACACTTGGGGAAAAATATTTTCCCAAATCTCTTCCAAACCTACTGTCCTTTACCTTAAAATGATGCTCCCTTGTTACTGCGCCTTCAACTAAGGGGAAAAGCTGCTTCCTATCCACTTTATCCATGCCCCTCACAATCTTATACGCCTCAATCAGTTGCTCGCTAACTTCTGTGGACAGAAAGACAGAGCTAATGTTTTGAGTCCAGCGATTCTTCCGTCAGAACATTGGCAAATGGAACATTGAAAAGTATAACCACTTCCCCCAGCCCTAACTTCGTCTGCTCAAAAGAAAATAGAGTCATAGAGATGTACAGCATGGAACCAGACCCTTCGGTCCAACTTGTGCATGCTGACCAGATATCCCAACCCAATCTAGTCCCACCTGCCAGCACCCGGCCCTTATCCCTTCAAATCCCTCCTATTCATATACTCATCCAAATGCCTCTTAAATGTAGCAATTGTACCAGCCTCCACCACATCCTCTGGCAGCTCATTCCATACACGTACCACCCTCTGCGTGAAAAAGTTGCCCCTTAGGTCTCATATCTTTCCCCTCTCATCCTAAACCTATGCCCTCTAGTTCTGGACTCCCCGACCCCAGGGAAAAGACTTTGTCTATTTATCCTATCCATGTCCCTCATAATTTTGTAGACCCCTATAACGTCACCCCTCAGCCTCCGATGCTCCAGGGAAAACAGCCCCAGCCTGTTCAGCCTTTCCCTATAGCTTAAATCCTCCAACCCTGGCAACATCCCTGTGAATCTTTTCTGAACCTTTTCAAGTTTCACAACATCTTTCCGAAAATGTGTCTTTCCAGCTCCTCTTTATAGCTAAACTGCTCTATTACAGACAACATCCTGGTGAAACTCCTCTGCACCCCCTCCAGTACAATAACATCATTCCTATTGTACAGTGACTAAAACTGCACTCCAACTGGGGCCTAACCAAAGTTTTGGACAGCTCCCCACTCTTACAATATGTGCCATGACTGATAAAGGCAAGTGTCCCATATTTTGTTTTTAATTGACTTGTGGGATGTGGACATTGCAGGTTGGGCCAGCATGTATTGTTCCGCCTCATGGTTTTGGAGAAGGTGGTGGTGAGCTGCTTTCTTGAACTGCTCTAGTTCATGTGCTGTAGGTAGACCCAAAATGTTGTTAGGGAGGGAATTCCAGGACATTTGACCCAGAGAAAGTGAAGGAATAATGATATATTTTCAAGTCAAGATGGTGAGTGGCTGAGACGGAACTTGCAGGTAGCGATTTTCCATTGTACCTGTTGCCCTCGTCTTTCTAAATGGGATTGACTGTGGATTTGGAAGGTGTCGTCTCAGGATCTTTGACTAATTTCTGCAATGTATCTTGTAGATAGTACATAATGCTGATTCTGAGCATCAGTGATGGATGTTTGTGCATGTGGTGCTAATCAAGTAGACTGCTTTGTTCTGGATGGTGTCAAACTTCTTGAATGTTGTTGCAGCTGCACTCATCTGGGCAAGTGAGATTTTGAGGAATTAGGAGGTATGTTACTTGTTATTGTAGCCACAGTATTTATATAGTTGGCCAAGTTTCATTTCTGATCAATGGTATATTTATAGTGAATATGGTTGAATTTCTCATTGGTAACCCACAAGATGCTGATAGTGGGGGGGGGGGGGGGGGGGGTGGGGAAGAGTCAGTGATGGTAATGCCATTGAATGTCAAGGGATGATGTGTGGATTGTCTCTTATTGGAAATAGTCACTGCCTGGCATTTTTGTGGCACAACTGTTACTTTCTACTTTCCAGCCCAGACCTGGATATTGTCCACGTCTTGTTGCATTTAGACAAGAAATGCTTCAATTTTGGGGAATCATATACGGTATTGAACATTGTGCAATCATTGGTGAACATCCCCACTTCTAACCTTGTGATGGAAGACAGTCATTGATGAAGTAGCTGAAGACGGTTAGACCACAAGGAACTCCTGCAGAGATGTCCTGGAGCTGAGATGATTGACCTCCAACAACTGCAATAGTCTTCCTATGTGCCTATGACTCCAGTCAGTGGGATGTTTTCCCCCTGATTCCCATTGACTCGAGTTTTTTCTAGGTTTCCACACTTCGTCAAATGTGGCCTTAATGTCAGGAGCTGCCACTCTCACCTCACATGTAGAATTCAGATCTTTTGCCCATGTATGAATTAAGGATGTAATGAAGCCGGGAACGGAATGTCCTTGGCAGTACTCAAACTGGGAGTCATTGGGGAGGTTACTGGGTTACTGAGCAACTACTGCTTGATAGCACTGTTGATGAAAACTTCCATAACTTTACTGATGATTGACAGTATACTGATGGGGTGGTAACTGTCCAGGTTGGGTTTGTCCTTATTTTTGTGTTGAAGCTATACTAGAATTGCAAGTTCTGGAGCACAAGTCCGCATTACTATTGCAGGAGTTTTGTCGTGGACAACAGCCTTTGCAGCATCCACTGCCTCCAGCTGTTTTTTTAATATTACATGAAGTAAATCAAATTAGCTGAAGACTGGCAGCTGTAATGGTGGGGAGGTCTGGAGGAGGCCAAGATGGATCCACTCAACACATCTGGCTGAAAATTGTTGTGAATGCTTCAGACACCTTTTGCACTGATGTGATGGGTTTTTCCATCATTGAGGATGGGGATATTTGTGAAGGCTCCTCTTCCAGTCAGTTGTTTAATCATCTACCACAATTCACAACTGCATGTGACAAGACTGCAGACTTTAGATCTACTCTGTTGGTTGTAGGATCTCTTACCTCTGCCTATTACTCGCTGCTTATGCTGTTAGGCATACAAGTAGTTCCATTTTGTAGCTTACTCTGATGACACCACAATTTTAGGTATGCCTGGTGCTACTCCCAGCCTGCTCTCCTACATCTCATTCAACCAGAGTTGATCCTCTGGCTTACTGATAATGGTATATTGAGAGTTATGCCAGGCATGAGGTTGAAGATCTTGTTGGAATATGATTCTGCTGTTCCTGCTGATGTCCATAGTGCGTTCTGGATGTCCAGTCCTGAGTTGCTAGATCTGTTTGAAATCTGCCTCATTTAGAAAAGTGGTAGTGCCGCACAACATGATGGTGGGTATTCTCAATGTGCAGATAGGATATCATCTCCACGAGGACAATGTGGTGGTCATTTTTAGTGAAATTATCATGGACAGAAACATCTGTGGTACGCAGATTAAAAAGAATGAGTCAAGTATATTCATTCAACACCTGCAGCAATGGCGTTTGAGCTGGTAGGATCCTAATCAGTAGTCCTGTTTTTGTGCCACTTTTGGTCATGGATACTGAAATTTCCCCCATCTGGAGTATGTTCTGCACCATTGCCACTTCCAGTGCTTCCTCAATGTGTTGTTCAACATGGAGCAGTACTGATTCATCAGCCTATTGTTATATGGTAATCAGTAGGAGGCTTCCTATCCCACGTTTATGTTCTTATGTTTAATCTGATGCCATGAGACTTCATGGGATCCAGAGTCAATGTTGAATACTCAAAGGGCAACTCCCTCCACTGGGCTGCCACATCTTCAGAGGCTGTCCCACCTACTCATATCTAGGAATGGTAGTGGCATGATGGCTCAGTGGTTAACACTGCTGTCCCAAGTACCAGAAACCCAGGTTTGATTCCAGCCTTGAGTGACGGTCTGTGTGGAATTTGCATGGTCTTCCTGTGTCTGTAGGTTTCTACTGAGAGCTGCCACGTTTCAAAGATGTGCAAGTTAAGTGGCTTGGCCATGCTAAATTCACTGTAGTGTGAAGGGATGTGCAGGCTAAGTAGATTAGCCATGGTAAAATGTGAGGTTACAGAGATGGGTGGGATGTTGTCTAGAGGCTTGGTCCTGAATAGGTTGAATCATCTCTATCTACACTGTAAGTATTCTATTCTCTGGTGATATCTGGGACATTTTTATGATTCCCTAAGTATGACTATGTCAAGCTACTGCTTGACTAGTCTGTGAGAAAGCTCTCCCAATTTTGGCCTCAGATATTAGTAAAAA
This sequence comes from Chiloscyllium punctatum, assembly GCF_047496795.1. Classification (NCBI taxonomy): domain Eukaryota; kingdom Metazoa; phylum Chordata; class Chondrichthyes; order Orectolobiformes; family Hemiscylliidae; genus Chiloscyllium; species Chiloscyllium punctatum. The sequence goes on along the minus strand of NC_092753.1, from coordinate 70,892,987 downwards.
GGACTTTGCCAGGTTGATTGGTTTGTTTTTGCCTCTGTCCGTGCCTATGTCTTGATTGGTGCCAGCCTATGTCTTGATTGGTGCCAGGTGGTCTGTCAGGTTTCATTTCTTTTTTGAGACTTTGTCACAATTGTCACAAGGAATTGGCTTGCTAGGCTATTTCAGAGGTAGTTGAGAGTCAACCACATTGTTGTGGGTTTGGAATTACATGCAGGCTAGATGAGGAAAGGATTAGAGACAAAAAAAACTGCAGATGCTGGAATCCAAAGTAGACAGGCAGGAGGCTGGAATAACAGTCTGCAGATGGCAGATTTCCCTCCTTGATGGATGTTAGTGATCAGTTGGATATTTCCAAAAACTGGCAAGAGTTTTATGTTATTAGACTCTTAATTCCAGATATTTATTCTGCTTTATATGAAATTGACCATGCTCCTTTTGCCATCTTATACAAAGTTCAATGTTCTCCTCTGGCACTGCTTTATTCTGATACCATTCTGCTCATGCACTAATTTATACCAAATTCATGGCTGTCCACTCAGTATAAAGCAAAGTGAGTTCACCAACCTTCTTTTATGCTGCTTTATATCAGGTTCACTGGTCTCCTATTGAAAGAGTTCATTGCTTTCCACTCACACTGCTTTATACCATTTGGGAAGAAATTCAGCTGAAAACACAGGCCAGCCATCCACCATATATAAAATAGTTGGTTGTCAGAACAAATTGTGAAAGTCATCATAACTCCACTGGAACAAAGGGCTGGTCTCTCATTAGAAAGAAATGACTGATGATGATTTAACCAGAGAGTCATGATACCTCAGCCAAGGAGAATGGCTGTTTAGGTAAGTCCTCAATATGGGAATTCAGCCCATGCAGTTTGGTGCTCTACATCACTGATCAGCTATCAGTCATCTGAATTAACTTACCATAAGTCTTGAAATATCTTAAAACAGTTGCATGGACAATCACAATCGGAGATTAAAACGAGGCTGCTTTCCACACTGGTGATAGAGTAAGATCTGCAGAGGGAGAGGACATGAGAATCTAGCTTGTCATGGAGAAAGAATGATATTTATGTTGAAGGGAGTTTTGCCATGGAAAACAATAATTATAATAGTAACAAATGTGGTTAAGCCAGACTGGCAGTGAATGACATAGCGAATCACACTCAACTGACTATAGTCCTCAAACATAAAATGTGAGATGGAAAATGCACTGTGGGAACTGCAGATCTGGTCAGTATTTAGCGATTTCATGTCTTGAGTTATAAAAATAGGCTGGGACATTTTTCACTAGATTTTAGGAGATTGAGGGGTGACCTTTATAAAGAGGCATAGATAAGGTGAATTGCAAAAGTCCCTTCCCTAGTGTGGGGAGTTCAAAACTAGGGGCATTTTTTAAGGCAAAGGGAAAACATTTTAAAGACATGAGGGACATCTTTTTACACAGAGAATGGTTTGTGTATGGAATGAACTTCCAAAGGAAATGGTGGATGCAGGTACAGTGACAACATTTGAAACACATCTGGATAAGTATATGAATAGGAAAGATTTGGAGGGATATGTGCCAAATGGAGGCAGTTGGGACGAGTTTTGTTTAGGAATGTGGTTAGTATGGACTAGTTAGACTGAAAGATCTGCCTCTGTGCTGTATAACTCTATGACTATGACAAGTGCATTATGAAGGAAGAGTTGACCAAGCCAACAGTAGACCAGCTTTTCTGAAGCACGTCTAAAGGATGTCTCTTCTGAAGAAGGGTTGACCAAGTCAACAGTAGATGTGCTTTTCTGATGATGGTGGGGGAGAAATTTCATTCAAAACTAGAGGGAAAAGGGAGTCAGTCTGGACATAGACAAAGAAATCAGATCACAATTGTTCTAGTGACAGCCCACTGATCACCAGCTTAATTTACTTTCACAAAAAGTTGTAGTGGGATTGGATCTCTCAACATATGAACTGCTAGACCATTATATAACCATATAACCATTAACTGCTTGATACTGAGATCCCTGGTCTCTTCAGACTCTGCTGTTTATTTAGCTCAGTGTTGTCCTCACACACTGCTTTTTACTGACTTTGCAGCTCTTCTCAAGCTGTTTTATATAGAGTTCATCACTCTGTTCTCACTCTGCTTCAAGCCAAGAATTCCACTCTTTCCTCATGCTGCTTCATACTGCATTTCTTCTCCCTTCTAGTGCTACCTTATACCTTAATTAATTGCAATGAGTTTTAGCAGGTTCAATAGTCTCCTCATGTGCCTTCTTATACTGGGTGTATTGTTCTCCACTCAGACTATTTTATATCGAGTTCAGCACTGTCCTCTCGTGCTGCTTTGTACTGAATTCAATGTTCACCTCTTCCTTTGCCTTATATAGGTATCTCCCGCTTTTCGAATGTTTGCTTTACACAATTTTGCTTTTACAAAAGACTACATTAGTACCTGCTTTAGTGAATCCGAAAAGGATTTTTGCTTTTATAAAAAGAGGTGATACTTTTTGCCATATAAATCATGCATCTTAGCTTTACGCCATTTTCAGCTTATGAAAGATTTCGTGGGAATGCTCTACTTTCAGATAGCTAGGGCTACCTGTACCAGGTTCACAGCTGTCTTCTTGCTTTACTGTATGTGGAGTTCAGTGTTCCCCTCTCATGCTGTTTTATACTGAGTTCAAGGCTTGCCTTTGGTGCTGCATTATACTGGGTTCAATGCTCAGGCTCACACTGCTACCAACCAGTACCCTACCACTGACACCCTCACCCGCCTGACTGAACTGGTCCTCACCCTCAACAACTTCTCCTTCCAATCCTCCCACTTACTCAAAACCAAAGGGGTAGTCATGGGCACCCGCATGGGACCCAGCTATGCCTGCCTGTTTGTCAGACATGTGGAACAGTCCATCTTCTGCAGTTACATCGGCACCATCCCCCATCTGTTCCTCCGCTATATCGATGACTGTCTTGGTGCTGCCTCGTGCTCTCACGAGGAGGTTGAACAGTTCATCAACTTTACAAACACCTTCCACCCCGACCTCAAATTTACCTGGGCCATCTCAGCAACCACCCTCCCCTTCCTGGACCTCTCCATCACTGTCTTTGGTGACCAACTAACCACAGACATATACTACAAGCTCACCAACTCCCACAGCTACCTAGACTACACCTTCTCCCACCCTATCTCCTGTAAAGATGCCATCCCTTATTCCCAATTCTTTAGCCTCTACCACATCTGTTCCCAGGATGACCAATTCCATCTCAGAAAGTCCTAGATGGCCTCCTTCTTCCACGATCGCAACCTCCCTTCCCACGTGGTTGACGATGCGCTCCAGCACATCATCTCCACATCACGCACCACCACCCTTGAACCCCACCCCTCCCAACGCAACAAGGACAGAATCCCCTGGACGTCACCTTCCACCCCACCAACCTCTGCATTCAACGCATCATCCTCCACCACCTCCAAATGGACCCCACCACCAGAGATATATTTCCCTGCCCACCTCTCAGTGTTCCGAAAAGACCATTCCTTCTGTGACTCCCTCATCAGCTCCACACTGTCCACCAGCCCATATCCCACTCCTGGCACCTTTGCCTGCCACTGCAGGAAGTGCAAAACCACTCCCCTCACCTCCGTCCAAGGCCCCAAGGGATCCTTCCACACCTGTCAGAAATTCACCTGTACCTCTACCAATGTCATATACTACATCCGTTGCACCCGGTGTGGTCTCCTCTACGCTGGAGAGACAGGACACCTTCTTGTGGATCGTTTCAGAAAACACCTCTGAGACACCTGCACCCATCAACCACACCACCTCGTGGCTGAACACTTCAACTCCCCTTCCCACTCTGTCAAGGACATGCAGGCCCTGGGCCTCCTCCACCGCCAAACTGTTCCCACCTGACACCTGGAGGAGGAACGCCTCAGATTCAGCCTTGGGACCCTGCAACCACATGGGATAAGTTTGAATTTCAACAGCTTCCTCATTTCCTCTCCCCCCCCACATAATCCCAGTCCCAAGCCTCCAACTCAACAATGCCCTCTGGATCCGTCCATCACTGCACTCTCTGACCTATCACCTTCTCCCTCACCTTCATCCACCTATCGCTTTCCCAGCTACATCCCTCCAACTCCACCCCACCCCCCTCCCATTTATCTCTCAGCCCCGACCCCCAAGCCTCATTCCTGATGAAGGGCTTATGCCCGAACATCGATTCTACCGGTCCTCAGATGCTGTCTGACCTGCTGTGCTTTTCCAGCACCACACTCTCGACTCCCACTGCTACATATCACATTCAGTCATCTGGACTCGAAACGTTAGCTTGCTCTCTGTCCATGGATGCTGCCTGACCCACTGTGATCTCAAGCAATTGTTTTCAGCTCTCCTTACACTACATGTTCACAACTCTCTTCACGCAGTGTGGCATGCAAGTTCACCACCCTCTTCCAGCACTGCTGTATACTTATTTTCACTGACCACATCTCATATTGCTCTATGATGAGCACACCTTTTATCTCTCCCATTGCTTTATATCAAATTCACCATTCCCTTCCTGAGTTGCTTTATACCGAGTTCACCACTCCCCTCTCACACTGAGTTATACTGGGTTCACTTTCTTTTATTCATGCTGCCTTATGCCATACTCCACATTCTCCTCCTGTGGCTTCATACCAAATTCACCACTTTCCTCTTGCACTACTGTATAGCAAGTTCACCAAGTATCACCAGGTTCTATGAGAAAAGCCTTCTTACCTATATCCAAGTGACTATCCACTGATTATTAAACAACCAAAGGTTTGGAGGAGAATCAGCTGAAAATGTAAACACTACCCATCGATCTCTCACACATGCAGAATAACTAGTGGTCAGAATTATTGTATGTATAAAGTCATTATAGTTCTATCAGAGCATCGAGATGCTTTCTCATTAGGGAGAGACACCTGGTGGTCATTTAACCAGAGGGTCGCTATGTTTTAGGTGGGTAGAGAGATGAAACGGGAAATCCTTGAGGTCAGGGTCCTCCACCAATGCAAAGATTGAACCCACACTATGGGTGTCACTCTGCAACACAAATCAGCCATTCTGCTGAGATAACTGATCCCCATAGGACCTGAAATGTCTTAAACAGTTACCTTAAACCATAATCAAAGATCAAAATGTAAGGGCTTTACAGTAAGATCTGCCAAGGAACAGGGCATGATAAGGCAGATTGTTATGGAGAAAAGAATGATGCTCACATTAACGAGAGCATTTCACCATGGAAAATGAACTGAAATATTAACTAATAACTAACAATATTGGTAAGCTACATTGGCACTAGATGTCGCAGTCAATCATAAAAAGACTCACATTTTCAATTATAAGGTATAAAATGAAAAATGCACTTTGGGATATGTAGAGATGGATGGTATTTAGTGATTACCTGAACACAAGTGCATTTTGAATGAAGTGTTGACCAAGACAAAAGCAGATGTACTTTTCTCATGACAATGGGGGAGGAATTTTATACGAGACTCGAGGGCAAACAGACTCAGGTTGGAGGTAAGCAAGGAAATCAGGTCAAAATTAATCTTATGACAGCCTGCTGTTCAGCAGATTTATTTACTTTCATAAAATATGTGGTGTGATTTAGTCTCTCAAAATAATGGGATGCTTTGACCATTAATGCAACTATTAACTACTTCTTACTGAATTCCCTGGTCTCCTCACATACTGCTTTATAGTGAAATCAGCGTTATCCTTACGCACTGCTTTTTACTGAGTTCACCGCTCTCCTCATGCACAGTATCATAAACATTCACTGCTTTCTTGGAGCACTGCTTAATAGTCAAAAAGCATGACACTGGAAAAGCACAGCTAGTCAGGCAGCATCTGGCAAGCAGGAGAGTCAACGTTTCAAGCATAAAGCTCTTCATCAGGAATACACTTCCACGCATGCTGCCTCCTGCAAAAATGCTATCCCTTTCTCCACCACACTGCTTAATACCAAATTTGTCACTGGACCATAGGTTTGAGGGGTGACATTATAAAGGTTTATAAAATCATGTGGGGCATAGACCAGGTGAATAGCAAAGGTCTTTTCCCTTTGGGGTCAGGGAGTTCAAAACTTAAGGTGAGAAAAGAAAGATTTAGAAGTGATCCAAGAGGTAATTGTTTTATGCAGAGGGTGGTTCGTATGTGGAATGAACTGCCAGACGAAGTGATTGATGCAGGTACAGTTACAACACTTAAAAGACATCTGGACAAGTAAATGAATAAGAAAGGTTTAGAGGGATATGGGTCAAATGCAGGCAATTGGAACTAGTTTAGTTTGGGAAACTCGATTGGCATGGATGAGTTGAACCAAAGGGTCTGTTTCTATGCTGTATGACTCCAAGACTCTGAGTTCACCACTCTGCTCACACACTGCTTCATACCGAGGTAGCCACTCACTCATCACTGTGTTCACCTCTGACTCCACACACTGCTTCATATCAATTTCACAGCTCACCTTTTGCATTGTTTTATGTCAGGTTCGTGGCTCTTTCTCATGCTACTTGGTAACAATGTCACAACTCTCTTCATTCACTGCCTTATACCATGATCACTGCTCTCCTCTCACGCTGTTTGTATTGCGTTTAACTCTCTCTTCTTGCTCTGGTTTATTCCAAATTCACCACTCTCTCCTTCTGCTACTTTATACCAAATTAACTGTTCTCTTAATGTGCTGTTTTATACTGGATTCAAGACTCTCATGTTGCATTGCTGTGTATCTGAGTTCACATTTTTCTTGCATTGCTTTATACTAAGTTTACCACTGTGTACCTTTGCTGCTTTGAACTAAGTTCACCGCGCGCTCTCAGACTGCTTTATACCAAGTTCACCAATCTCCTCACACTGCTTGTATGCAAATTCACTATTCACCTTTGTTCTGCTTAATACCAAGTGCAATGCTCTCTTCCTATACTGCTTTGTACCAATTTCACCATTCTTCTTGTGTTGTTTCATAACAGGTTCACCGCTCTCCTTTCACACTGCTTGACCTCCTCACACCGCTTGTATGCAAGTTCACTGCTCACCTTTGCTCTGCTTCATACCAAGTTCACTGCTCACACCTTGTGTAGTTTTACACAAGTTCACTGCTTTCTTCCCATACTGCTTCATACCAGGTTCACTGATATCCTTTCATGCTGCTGTATACCATGTTTACCCTTCTCTTCTTGTGCTGCTTTTCACCATTCTCCTCTTTATTACCAAGTATGCTGCTCTCTTCTCATGCTGTTTTACAGCAAGTTCTCCATTCTCCTAGTGCTGCTTGAATGCATGTTCACCAATATCCTCTCACACTCCTTTACACCAAATTGATTACTCTCTTTACCTGCTTATATGCAAGTTCACTACTCACCTCTCACTGCTTTGTACCAGGTTCAATTGTCAATGTATGCACTGTTTTATACCAAGTTCACTGCACTCTTCTCATGCTGCTTTATACTTGTCTCATCACTTCCTCTTCTGTTGCTATACACAGAGTACATTTTTCTCCTTTCATGCCATTTTCTATTGAATACACTGCTCACCTCTCATATGCTTTATACAAAATTTATCATTTTCATCTTACGCTACTTTGTACTGGATTCACTGTTCACCTCTCGCGCTGCTTTATACAACATTTACCATTCCCATGTTGCGCTGCTTTATACTAAGTTTACCGGTCATGTCTCTTGCAACTTTATATTGAGTTCACATAGGTTCTCATGCACTGCTTGATTCCAACTTCACTGCTTTCCACTTGTGCTGCTCCATGTGAAAAGTCTTCCTACCCCTCTCCAAGGGACTCTCTGCTAATTGTACAAATCAATGTAAGGAACCATTTGGAAAGAAAATTAGCTGAAAACCCAGAGGATGCCCATTCACCACTCTCCTGTCACATTGTTTTATACCCTATTTCACTGCTCTCTTCTTGCTATATGTCAAGCACCCTTCGCACACTGTTCTTTTACTGAATTCTACGCTCTCCTCTCTTGCTGCTATACATCTGTGTTCACTGCTCTCCTCTAATGTTGCTTTCGACAGAGTTCAACACTCTCTTCTCACACTGTTGCATATTGAATTCATCATTCTCCTCTCATGCTGCTTCATGTTGAGTTCTCTGCTCTCCTCTACTGCTGTTTTCTACCAAGATCATTGCTCTCCTCTCAGGTTGTTTCATAATAAGTTCACCACTCACCACACTCATTGCTTTGTACCAAGTTCACCACGCTCCTCTTGCTCTGCTTTATACCAAATTCACCACACTCTTTTCATGTTACTTTTCAGAAAGTTCACCACACTCTTCTAGTGCTGCTTTATCCTGAATTCACCACTGTCCTCTCACACTGCTTTGTATTTGATTCACTGCTCTCCCCTCAGGTTGTTTTGCACTCAGTTTGCTGTTCTCCGCATGCACTGCCTCAAACAAGATTCACTACTCTTTTCTTGTGCCAATTTATACCAGTTCACCGGTCATCTCTGTTGTCACTTCATATTGAGTTCACTATTGTCTTCACGCACTACTTTATAACAGGTTCAGCACTGTCCTCTTGCATGATTCTGAGAGATACCTTCCTCCTCCTCTCCTAATGGACTAACTGCTGATTGTTTAAACCACCAGAAGGAACCAGTTGAGAGAAAAATTAGCTAAAAACACATTCCTCATATACACATGCAGAACAGTTGGTGGTCAGGACTATTAAGAGTCACCACACTACTATGGAACATTGGACTGTTCTTTCATTAGAGAGAGATGCTTAGTGGGTATTTAATTGGAGGGTCACCATGCTTTAGATGAGGGGGAGGTCACAATGGAAGTCCTTTAAGTCAGATCTCTCAATCGATGCAGAAATTTAACCCAAACTGCATCACCAACTGACATAACTAACCGCCATAGGACCTGTATGTCTTCAACAGTTGCATGGATGATCACAATCAGACATCAAAATGCACAATGGTTTTACAGTAAGATCTGCAGAAGCAGAGGACATTAGAAAGAGTAATGAATGATGTTAATGTTAAGGGGAGCATTTGGTCATGGAAAATGGGCCGTAATAATATCCTCTTGTGCTGTTTTACACCAAGTTCACTGCTGTCTTCATGCTGAGTTCACCGTTCTCCTCTCGTGTTGCTTTATAATGAATTCACCTACCTCTTCAACACTGAGTTCTAAACTGTCCCCTCATGCTGCCTTTGACAAAATTAACCGTCTTCCTATCATGCTGCTTTACACCATGTTCAGCCTTCTCTTCTATACTGCTTCATACCAGTTTCACTACTCTCCACTCATGCTGCTGTGTAATGACTTCAGCACTCTCTTCCTACTGCTTTATACTAAGTTCACGACTCTTCTGTCACACCACCTTATACTGAGCACACAGCTCTCTTCTTGCGCTACTTTATACCTAGTTCACCACTCTCATCTTGCCTTGCGGTATACTCATTTTTGCACATCCACCAATATCATTTATTGTATCCGTTGCTCCCGATGCGGTCTCCTCTATATTGGGGAGACTGGACGCCTCCTAGCAGAGCACTTTAGGGAACATCTCCGGGACACCCGCACCAATCAACCACACTGCCCTGTGGCCCAACATTTCAACTTCCCCTCCCACTCTGCCGAGGACGTGGAGGTCCTGGGCCTCCTTCACCGCTGCTCCCTCACCACCAGACGCCTGGAGGAAGAACACCTCATCTTCCGCCTCGGAATACTTCAACCCCAGGGCATCAATCTGGACTTCAACAGTTTCCTCATTTCCCCTTCCCCCACCTCACCCTAGTTCTAAACTTCCAGCTCAGCACTGTCCCCATGACTTGTCCTACCTGCCTATCTTCTTTTCCACCTATCCACTCCACCCTCCTCCCTGACCTATCACCTTCATCCCCTCCCCCACTCAACAATTGTACTCTATGCTACTTTCTCCCCACCCCACCCTCCTCTAGCTTATCTTTCCACCCTTCAGGCTCTCTGCCTTTATTCCTGATAAAGGGCTTTTGCCCAAAACGTCGATTTTACTGCACCTCGGATGCTGCCTGAACTGCTGTGCTCTTCCAGCACCACTAATCCAGAAGAGTTTAATGCCTTCTTCTCTCAGTTCTTTAAGTTCAGGTAAGCTCACTGCTTTCCTCTGAGACAGCTTTATACCAAATTCAACACTTTCTTCATCTGTTACATTAGGTTCACTGCTCTTTCTGTATACCAGAGTTCGTCACTCTCTTCCCAGTTGTTGCTTTACACCAAATTCACTGTGCTCGTCGTACTGATTTATACCATGTTTACTGGTCACTCTCTTGCCAATTTATATCAAATTCACTATTGTCTTCGTGCACTGCTTTCTAGCAGGCTCACCACTATCCTCTCATGTTGTTCACGAGAGAAGCCTTCCTACCATTCTCTGTAAGGGACTATCCACTGAATGTACAAATCATTGAACGAAATTGGTCAGGACGAAAATTAGCTGAAAAGTGAGTCTGCTTATTTATCATACACATGCAGAATAACTAGTGATCAGATCTATTGTGACTTACCATAGTAGTATCAGAACATAGGGCTGCTCGCTTAGAGAAAGATGCTTAGTGGTGGCTGAACTGGAGGGTCACGATGTTTTAAGTGAACGGAGAGATTGAAAAGAGAGGTCCTTCAAATCAGGTGTGTTAGTCAGTACAGGAATTAAACTAACACACACCCTACATCACAAATTAGCCATTCCATCCACTGACATACTGACCCCTATAAGGCCTGAAAGATCTTTAACAGTTGCATAAATGATCAGAATCAGATCAAAATACAGGGGTTTTGCACACTTGCTTTACAGTAGGATCTGCAGAGGGAGAGGACATTAGAAGGCAGTCTGTTATGGAGAAAAGAATGATGTTTGTGTTAAGGGGTGCAGTTGGCTGTGGGAAAAAAAACCATAATAATAATTAATATAGTTCAGCCATATTGGCAGTGGATGACCAATCATGTTTAAATGATTAGAGTATCCAATGAGAACATATCAAATGAAAAATGTACTCTAGGAACTGCAGTGATGGACAATATTTATTTGGTAATTTCATGAACACAGTACATAAAGAAGGAAGACTTGACCAGGCCAACAGCAGACTCACTCTTCTGATCTCAGTAGGGGAGGAATTTCATTCTACAGGATGATCGGAGTCAGGGTGGAGGTAGGCATGGGAATCAAGTCACAATTGATCTAGTCTACTGATCAACAGATTTATTTATTTTTACAAAATGTTGTAGTGGGATTTGATCTCTCAAAATATGTGTTGCTAGATCATTACTATAACCATTAACTGCTTTATACGGAGTTTCGTCACACACTGTTTTATATCAAAATTAGCATTATCCTTTCAGTCTGCTTTTTACTGAGTTCACCTCTCTCTTCACAAACTGCTTCATACTGAATTCACTCTCACCTCAAGCACTTCTTCATACCAAGTTCGCCACTCTCTTCACACACTGCTTCCTACCAAGTTCAACAAAGAGGATTGATGAGGGCAGATCGGTAGACGTGATCTATATAGAGCTGAAAATGTGTTGCTGGAAAAGCGCAGCAGGTCAGGCAGCATCCAAGGAACAGGAGAATCGACTTTTCGGGCATAATAGACTTCAGTAAGGCGTTTGACAAAGTTTCTCATGGGAGACTGCTTAGCAAAGTTAAATCTCATAGAATACAGGGAGAACAAGCCATTTGGATACAGAACTGGCTCAAAGATAGAAGACAGAGGGTGGTGGCAGAGGGTTGCTTTTCAGACTGGAAGTCTGGTGTACCACAAGGATCGGTGCTGGGTCCACTGCTTTTTGTCATTTATATAAATGATTTGAATGTGGACCTAGAAGGTCTAGTTAGTAAGTTTGCAGATGACACCAAAATTGAAGATGCAGTGGATAGCAAAGAAGGCTACCTCAGAGTACAACTGCATCTTAATCAAATGGGCCAATGGGCTAGGGAATGGCAGATGGCGTTTAATTTAGATAAATGGATAAATTTGAGGTGCTGTATTTTGGAAAAGCAAATCAGAGCAGGACTTGTACACTTAGTGGTAAGCTCCTAGGGAGTGTTGCTGAACAGAGACCTTGGAGTGCAGGTTCATAGTTCCTTGAAAGTAGAGTTGCAGGTAGATAGGATAGTGAAGAAGGCGTTTGGTATGCTTTCGTTTATTGGCCAGAGCATTAAGTATAGGAGTTGGGAGGTCATATTGCAGCTGTACAGGACATTGGTTAGTCTATTTTTGGAATATTATGTGCAATTCTGGTCACCTTCCTATCAGAAGGATGTTGTGAAACTTGAAAGGGTTCAGAATAGATTTACAAGAGTGTTGCCAGGGTTGGAGGATTTGAGCTATTGGAAGAGGCTGAAGCTGTATTTCCTGGAGAGATGGAGACTCAAGCGTGATCTTATAGAGGTTTATAAAATCATGGGGGGCATGGATACATTAGACAGACAAGGTCTTTTCCCTGGGGTGGGGGAGTCCAGAACTAGAAGGCATAGGTTCAGGGTGAGAAGGGAAAAATATAAAAGGGACCTAAGGGGCAACTTTTTCCATGCAGGTGGTGCATGTATGGAATGAGCTGTCAGAGGAATGAGCTGGTACAATTACAGTATTTAAAACGCATCTGGATGAGTATATGAATAGGAAGAGTTTAGAAGGGTTTAAGGGCCAAATGCTGGCAAATGGGACTAGATTAGGTTAGGATATCTACATGGCATGGATGAGTTGGACTGAAGGGTCTGTTTCCATGCTGTATATCTCTATGAATCTATGACTGGAAGTCCACTGTTCACTTTATGCACTGCTTTATACTGAATTCACCACTCTCTTTTCATTTTGCTTTATACCAAGTTCAGCGCTCTCTTCTCCTGTGGCTTTATACTAGATTCACTACTCTCATTTGCTTCTTGATACCTTGGTTCATTGTGGTTCTCTTGTGCTGCTTCAGACCAAATTCACCTCTCTCCTCCTGTGTGGCTTTGTACCAAGTTCATCACTCTCTTCTTGTGCTGTTTTATACAGGTTCATTGATCTGTCATGCTGCTTGTATGTAGGTTTATCATTCACCTTTGCATAGTTTTATATTTTAAATTCACCACTTTTTTTGTGTTTCTTTGATCCATGTTCACTGTTCCCTTCATGCTGTTTTATATCCTCACCCTACTTCATAGCAAGTTCACCATTCTCCTCTAGCGCTGCTGTAAATCTGAGTTCACCATAGTCCTCTTGCCCTGCTTTATAATGAATTCAATGCTATCCTTTCACACTGCTTTACATCAAGTTCACCGCTGTCCTCTTGCACTGTTTTATAGCAAGTTCAATGCTCTCTTCTTGCATTGCTTTATATTGGGTTCATTACTCTCAACGAGTGCTACTTTACACTCACTAAATTCACAGCTGTCTTCAAATTGGCATTATACTGGGATTCAGCATCCTCCTATCATGTTGTTGTATAACCGGCTCACTGCTCCCTTGTGCCGATTTATACCATGTTAACTGGTCATTTCTCTTGTCACTTTGTATAGCGTTCAATATTGTCTTCATGCACTATTTTGTACTCGGTTCACCGCTGTCCCCTTGCATTTTTCTTTGAGAGAAGCTTTTCTACCCCTCTGAGGGACTATCTGCTGATTGTCGAAACCACCAACAGGAATGTCCTGTTACAACATGGGTTACTTTTCCCACAGCCAACCCTGTTTCAGTCACTACTGTTATCACATTACATGGTTTGTTTTCAGCACAAATTCTAGTACTCTCAGATCTCGTTATCACTTTATTCAGCTTTTCTTCTGTCCTGATCTGTTATCCATAATTCTCTCATTTACCTACTCCTTTCAGATCTTGCTCTTTCTGGGCTCCTTTTCCACCCATCCACCACCTCTTCTTCCCGACACCCCCAAAACTCATCTTCAGCTTAATATCAGTTTTTCCTAGCTGCTACTAATTCTGATGAAGAGTCACTGGACTTGAAGCATTAACTCTGCCTTCTTCTATCAGAGACTACTGAACCTGCTGAGTTTTGCAAGCAACTCCTGTTTTTGTACTAGAAGGAACCACTTGGGAGGAAAATTAGCTGAAAATGCAGAGGCTGCCCATCTGTCATACATACATGCAGAATAACTAGTGGTCAGAACTAATATGAGTCACCATAGTTCTACTCGGGCAGTTTTCACTAAAAAGAGAGAGAGAGAGAGACACCTGGTGATGGAACACGCTTTAGGTGATTGAGGTTAGAAAACGAAGTCCTTCAAGTCAGGTCTTCCATGTGGTGCAGAAATTGAACCCCAGCCCACATTACATATTAGCCATTCCATCAACTGACATAACCAATTCCTACAGGATCTGAAAGGTCTTAAACAGTTGCATGGATGATCACACTCAGAGCAAAATACATGAGCTTCTCACACTGGTTTTAGAGTAAGATCTGCAGATGTAGAGTACATTAGAAGGCAGTCTGTCATTGAGAAAAGAATGTTCATGCTAAGGGGAGCAATTGGCCATAGAAAATACTCATAATAACAACAAGTAGTAATAACTAATATTGTTAAGCCAGATTGGCAGTGGGTGACATAGCCAATTTGTTATGTTGGTGCTTCCTTTGGAACCAGGGATTATACACTAGAAAAGACAAATCGTAAATATAACAGAAACACTTTATTGTGATGCGCCCACCTCTACAACCACTCCTCAGCTGGACCAAGCTCCACCCCTATCAGTTACCTGACTAGTTCTCTTAAAGCAGCAACACCTCCAAATACATCCATAACAACTCCCCTCCTTGATGTTAAGACTCCCATTAATAAAGTTAAAAATCACACAGCACCAGTTTATAGTCCAACAGATTTAATTGGAAGCACACTAGCTGTTGGACTATAACCTGGTGTTGTATGCTTTTTAACTTTGTACACCCCAGTCCAACACCGGCATCTCCAAATCATGCCCATTAATAAATAAACATTCAACAATTATCAAGATTATACAAGCATTTTAGCTAACATACGTACATAATTGGGAATAATTACAAAAACATGGCAACACTGGAAGAACTGCTTTCCTCCTTAAACAAGATGTTCCATCCATAGACTACATTGAAATGATTAGTGTCTCAAGGGAGTGGTGATTCCGAGAAAACCGTTTTATCATCTCAGGAACCTTTCCTAGTGCTGTTTCCTGGGTTTCTGAAAACTGCAGATATGTCCCTCTCTAATTAGCTGTTGTTGTCCTGTAACACTGCTGTTATCTCCTCCCTGGTTGACTTTAGTCGATAAAGGATAAGTGCTCCAAAAGATTGTAATTTCAAATAAACCTGTTGGACTGTAACCTGATGTTGTGTAACTTCTGACCTTGTCCACGCCAGTCCAACACCAGCTCCTCCACATCTTGTTTCCTCCCTCGTCTGAACAACCCTTGGAAACACATGACTCAATTGATACCCTTGGTTCGGTCTGGACCAGCTTGGCATTGAGGGACTTACACCATTGGATGAGGTGTGGTGACCAGCTTGTCCACGTTTCTCCTCCAGAACAGTTCATCCTGAATCTGTACCATCTATGACAATGGTTCTGTTTAGCCACCATCAGCACTGGGATGCATTTTCCGCAGACATATAATTCTGGGCCAATAAGGTCTCTCCACTTTGGAATACTCTCGGCTTTCAGGTTCTTGCCCTTCTAGTCACCTGTCCTTCTTGATTTTGTTCAATCAGCTCTTCTGGCTATAGTAAGCCAAATGTGGTTCTCAGCTGGTGGTCGAACATTAAGGATGCTGGCAAACACTGCATCATCGCATGTGGCATATTTCTATACATCCTTAGGAACTTCTTAATTCATTGTCCTAATGATTCCTCCCATTGTGTAGCCTTTAAGACCTGCTTCAAGGTTTGTACAAATCTTTCTGCCTGGCCATTTGTCCAGGGTGATATGGAATGAATCGCACAGCTGACTCCATGATTTTCAAGATATTCCTCAAACTCTTGTCTCAAACTGAGGACCATTGTCACTCAAAACTTGTTAGGGGTTCCTCCATCTGGTAAATATTTCATTGTGTCGTCCTATTGTCACTTGCACTGATACCAACTTTATCACCACCACCTCGGGTCACTTGGAATAGGGATCCACGACCACTAGCAGCAGCTGTCCCTCCACTGGTCCTGAGAAATCAATGGAATTTACTGCCACAGTATTTATGGCTATTTCCATGGGTGAAAGAGCGATAATAACAGCACCTTTCTTATCAATGTGCAAGATTCACACGATCCCACTTTTCCTCGATCCATAAGTCCACATTTAGTCACCAAAAATAGCTCCTGATTATCTCTTTCATTTGCACCACACCAGGGTGCCCCCCCGACATTAAACACCCATCTGATACAATTCCTGCCTCTGGACAGGTAAGGGCATAATTCTAGGTGGCTTCCATGATTGGTCCTTCCTCTCAGGACTAAGTTCACCATTCAGCTCAAAACTAGCATTCCTCACCTGATTCGTTACACCAGCAGTTTGCCATCCCATGAAAAGTACACAATTTTCACGTTCCACTTGGGAACATCCTAGTTGTGGCAGGCTTGATAGGGCATCTGCATTACCTGTTGGCATTTGATCTCATCAGTAGGCTGACACAGTCAGTGCCTATTTCTGCAGGGAGCTGCCGCCATTGATAGTATCCCCATATATGGACCAAAGATGTAGGTTAGAGGTCTGTGCTCGGTCAATAGTGTGAAGTGCCTGCCACAAAGGAAATGGGTGAACTTCTTAAATGCCGAAAACAATGCTCAATCCTTCTTTATCAACTTGAGCACAATTCTTCATCTTCATTAGTGACCTCGATGTGAATGTGACAGGCTTTTCCTCTCCATTTGGTAAGATGTCTGACAGTACAATGCCAATTCCATAAGGCAAGGCATCGCACGCTAACTGTAGTGGCAACATCAGGTCAAAATGTGTTAACACTTACAAACTTTTTAAGGCTTGCTTCACCTCCTAGTAAGCTACCTCGCATTCCTGAGTCCAATTCCACGGCTGCCTTTTTCCCAGTAACCAATGCAAGGCCTTTAGTATTATTGCCAGATCAGACATGAACTCGCCATAGTAACTTACAAATCCCAAGACTGATCTCAGTTGAGATACATTGTCTGGTCTAAGGGCCTTCATGATAAGCTCCATCTTCTTGGATGCCTTGTGTCATCTTTTGCCATCAATTACACGGCCCAAATACTCTACAGAGTCTTTAAAAAAACTCGCATTTCTCTTCTTTCACTTGCAGGCCATGCTCCTGAAATCTTTTTAGGTGTCCTTCTAAATTTTTGAAATGCTCCCCTTGGAGGATCCAGTAGTCAAATTATTGTTCAAATAACATGACTCTTGGCAACCCACTTAATATTTGATCTACTGCCCTCTAGAACTGAGACAGCACTGACGTGATGCTAAAAGGTCACTTGTAGCAGGAAAGTCCCCTGTGTATCACTATCGTCAGTGGCGGTTGAGATTCCTTCATGACCTCCATCTGTAAGTAGGCCTGCAACAGATTTTTTAAAAATTTCTTATCCCCAGTCAGTCATTGAATAGACCTTCTATGAGTGGACAGGGACATTAACCCAGACCTGAGTGTGGATTAATGTTGAGGTTGTACAGGATGTTGGTGAGGCCTTTTCTGGAATAGTGACCACTCCTGGTCACCCAGTTATAAGAAGCATATCATGAAGTTGAGAGATTTACCAGGATGTTGTTGGGTATGGAAGGTTTGAGTTATAAAGAAAGGCTGGAGAGGCTGGGACTTTTTCTCTTGAGGATGGGAGTTTGAGAGGCGACCTGATAGAAGTTTATAAAATCATGAGGAGTATAGATAGAGTTAATGGTACTTGTCTTTTCCCAAGAATGGGGGATTTTAAGACATGGGAACACGTTTTTTAGGTGAGAGGAGAGAATTCTTAAAAAGTCGCAAGGGGCTTTTATTTTACACAGAGGGTAGTTCACACGTGGAATGAACTACCTGAGGAAGTAGTGGATGTGGGTACAATTACAATATTTTTTTTAAAAGTTGGATAAGTACGTGAATAGGAAAGATTTGGGCCAGTAGCAGGCAGGTTGAACTAGTTAGTTTTGGATTATGTTCATCATGGACTGGTTGGACAGAAGAGTCTATTTCCATGCTATATGATCCTATCGCTTGTAAACTTATGTTTGAATCCGCCAGTTTATTAACTATGCCCAGTTCAATCTTAAATTTTGTAACTAGGACCTTCCGGATAATGCAGGGTATTTGCCTTTTACTGTGTAAAATGGCAGTTCTGCACACTGGTCCCTTAACTGTACTTTCACCACTACATAGTCCTCCAGTGGCACCACTTGTTCCATGTATAACCATGATATAATCTTGGCAGGCTTCAATGGTAGTGCCCTCAACTTCTCCTGATGGACTGATTTGGGAATACAGGAACACTGCTGCATCAGTACCTACTTCCACCTTGATGTTTTCTCCTTTACTTTTGGAAGAACCCAGACAGGATCAATCAGTTTCACCTCATACCGACAGTATGTTTCACAGAAATTCTGCTGACTCTGAGCCTTCAACTACTTCCTCGAACTCAGCTAACTCCCTGTCTACTCTCTGGCTGGCAGAATGTACCTTATGCCTTGTCTTCAAGGTTGTTTGTTTCTGACTCTCCTTCCCTTGTTTTGGTTGTATCTGGCAATTTCAGGCAATATATTCCATTTGCTTAACCTGGGCAGTGGGCTTCTTGAGTCCAACCTGTTGACATCTTGTGGCCACTCTGCTATATTGATTGCATTCCACAATTGGTACTCCACTCTGCTGAGTTTCCACTACTTGATGCACCCAGACGTCATCAGCCAACTGGGTTGCTTCACTAGTGGCCAACTCTGTTGAGGTAACAATTTTGGAAGTTGCCTTGAAATCCAGGTCTTTCATAGTTAGCAGCTTCCATTGGATGGGTTTGTGTCAAAGGCCACAAATGGTCCCGCAAGGCATTTTGGAGGAAATCTCCAAATTTGCAATGTACTGCTAACCTCTTTAAGGTGGCCATGAATTGAGCAATGGACTCTCCTTCGTGCTGTACCCATTTGTAAAAACAGAAATGTTCCTAGACTATCAACAACTTGAGTGAAAAATATAATATATTATACAATAGAATATAGCACAGGAACAGGCTCTTTGGCCCACCAAACACTTGCACCAGTTCCTAATCCTTTTTTAGACTGGCTATTTATTGCCCATGTGTATAATTTCCTAAAATATCACATAGCTCTTGGAATGACTTCTCCACAGGTTTTGCTGACTGCACCAGACTCCTTAAAATCGCGACTGTCTTACTCCAGATGATACTAAAGAAAACCTGCATCATGGTATCCTCAGCCATTTTGTTTGCCTTTAAGAACGAATTAAAGCATTCTCTGTATAAAGTCCAATTTTCTGACACTTCAAATTGACTCATCGTTCCAAAATGGCCTATCATTTTGTTTTCCTGCCAGCAGGAATTTCTCCCGCCATTCAAGTCTAGTAGCCATTCGCAGTCTGAGTTCAGTCAGTGAACATTTTACACGTCGCCACTTCCTCATCATATTGCGAGTGTACTGCTCCTCCCTGGCCTTGCCTGCAGTCCAAGTCTCTTCATAAGCACTTGCAATGACTTTAGTAGCTCCCGGGTATGAATTCACTTCTGTTGGCCCGAATGCCCTCATGACCACTGCTCTTGGCCCACTCCCTGCTGTGTACCTACTTTTCTTGCATCAATCACAGCCAGAGAACCCTCATGACCGTTTACCTCAACATTACCTGAATCCCGAGCCATTTCCAGAGTCCAGGTAACATTGCCTCTGGGACAAAACAAAAAAGTATTTGCACACAGCTCATAGGCCAGATCCCACCTTTTGTATCTATTATGTCAGTTCTTCCTTTGGAAACAGGCATTATACAGGTGGTAGACAAATTGTAAATCTGAACAGAAATACCTATGCCCTCTAGTTCTGGACTCCCCCACCCCAGGGAAAGGACCTTGTCTATTTATCCTATCCATGCCCCTCATAATTTTGTAAACCTCTATAAGGTCACCCTTCAGCCCCCAACGCTCCAAGGAAAACAGCCCCAAGCCTGTTCAGCCTCTCCCTATAGCTCAAATCCTCCAACCCTGGCAACATCCTTGTAAATCTTTTCTGAACCCTTTCAAGTTTTACAACATCTTTCCAGTAGGAAGGAGACCAGAATTGCATGCAATATTCCAACCGTAATCTAACCAATGTCCTGTACAGCCGCAAAATGACCTCCCAACTCCTGTACTCAATACTCTGACCGATAAAGGAAAGGATACCAAATGCTTTCTTCACTATCCTATCTACCTGTGACTCCACTTTCAAGGATCTATGAAGCTGCACTGAAGGTCTGTTTGTTCAGCAAAACTCCCTAGGATCTTACCACTAAGTGTATAAGTCCTGCTAAGACTTGCTCTCCCAAAATGCAGCACCTCGCATTTATCTGAATTAAACTCCATCTGCCACTTCCCAGCCCATTTGCTCATCTGATCAAGATCCTGTTGTAATCTGAGGTAACCTTCTTCGCTGTCCACTACGCCTCCAATTTTGGTGTAATCTGCAAACTTACTAACTATACTTCTTATGCTTCATGAACACAACTGCATAATGAAGGAAGAATTGACCAAGCCAACAGCTGACATGCTGTTTTGATAACAGTGGAGAGGAAATTTCATCCAAGACTTGAAGATGGTGGGAATCAAGTTGGACGTAGACAAGGAAATCAGGTCACAATTGATCTGTGATAGCTTACTGTACACCAGATTTACTTACTTTCACAAAACGTTTTGGTAGAATTTGATCTCTCAAAATTTGAGCTACTAGATCAATGCAATGACCATTATACTGAGTACCTTGGTCTCCTTACACACTGCTTTGCATTGATGTCAGCATTGTTCTTACTCAATGCTTTTTACAGAGTTCACCGCTCTCCCCCTGCACTGCTTCATATGGAGTTCACTGCTTTCTTTGAGCACTGCTTTATACTAGATGCACCACTCTCCTCCTACACTGCTTCATACAGAGTTCCCTGCTCACTTTCTACACTGTTTTATACCAGGTTCACTATTCTCTTCCAATGCAGCTTTGTACAAAGATCACCGATCTGCACTCATGTTACTTGATACTACATTCACTGGTCTCCTCTTACACTGATTTATAACATGTTCATCTCTATCCTGTTGTGCTGCTTTTTACCATATTCATGAAGGGTATAGACAGGGTAGAGAGAGAGAAGCTTTTTCCCAGGGTGAAAGATTCAATAACGAGAGGTCACGCTTTCAAGGTGAGAGGTGGAAAGTTTAAGGGGAATTACATGCGGCAAGTACTTCACACAGGGTGGTGGACGTTTGGAACGCATTGCCAGCAGAGGTGGTAGAGGCAGCACGGTAGAATCATTTAAGATGCGTCTGGACAGATGCATGAATAGGTGGGGAGCAGAGGGATACAGATGCTTAGGAATTGACCAACAGGTTTAGACAGTACATTTTGGATCAGCTCAGGCATAGAGGGCCAAAGGGCCTGTTTCTGGCATGTAAATTGTCTTTGTTCTATTCGCCACTCCCCCCTCATGCTGCTTTGTAATAGGTTCCCCACTCACCTCTCACACTACTTACACAGAGCTCACCACTCTTCTCACGCTGCTTTATGCTGACTTCTATGCTCTCCACTTGCATTGTTGTATAACCATATTTACTGGTCACTTCTTGTTCTGTTTTATACTAAGTTCACTGCTCTCTTCTTCTGTTCTGCTTATCAGGTTCATCGTTCTCCTCTCGTGCTGCTGTATGCCCATCTTCATTGCTTATTTCTTGCTTTGCTTTATACCAAATTCACCATTCTCCTCTTGCACTGTTCTATTCTTGATTCACCACTCTTCTCTCTCACTACACAATATCAAGTTCAGCACTCTCTGTTGCTTTGTGTCAATTTCACCATTCTCCCACACACTGATTTATATGGGTTCACCTCTCTTTTCTTGCATTGCTTTATACACATTCATTGCTCTCCCCCTCATGCTGCTCACTGCTGTCATATGCTGCTTTGTATTGGGTTCACCACTCACGTCTCTCACACTTTATAATAAGTTCACTGCTCTCCTTTTACATGGTGTATTACCGTATTAAGTACTCTTCTCTCAAACTGCTTTCTTCCAAGTTCATTGCTCACCTCGCACATGGTTTCATACTGGTTTCACCACTCTCCTGTCATGCTGCTGTGTATCCACATTCACCATGCTCTTCTCGGGTTGTTTTATACAAAATTACCTGCTCTCCTCTTGTGCTGCTTTTTAACCAAGGTCACCGCTCTCTTCATGCTGTTTTATATCAAGTTGAATGCTCTTTCTTAAGCTGCTAGTTACAGGCCACTTGTTTGTTTACGAATTGTGGTGTGATTTGATCTCTCAACATATGCTAGATCATTAAAATATCCATTAATTGCTTTACACAAAGATCCTTGGTATCCTTACACATTGCTTTTTAATTGAAATTACCATAATCCTGTTGCATTGTGTTTACTGGGTTCACCCTCTTCTCTCAAGCTCCTTTATACCAAGTTCACTGTGCTCTTGCACTGCTGTGAACCAATTTCACTACTCTCTTCACACTATTTTATAATGAGTTCACTGCTCTGTCCACATTGTATAATTTCATCACACTGCTGATGAAGAGCTTATGCTCAAAACGTCGGCACTCCTGCTCCTCAGATGCTGCTTGACCGGCTGTGCTTTTCCAGCACCACACATTTTGACATTGCATAATACCAAGTTTACAATCCTCTTCTTGCTCTGTCTTATATACCAGCGCAGGCATTTCTTCATACCGAGTCCCCCACTGACCTTTTGCCTGGTTCATCTTTCAATGCAAGCACTGCTTTATACCAAGTCCACCACGTACCTCTCATTACTGACTTATACTATGGTCATTTTCTCACACAGATTTATACAAAGTTCATCATCTCACTTGCCACATTGAGTTCTTTGTCGTCCTCATGGAATATTTTACCAAGTTCACCGCTTTCCTCTCACACTGCCTTATACAAGTTCACCGCTATCCACTTGTGCAGCTTCTACACCTGTGTTCATTGTTCTTCTAACATGCTTTATACCAAGTAAACCAATGACCTCTCTTGCCATTTTATATAGAGTTCACTAGCTTTCTTATGCAATAGTTTATACCGGGTTTACCATTATCCTCTCACGTTGCTCTACAGAAGCCTTTGTATCCCTCTCCAAAGGAAGGTCCCTGATTGTCTAAACCAGTAAATTGAACCAGTTGGGAGGAAAATTAGCAAAAATCACACAGGCCTCTGTCTATGATCCACACATACAGATTAGCTGATGGTTAGAAGTATTGTCAGTATAAAGTCATTATAGTTCTACTGGGTCATAGGGCTACTGTCTTATTAGAGAGGGATGACTGGTGGCAGTTTAACTGGACGACAGCCACACCTCAAATGAGGGGAGATCCTGAGAAAATAAGTTCTTCAAGTCAGG
Source organism: Chiloscyllium punctatum (assembly GCF_047496795.1). NCBI lineage: Eukaryota > Metazoa > Chordata > Chondrichthyes > Orectolobiformes > Hemiscylliidae > Chiloscyllium > Chiloscyllium punctatum. Next base: position 70,869,450 of record NC_092753.1, on the reverse strand, counting down.
TCTGTGAGCCAGTGAGGAAATTGAGCTCACACTGTGGGCACCACACTGTATTGCAAATCAGCCATCCAACCACTGAGCTTACCAACCCCCATAGGTCTTGAAAGATCTTAATTCATGGATAAACACTGAGATCACTGCAGTTTTAGAGTAAGGTCTGCAGAGGAGACAACATTAGAAGGCAGTTTAGCAGACAGATAGAAATGATGTTGATGTTAAAAGGAACTTTTGATTATTGATAATGAGCCATACTAATAACTAACATGGTTAAGCCAGATTGGTTGACTAGAATCAAATTTAACATATAAAATGGTAAAAATACTGTAGGGAGTGTAGAGACAGACACTATTTCATGATTTCATGAACACACGTGCATAATGAAGAAGTGTTGACATAGTAAACAACAGAAGTGACCTACTGATGATGATGAGGGAGGGATTTCATTCAAGACCGGAGAGTGATAGGAGTCAGTTTGAGGGTACACAAGGAAATCAAGTCACAATTGATCCACTGACCAGCAGATTTACTTATTTTCACAAGATGTTGCCAAACAATTACGATAATTATTAACAGCTTTATACAGAGTTCTCCAGTCTCCTCACCCACTATTCTACATGGAAATCACCACCGTCCTCAAACACTGCTTTTTACCGAATTTTATTCCTCATTTATCACATTACTTTATCATGAAATCACTGCTCCCTTTATGCACTGCCTTTTATCAGGTTCACCACTCTCTTCTCATGCTGCCTTCTGTCGAGTTCAGGGCTCCCTCTACTCTGCCTTATACCAGGTTCACCATTCTGATCACATGCTGCCTTATACATGACTCACAGCTCTCCTTTTATACTGATTTATACCACGTGCACCACTCTTCTCACGCTACTTTATACAAAGTGCACCACTCTCTTCTTGTGCTGCTTTATACCAAGTTCACCAAATATCTTTTTTGCTATTTTATTTTGAGTTCATTATTGCCACCAAGTTCACCACTCTCCTCACACTGAGAGATATGCAGAGTCATTGCTCTCATCCAGCACTGCTTTACATCAAGCTCATCACTATCTTTTCACACTGCATGATTTTGATTTTATTGTCACATGTATTTTACAGTCAGAATCTGATAAAATACAGTAAAAAGCTTTAATATGATACTACGATAAAGAGCCATTTTGAATAATTTAAGAATAAGGGAAAAAAAAGGAAGATATAGTTTGAAGAGAGTCCATCAATCCTGAGCGTGCTCAACATCAGCAACACCTGCATCGCTATCCCACCGCCACTGTCCACATCAGACCTAACCAACACTGAAGTCACCGATCCCCAGGTACCATCTTTGCCACTGGGCTGATACTTCTCCACCACTGCCTTGCTACTGCCTGCACCGGACTAACCAACACCAGAGTCACATCTCTCACCACTGGGCCCACCTCATCGGTGTTGCTGTGATGCCTTACTGCTGTCAGTGACAGACCCAACCAACAACAAAGTCGCCAATTATGTTTTGCTGCTGGGCCTACCTCACCAATGTCACATCTGATGTAGCAGCCACTGATTTCAGGCTGTGCTTGCTCCAGGAACGTAAGTAGGAGCTCATTGTCCTCTATGCTGGGCCCACTCGGGTTCCACAGCTGGGCCTGCTCGAGGCCCACAGTAGGCACATCCAACATCTGTACACTGGGCCCGGCTCACAACTGTTCAAGGTCCATGCCCTGGGCTCTCACCACTGTTGATGCTGTCCAAGCTAAGGACAAGGTAGGTAAGTAAAAAAGGGGCAAAGAAGAAAAAAGGAAAAGCAGTAGGAGCGGACGAGCTTCAGCATAGGAGCCCTCCTCTACTGCCATCTTAGACCGGAAGTGAATTTATGTCAAACTCAGTGTTGCCCTGATGCACAGCCTTTTTCCAAGTTCATCATTCACCCCACTCGCTGCTTTGTACACAATTCACCGCACTCCCTCCACATTGCCTTATACGCATTTCACTGCTCTCTTCTTACATTGCCTTATACCAGGTTCACTTCTCACCTCTCGCACTGCTTTATTTCAGGTTCACCACTCTCTTCACATGTTGCTTCATATCTAGTTCACTATTCATCTTATACACTAGCTTCCAAGTTCACCGCTCAATGCACACACTGCTTTATACCAAGTTTACTTTTCAATGCAAGCACAGCTTCATACCTTGTCCACTGCTCTCCTCACACTGTTTGGTATGCAAGTTCATTGCTCTCTGCTTAGCACTAGCACTGTTGCAAACCAAGTTCACCGCTCACTACTTGTGCTGCTTTATATTGGGTTCACTGTTCTCCTCTCGTACTGTATATCAGAGTTCAACACTTTCTTCTCTTGCTGCTTTATATACCAAGTTCACTGCACACTTCACGTGCTGCTTTGTACCAGTTTCTCCACTCTCCCCTCATGCTCCTTCAAGCACTTCCTTAGCTGGGTTCACCATTCTCCTCTTGCAATGCCTTATACAAGGTTCATTGCTATCCTCATGATGCTTGTATGAGCCTCAACTCACGCATTGCTTTATTCTGAGTTTATCGCTGTCTTCATACATTGCTTCACAGAGTTCACCACTCACCTCTGGCATTAAGTGGTGTCCTGAACTGTTTAACATTTGCTCATAAGACAATCCCACAATCTGAGGGAGGGGAGGGGATTACTTCTCATCTTATTGAGGCTTCTCTACAATGCCTCCAATGAACTAAGATATTTTCTTAAATAAGGGAAACAAAACTGCTCACAGTACTCCAGATGTGGTATCACTAGCACCACATATAGTTGTATTTAGACCTCCCCACTCTTATACCCTAGCCTTTTGAAATAATGGCCAACATTCCATTAGCCTTCCATTTTACTTGCAATGAGTTTTCTGTTTCATGCACAAATACTTCCAAGTCCCTTTTCTGTTGCAGCTTTTTGCAGTTTTTTTCCACTCGAATATTACTATTTTTTTTCCTTCCAAACTGAACAACTTCTCATGTTCTCACAGTATACTGCATTTGCAAATTTTTTACTTACTTTCTTTATCTGTAAACTGTTTCTATTCCTCTTACAACCTGCCTTTTCAACTATTTTTGTGTCATCTGCAAATTTAGCTGCAGTACATTTGTTTCCTTCCTCCATGTCAAATATATTATGAACAGTTGCGATCCAAGCACTGATCATTGTAGAATTCCACTGATCACAGGTCACCAACTTGAAAGAACCCCTTATCCCCACTTGCTGTTTCCTGCCCCTTAGCCAGTTCTCTATCCATGCCAATATACTATCTCCAACACTACAGGCTCTAATCTTATGACTTAAACTTAAGTGAGACAGCTTGTCAAGCACCTTCAGTAAATCCAAGTACAACACATCCACCTATTCCCCTCTATCCACTCTGGTTGAGACTTCCTCATTAATAAACTAATCAGACATGACTTCCCTTTCAGGATTAGATTATGATTCTCCAAATGGTCAGCCCTTACTTCCTTAATAAATCAATTCTAATCCTTTTACCAACAAACACAATAGGCCAACTAGCCTATCATCTAATCACTTTTTTGCCTCCTCCTCTTTTTAGATTGGGGTGTCACATTGACAATTTTCCAATCCTCTGGTACTTCTCCAGAATTCAAGGATTTTTGGTAAAATGTCTCCTTGTTGTGGTTCTGTTCGCTGAGCTGGGAATTTGTGTTGCAAACGTTTCGTCCCCTGTCTAGGTGACATCCTCAGTGCTTGGGAGCCTCCTGTGAAGCGCTTCTGTGATCTTTCCTCCGGCATTTGTAGCGGTTTGAATCTGTCGCTTCCGGTTGTCAGTTCCAGCCGTCTGTTGCAGTGGCCGGTATATTGGGTCCAGATCGATGTGCTTATTGATTGAATCTGTGGATGACTGCTATGCCTCTAGGAATTCCCTGGCTGTTCTCGGTTTGGCTTGTCCTATAATAGTAGTGTTGTCCCAGTCGAATTCATGTTGCTTGTCATCTGGTCTCCAAATTTGAGGAAAGACATTCTGGCTATTGAGGGAGTGCAGCGTAGGTTCACGAGGTCAATTCCTGGAATGGCGGGATTATCTTACACCGAAAGACTGAAGCGACTGGGCTTGTATACCCTTGAGTTTAGAAGACTGAGAGGGGATCTGATTGAGACATATAAGATTATGAAAGGATTGGACACTCTGGCAGCAGGAGAAACTTCTTCACCCAGAGAGTGGTGGCTGTGTGGAATGCTCTGCCCCAGGGGGCAGTGGAGGCCCAGTCTCTGGATTCATTTAAGAAAGAGTTGGATGGAGCTCTCAAAGATAGTGGATTCAAAGGTTATGGAGATAAGGCAGGAAGAGGATACTGATGAGGAATGATCAGCCATGATCATATTGAATGGTGGTGCAGGCTAGAAGGGCTGAATGGCCTACTCCCACACCTATTGTCTATAAACTCTGAAAATGTCTCCTGCTCTGGATACCAGTTTGCTCGCTGAGCCAGAAGCTTCTTCCAGCTCTGTGAGCAAACTTACATCCAGAACCTTAAACTGAGCTACAAATCTTCTCAAAACTCCTTGTCTCCTGTCTTGTACAGAATTCACTGCTCTCTTCTCACATTACTTTTTAGTGAGTTCACCACTCTCCTCTCTCGCTGCTTTATATTAGGTTCATTGGTCTCCTTTCATGCTTCTTGGTACGCAAATTCACTGCATTCTTTTAGGACTGCCTAATGTACTCCCCACATTCCTTGGTTTGCAAGTTCACCACAGGACCACTGCTGTATACCTGTGTTCACCACTCTTCTCATGTTTTTTTAAACCAAGTTTATTGCTCTCCTCTCACACTGTTTTTTTGCTGGTTTCACTAGTCTGCTGTTTCTGCTCTATAACAAGTTCACTGCTCTCCTCATGTGTTCCTTAAAACCAAGTTCAGGGCTCCCACGCTGCCTTATACGGAATTCACTGCTGTCATTTTATGCCACGTCATACAGCCCAATGTTCTTTGTGCTCTTATACGGAGTTCTCCATCTCCTCTTGTGCTGTTTCATATTGACATCATTGCTCTATTCTAGCACTGCATTATACTGACATCACTGCTCATTTTCATTGAAATCAGCATTTTCCTCTCGCACTGATTTTCACAGACTTCACATACTCTCACATACTGCTTTATACAGAGTTCCACATCTCTTCTCTTGTTGCTTTAGTGGCATTATTACGAGATTACTAAGCTGGAGACCCAGGCTAATGTTCTGGGGACCCACACTCTAACCCCACCATGGCAGATGGTAGAACTTGAATTCAATAACAATATGGAATTAAAAGTCTAATGATGACCATGAAACCGTTGCCAAAAAAGAAACTGGTTGGCTGATATCCTTTAGGAAAGGAAACTGCCATTACTTGGGCCTGGTGTAGTCTACATATGACTCGAGAACACGAAGCAATGTAGTTGACTCTGAACTAACCTCTGGGCAATTAGGGATGGGAAATGGATGCTAGCCAGGAATACCCACATCCTGTGAATGAATATATTAAATAGACGAGATCACAACTATTCTCTTATGCTGATTTTTACTGTTGAGTGCTCTCCTCACATGCTCCTTTATACCAATTTCGCGCACCGCCTTATACCACACTTCTCACGCTGCTTCGTAACGTGTACACCACCCCCCCTTTCACCACTCTCTACACGGAGTCCTTCATAGAGTTCATTCTACTGTCATTGCTTTACCAATGTTCAAGTACTGTTTTTTTCCCGAATTCACCATTCCCCTTTAGCTGTGCTGCATAGAGTTCACCTCTCTGCTCTGTACTGCGTTTACCACTGTATCCTCATAATTCGACCAATTACAAAAATGCAGTTTTAAACCAAGTTCACCGTTCTCCACTTGCGCTGCTTCACACAGAATTGACCACTTCTCTTTCGCTTCTTCATGCCGCATTTGTCATTTTGTTGTCACTGCTCCGTACCGAGGCCACTGTTCACCTCTATCCCATTGCTGCATATTGCACCTTCCCCTGCCACCGCAGGAATTGGAAAACCTGCGCCCACACCTCCTCCCTCACCTCCATAAAGGCCCTAAAGGAACCTTCCACATCTATCAAAGTTTTACCTGCACATCCACCAATATAACTTATTGTATCCGTTGCTCCCGATGCGGTCTCCTCTACAGTGGGGAGACTGGACATCTCCTAGCAGAGCACTTTAGGGAACATCTCCGGGACACCCGCACCAATCAACCACACCGCCATGTGGCCCAACATTTCAACTCACCCTCCCACTCTGCCGAGGACGTGGAGGTCCTGGGCCTCCTTCACCGCCGCTCCCTCACCACCAGACACCTGGAGGAAGAACGCCTCTTCTTCCGCCTCGGAATACTTCAACCCCAGGGCATCAATGTGGACTTCAACAGTTTCCTCATTTCCCCTTCCCCTACCTCACCCCAGTTCCAAACTTCCAGCTCAGCACCATCCCCATGACTTGTCCTACCTGCCTATCTTTTTTTCCACCTATACACTCCACCCTCTCCCTGCCCCCAACCTATCACCTTCATCCCCTCCCCCACTCACCTATTGTACTCTTATGCTACTTTCTCCCCAACCCACGCCACCCTCCTCTCACTTATGTCTCCACCCTTCAAGCTCTCTGCTTGTATTCCTGATGAAGGGCTTTTGCCCAAAACGTCGATTTTATTGCTCCTCGGATGCTGCCTGAACTGCTGTGCTCTTCCAGCACCACTAATCCAGAATGCATATTGCATACATCAATCTCATCATATGTTGTTTTATACTGCACTCACCACTCTCTTCTTGAGATGCTTCCTATTAGTTTCACTGCTTTACTATATACACTCTACATTATAGGAGGACGTGGGTACTGTAGATACTGGAGATTAGAGTGGTGCTGGAAAAGCACAGCAGGTTAGGCGTTCCTGATTTTCTTGCTCCTCAGATGCTGCCTGATTTGCTGTGCTTTTCCAGCACCACTCTGATCTTGACTCCTCTACATTATACCAAGTTTGCCGTTCTTCTCTTGTGCCACTTAATGACAAGTAAACCATTCTCTTCGATTGCTGTTTCATACCCAATTCACCTCTCTCCTATAGTACAGAAGTACTAAATTCGCTGGCCCCCTGCCTCGCTATATTATAGCGAATTCACCACTTTAATCCTGCTTTAACTGGGGTCACCATCCTCGATGTGTGCAGTTTTCTATCAAATTCACTTTTTTCATTGTACATCCTTTATATCAAAATCAATGGTGCGTTGCTTCATAGCATGTGCATTGATCTCCTTTCCTGGTCCTCCTGGTAACTGATGTTGTTAGCAGTTGTCTTTCTTAAGGTGCCATATTTCTTCCTTCAAATCTACCATCTGTACCACTCAAACAAAACTCCCTTAGCCGCAGCGCCTTTGTAATCTACTACTCTCTACTAACCTAACTTCATTTTCCTCTTTGAAATCCTTGAATGTGTTGTTCACTTTCTAAACTGGTACCTATCTTTCCAATAACAACTTGCTCAAGCATGTTCAATTAGATTTCTATCTCTTCCACACCACCAACACAGCGCTTATTAAAGTCTGAAATTATACTTTATATTGGAAGTGTGTGGAAAGAAGAGAACCTTTTTTCCGTTCTTGTCAATCTGAATGCAGCCTTTGACACAGCTGACCCGTCATCCTTCTCCACTGCCTCTCCATCGTCAACCGGCTGGAAGGGATTGCTCATGCCTGGTTCCACTCTTTACCACGTAACCGCGAGATTAAAGTTTACAACTTTTATCAGTTGCCCGGGAGAATCGCATTTTTGGTGAGTATGTGTCACAGAAATAGAGTAAAAACCATCATATATATTTGGAAGATTAAATTATAAACAGAAAGTGCTGCAAATACTCGGCCGGGTCACTTTCTGTTTTTATTTGAAAGCCGAGGCCTTCGGTAACTGGTGGAACAAGACAATTCAGCCTGCAACCTCTTGAACTCCGCGATGAGAGCAGAAAATGCTGAAGAATCTCAGCGTTTGCGAAGGGAGTTCGACATAAATCTCCTTCAGGACGAAGCACCCAGATTTCCTGACTTCCAGCTGAAAATGCACAGTGTTAGGGTACGCTGGAAGGTGCCGTTTGATTTACCCTCCAGTCATGGTAACGACATGAACAAGGTCCACCGCCAGAGCTAACGGTCAAGGAGCTCAGCACGCAGCGAACACGGGAGAACACACGGCTCGCGCAGCTCCCGCCCGAACTGACGCGCTTGTGAGATTCACCAGTCACAGCCTTGTGCCGGTGTCACGTGGCGTTTACGGGCGGGTGGCGGTGTCGCGGTGCATGCTGGGAGCGGTTGCTCGCGCTGAGTCAGTTCATTGGCGGCGCAGGCGGGACTGGAGTAGGTGGCCTGGTAATCAATTACCGGGCGGGGGAGGAGAATCCACCGAGAGGGTGTGTAAGGATCGATAATCACGGAAGGGGGAGGGAAGTAATCACCGGAGGAGATAAATAAGGATCGAATAATCATTAAGGGGGAGAGTAATGAGTGGGGAACAAACAGTGATCGACCCAGGGAGGGCGAGGATCGAACCGGCGAGATGAGGATACGCGGGGGAGTGGGAGAAATCACGGGGAGCGGGAGAGGTTAGTGAGGTAGGAATAGCGACTGACAAGCGTGGGGGCTGAGAGAGAGAGAGGAAGGCTGGTGGAAAGAGTTTTAGGGCTGAGGAGACCGGATATTGAGGTGATTGAATTGCGGTTGCATATGGATGGTTCGGTTTGTGAAGTATAACTAAGGGGGCGGGGGGGTAGGGGGTGAGTGGATGTTGCAGCACAAAATCATAGAATCCTTACCAAAAACAGAAGTTACTGGAAAAGCTCAGCCAGTCTGGCAACATCTTTGCAGACAAATCAGAGTTAGCGTTTTGGGTCTGGCTATCCTTCCTCAGGACTGGAAGCAGGCCATTGGGCCCGTTGAGTTCACAGTGACCCTCTGAAGACCAAACCTAATTTATGGCCCTGCATTTCCAATGGCTAATCCTCCTAACCTGCACATCCCTGGATACCGTGGGCAATTCAGCATGGCAAATATGCCTAAATTGCACAACCTTGGACTAGCACCTGGAGGAAACCCACGCAGCTGGGGCGAATGTGCAAACTTCACACACAATTGCCCGAGGCTGGAATCAAACTTGGGTCCATGGTGCTGTGAAGCAGCTATGCTAAATACTGAGCCATCATGCAACCCAGCTTGTTGCTGGCTATCCAGTACAGCTACCTCATTAACTCTACCTTCTCGCTCTTCCCTGTGGCCTTGTAATTGTTATTATTTAGGTAATGATCATATTTTCTTTTGAAAGTTACCAATGAGCCTATTCCACTCCATACTTTTGGATATTGCTTTCCAAATCATTGAGATATATTACCATTATTGTTGATCTTCAGAATATCAAATCTGCTACTGCGAACAATTTCTCTTCAGTTGTCATAATAATAAATATCCTTGATTTTGACCATCTTAATCAAATCCTCTTCTAATTTTCTCTGTTTGAGGGAATATGAATGACATTCTCAGTGAAGAAAAGGGAATTTCATATCAAGATAAACTGAAGTTTTGTTTGAGATGAAGGAGTAACTCAAAACTTTCTGAACCTATTAGGTCACCTGCTAAATGTTGTCATTTGTCATAGGTTTGGAAGCTGATTGGTCACCATGGCATCCCGTGCAGGTCCACGTGCAGCAGGAACAGATGGCAGTGACTTCCAGCATAGAGAGAAAGTGGCTTCACATTATCAGATGAGGTATTACTTTTATGAATCGTATTATGCAGAACAGCTCAAAATTTTGCCATGTACTTAAAAGGCCAAATGTTATGAATGCTGGAAATCTAAAATAAAAGCAAGATATCAGGCAGCATCAATGGAGAGAGAAACCACATTTCAGCTTAATGATATTTCAGTTTAAATATCTCAATATTGAGATTATTCAAAATTTACAGTTTGTAAGCAAGAAAATGCCAGCACAAGAAGGAGGAATGGATGGGGGGGGGTGTTGGTGGTGGGGTAGGCATGTTGGTGAAGGGGTGAAGAGTAAGACTCATTAAATGACAGTTGAGATGATGGTGCAGGGAGATAGTAAAGTGACACATAAAGAAATAGTGAGTTTAGTGGAATTATGACTAGGAAAGACAGAACCGTTTTTGGCACTTCCTTTAGAAAAAATAGTTGTAACCTGAAGTCATTGAACTTAATTTTCGTCAGCATGCATTGAGTTTCAGTGCTTGGCCAGGAGAATAAAAATAGCTGCTGAAAGGTCAGGGTCAGGCTTATGAACTGAAATCAACATTCTGTATAACTGTTGTAAAGGAGGACTGAGTAGAGTACAGGTTGTACTGAGGTAATCCAGGAGTCTTGACGCTGGGCCTTTACCACACTGGAGAATTTGCCAAGGTTTGCCAAAGGAGGGTCAGCGCACAAATTCTTAAATGACACCAGAGGCATTTATTCCTTGGTAGGGGTTGATGCATCTACATTCTTCTGCCTCCCCCACCCAACTGTGAACATGAAATATTTGTACCAAAAGGTCTAAAAGTAGGACCTGAATTATTCGAGACAGAAAAAAAGTACTTGGGGAAAATGAATGTGAATGCACATTGAGCACATGGGCACCATAACCTTGCATAATAGACTAGAGTTTGATCTATGTTTTTGGTGCTGGATCAGAGTGTCATATTGGGAGGCTCAACCCGTTTTTATTAATTGAAAAGAGAGGTAAATCAATCTTTTACCTGGAAGGAATGTTTAAGATAAACAGAAAATGCTGGAGGAATGCAACATATTTGGCAGCATCTATGGAACTACTCTTGTTCTCACCATTACCTCCATAGCCCACTTTCAAATATACATCCAGCTCTCTTTTGAAATCTTCTATGGAATCAGCCTCCACCACTCTGCCAAGCAGCTCATTCCAAATCCTGACAACTCCCAGTTCAGGTGTTTCTTCTCAACTCACTTAGAGTCATAGAGATGTAGAGCATGGAAACAGACCCTTCAGTCCAATCCATCCATGCCGACCAGATATCCCAACCCAATCTAGTCCAACCTGCCAGCACCCGGCCCATGTCCCTCCAAACCCTTCCTGTTCATATACCCATCCAAATGCATCTTAAATGTTGCACGTGTACCAGCCTCCACACATCCTCTGGTAGCTCATTCTATACACGTACTATCCTCTGTGTGAAAAAGTTGCCCCTTAGGTCTCTCATATTTCCCCTCTCACTCTAAACCTATGCCCTCTAGTTCTGGACTCCCCGACCCCAGGGAAAAGACTTTGTCTATTTATCCTATCCATGCCCCTCATAATTTTGTAAACCTCTATAAGGTCACCCCACAGCCTCCGACGCTCCAGGGAAAACAGCCCCAGCCTGTTCAGCCCCTCCCTGTAGCTCAGATCCTCCAACCCTGGCAACATCTTCGTAAATCTTTTCTGAACCCTTTCAAGTTTCACAACATCTTTCAGATAGGAAGGAGACCAGAATTGCATGCAATATTCCAACAGTGGCCTAACCAATGTCCTGTGTAGCCACAACATGACCTCCCAATTCCTGTACTCAATACTCTGACCAATAAAGGAACGCATACCAAACACCTTCTTCACTATCCTATCTACCTATGACTCCACTTTCAAGGAGCTATGAACCTGCACTCCAAGGTCTCTTTGTTCAGCAACACTCCCTAGGACCTTACCATTAAGTGTATAAGTCCTGCTAAGATTTGCTTTCCCAAAATGCAGCATCTCACATTTATCTGAATTAAACTCCATTTGCCACTTCTCAGCCCCTTGGCTCATCTGGCCCAGATCCTGTTGTAATCTGAGGTGACCCGCTTTGCTGTCCACTACACCTCCAATTGTGGTGTCATCTGCAAACTTACTAACTGTACCTCTGATGCTCGTATCTTGAGGGACTCCACTGGTCACAGGCCTCCAGTCTGATAAACAACCCTCCACCACCACCCTCTGTCTTCTACCTTTGAGCCAGTTCTGTATCCAAATGGCTAGTTCTCCCTGTATTCCATGAGATCTAACCTTGCTAATCAGTCTCCCATGGGGAACCTTGTCGAACGCCTTACTGAAGTCCATATAGATCACATCTACTACTCTGCCCTCATCAATCTTTTGAAGCCCTCTTGCTGACAATTTTGAAGTTGTCACCTCTAGTTACTGACATAGCAACTAATGGAAACAACTTTATAAATACGTTATTAAGGTCAACTCTTAATCTTCTTACTCTAACGAAAATAAGTCCAATTTCTCTATTCTTTCCTTGTATCTAATATTCCTCGTTCCTGCTATCATTCTAGTAAATCTCCTTTGTACTCTCTTCAGGACTTTGATATCCTTCCTTATATGAGGTGCCCAGAACTGAACATAATATTCCAAATGTGGTCTTACCAATGTTTGTAGTGGTATAGAATCACTTCCTTGCTTTTATACTCTAAGCCTTTATTTATAAACGCAAGCATCCTATAAGCCGCCTTAACAACTGTTTCCGTTTGCCTGGCATCCTTCAGAGAATTATGCAGTTGAACCCTGAGGTCCCTCTACTCCTGTACTCCCCTCAAAGGTTATATCATTGAACCTGTACTGTCTGTCCATATTTCTTGCATTACCCTCATATTTCTCTGCATTGACTTTCATTTGTCAGGTGTCTGTCCATTTGGTCAATGTATCAGTATCCCTCTGAAGTCACTTTGTGGCAATGTCACAATTTACTAATCTCCCTAGTTCAATATCATCTACCAATTTAGAGATTTTTCCCTCAGCATCCATCTCCAAATCGTTTTTATAAATCAGGAAAAGCAAGGATCCCAACATTGATGGCCAGGGATTGTGTCTTCCAATTCGTTTCTCATCAGAAATGCCCATTTATACCTACCCTCTGTTTCCTATCTTTTAGCCAACTTTTAATCCATGTTGCCAAGGGCCCAATAAGTCCGAAACATTTCTAACTCACTAACCAACCTTCTATGTGACACCATATCAAATGCTTTCTGAACGTCCAAAAATGCAACATTCACAGCATTACGGTCATCCATTGCCCGCGTCACCTTGCCAAAGAACTCTCTTCAATCTGTCAGGCGTACCTGCCATTGGTAAAGCTGTGTTGACTGTCAAATATTTACTTATTTTTCTCTAGGTGTGTGTATTTATCTTATCTCGTATTTTGGCCTCATTGATTTTCCCACTATTGATGTCACGCTAACAGGTCTGTCACTTCCTGGGTTGGCCTTTGCCCTTTTTGTAAACAGTGGTGTCACATTTGCAATCCTGCAAGCCCTTGGGACTGTAGGGGGATATGACATTGTGACAGTAACAGAAACATAAGAATGACCCATTTATTTCTCCTGCCTGTTGAACAATTCTTAATTCATTTCTGTACACAACATTTGCTTTAATTTTTGCCAAGCAATCTTCTTTGGAGTTCTTCAAACAAAAGCTTTCCAGAAATGCAAGTGTACTATGTTCGCCTGTACCAATTTATCATTTCTGTTCGTTACATCTTCATAAAATCCAATTTCCGATTCACGACTCTATGCTTGAACAGTATTATCCAAATGTCCATTTATCAGAGACTTAATAGATTCTAGCATTATTCCTACTAATGATGCAAAGCTAACAGTATAATCATTTAGCTTCTCTGTCATTCCTCTATTCCCATTACAAATTCTCCTGATCCTGCCTGTAATGGACTCCAATTTGTCTTAGCTAAACATTTCCTTTTTAAGAACTAATAGTTCTACAGTTTTTGTTAATGGTTTTTTGCTAGTTTACATTTAATGTCTGTTCTTCTTTATCAGTCTTGGCTATCCTTTGCTGTATTCTAAAATCTTCCAAATTCCACTCCACAATTTTCATAGAAGTTTTTAGGTCTTTTTATTTAAATCTTGTATACTGGACTGCTTAATGGCATTTGTCAGTCATATTGTCTGATGCTGCTTTTGTGGCTTGAAGGAATTTACAGTTGCTGTAAACTATATATATCAGTTCTTCAGATTAGCCCATTGTCTATGTACCATCATATCTTATAACACATTTTTTCAATCTACCTGTGCCAATTTGTTCCTCATACCTTCACAGAATCATAGAAAATTTACAGTACATAAGGAGGCCATTCAGTCCATTGTGCCTGTACCTGCCTTTGCTTCAGTGATCCTTTTACCCTGCTTGTTCTTTCTGGGCCCCACTCTATCCTTCACTAATATTTCATTATTAATATATTCAAAGAACAGTTTATTTGTTTTCACACAGCCTGCCATCCTTTCCTCATACTTCCTCTTATCCTTCCTTATTCCAGTCTTAGCCTGTTTCCTGTATTTGAGACACTCTTCCTGATTTTTATTGCTATTATTATTATTTTTTTCTAGTTTGCATCATTTGCCCCATTTTTCTTCCATATTTTCTCATTAATGTCCTTTGTCATCCAGGACACTAACTTTGGATACCCCGTATTTATTTCTAGTGGGTATATACCTAGTTTGCATCCTTTTCATCTCTCTTGAAATTCTCCCATTTTTCATCTAATGTTTTATCCATCAAAATATCCCACACTATCTTTTTCCAGTCTTCCTTTAGGGTAACTCACATCCCTATTTGTCCTCAGATTTCCGTAATCTGCCTACAAATGCTTTCCTGTACTTCCTCATTCAAGGGCTATGATACTATCTTTGACCAAGACTACTACGCCATGTTTTCTTTTTAACGTACATTGTTTGTACTAAAAACTTTAAAATCCTTCTATGTGAAGTATCCAGTCCTGCTCTAGCTTGAACCGTGTTTCTGTTAATGCCACAATGTCATATCCCCCTACAGCAATTTCTGTTTCCCCAATTTTGTTCACTATATTACCTGTATTTACATACATACAATTTAACCCTGACCTTATCTTTTTCATGCCCATTGGGAGGTAACTATTTGTTTGTTCACTGTCAACTCTCCATTCTTCCCTCATTTCGTTTTCCCTGTTCCCCACCTTCTGTCTTTAGCCCTCAATGGTACTTCTAAAACTAGGCTTGTTAGTCAACCCACCTTCACCTTACAAGTTTATACTCCAATACACTGTTTTCTCAAAGCAGCATGTTCATTCTATTTCAGCTCTAATGAGCCCCATCTCTTCTGAACAACTTTCTTCTTTTCCAAAAGCAGTCCCAGTATCCCAGAAGTCTAAACCGCTCCCTCTATACCATCTCATTTACCTTCTTGATATGCATTTGCCTAAATGGTGCACTTCATGGCGCAAGTAGTATATCTAAGATTACTAACTTGATGTTGAAACAATCCTATGTTTCAACCTTACTGCTTAACTCCTGAAACTGATCCTGCAAGTTCTTAAGCTATGACCCTTGGCCATTGGTCCCCAAATGAACTCCAACCACTGGTGGTTTGCCCTCCCTCTCCGCAACTTAAACTAGCCATTCTGTTATGTGCCGAACCCTTGCACCTTGGAGGTAACAGGGGACTCTCAATCTTGGCTGCAAACTTGACTGTGTATCCCTCAAACTATTTTGTCATCCGCTGTTACCCCCTTTCTAATCTGCCTACTAGCTTTTCTTACCCAGAGTAGTCTCTGGCAACATGGTACTGTGATTTTCCCTCTAATCATCCATCCTGGACTCAGTCGTGTTGCTTACTAAATAGGATCTAAAATTTCATACCTGTTCAACGGCTTCAAGGAATATCTGGACCTCCTGTCTCTTAGCCTTTAATCAAATAGTCAACCACTCTCCTGCCAGCTCTACACTCCTTCTTGACTGCCTATCATGATATGAAGTGACCATCCTCTCATACGACTGGCCCAGAAATCTTTCACCTTCTTTTATGCTATGCAGCAAGGAAAGTCACTGCTTTAAATCAGCTACGTGTTGTTCAAGGACTGCAACCCTCTGGCACTACTTATAGAAGTGACAATCCTGGCTGTCTTGTGGATTCTTAAATGCCATACACATCGAACATAGAAAAATACAGCGCAGTACAGGCCCTTCGGCCCTCGATGTTGCGCCGACCAAAGCCTACCTAACCTACACTAGCCCAATAACCTCCATATGCTTCTCCAATGCCCATTTAAATGACCATAAAGAGGGAGAGTCCACCACTGCTACTGGCAGGGCATTCCATGAACTCTCAACCCGCTGAGTAAAAAATCTACCCCTAACATCTGTCCTATAACTACCACCCCTTAATTTAAAGCTGTGTCCCCTAGTAACAGCTGACTTCATTAGCGGAAAAAGGTTCTCACTGTCAACCCTATCTAAACCCCTAATCATCTTGTACACCTCTATCAAATCTCCCCAAAACCTTCTTTTCTCCAATGAGAAAAGCCCCAAGTGCCTCAGCCTTTCCTCATACGATCTTCCTACCATGCCAGGCAACATCCTGGTAAACCTCCTCTGCACTCGTTCCAATGCCTCCACATCCTTCCTATAGTATGGCGACCAAAACTGCACACAATACTCCAGATGAGGCCGCACCAGAGTCTTATACAACTGCAACATGACCTCGGGACTCCGGAACTCAATTCCTCTACCAATAAAGCCCAGTACACCATATGCCTTCTTCACAGCACTATTTACCTGGGTGGCAACTTTCAAAGATCTGTGTACATGGACGCCAAGATCCCTCTGCTCATCCACACTACCAAGTAGTCTACCATTAGCCCAGTAATCCATCATCTTGTTACTCCTACCAAAGTGAATGACTTCACACTTAGCTACATTGAATTCCGTTTGCCACCTTACTGCCCAGCTCTGCAACTTATCTATATCCCGCTGTAACCTGCCACATCCTTCTTCGCTGTCCACAACTCCACCGACTTTCGTGTCATCCGCAAACTTGCTCACCCAGCCTTCAAGCCCCTCCTCCAGGTCATTTATAAAAATGACAAACAGCAATGGTCCCAAAACAGATCCTTGTGGAACACCGCTAGTAACTGCGCTCCAAGATGAAACTATACCATCAACTACTACCCTCTGTCTCCTTCCAGCCAGCCAATTCCTAATCCAAACCTCTAATGCACCCTCAATGCCACACCTCCATAGTTTTTGCATTAGCCTGCCATAGGGTACCTTATCGAACGCCTTGCTAAAATCCATATACACCACATCTTCTGCTTTACCCTCGTCCACTTCCTTGGTTACCTTCTCAAAGAATTCAATAAGGTTTGTGAGGCACGACCTGCCCTTCACAAAACCATGCTGACTATCTTTGATCACATTATTCCTATCCAGATGTTCATAAATCCTATCCCTTACAATTCTCTCTAAGACTTTGCCCACAACAGAAGTGAGACTCACTGTCCTATAGTTACTCGGGCTATCCCTGTTCCCCTTCTTGAACAAGGGGACCACATTCGCTATCCTCCAGTCTTCTGGCACTATTCCCGTTATCAACGACGACATAAAAATTAAGGCCAATGGCTCCGCTATCTCCTCCCTAGCTTCCCAGAGGATCCTAGGATAAATGCCATCAGGCCCAGGGGACTTATCTATTTTCATCCTTTCCAGAATTTCCAACACCGCTTCCCTACATACCTCAAAGCCGTCCATTCTAATTAATTGTGACTCAGTATTCACATCGGCAACAATGTCCTGTTCCTGAGTGAATACTGACGAAAAGTATTGATTTAGTGTCTCACCAATCTCCTCCGCCTCCACACACAACTTCCCACTACTATCCTTGACTGGACCGATACCTACCCTAGTCATCCTTTTATTCCTGACATACCTGTAGAAAGCCTTTGGGTTTTCCCTAATCCTACCAACTAAGGACTTTTCATGTCCCCTTCTCGCTGCTCTTAGCTCTCTCTTTAGATCCTTCCTGGCTACCTTATAACTCTCAATCGCCCCAACTGAACCTTTACGCCTCATCTTTACATAGGCTGCCCTCTTCCCTTTCACAAGGGATTCCAATTCCTTGTTAAACCACGGCTCCCTCACAAAACCCTTTACTCCCTGCCTGACTGGTACATATTTATCAAGGACACCCATTAGCTGTTCCTTGAACAATCTCCACATATCATTTGTGTTCCTCCCTCGAAGCCTATTTTTCCAATCCACGCATCCTAAGTCATGCCTCACTGCATCATAATTTCCCTGCCCCCAGCTATAACTGTTGCCCTGCAGTGCACATTTATCCCTCTCCATCACTAGAGTAAAAGTCACCGAGTTGTGGTCACTGCCCCCGAAGTGCTCACCTACCTCCAAGTCTAACACCTGGCCTGGTTCATTACCTAGAACCAAATCCAGTATAGCCTCACCTCTTGTTGGCCTGTCTACATATTGTGTCAGGAAACCCTCCTGCACACATTGGACAAACACCGACCCATCTAACGAACTCGAGCTATAGCTTTCCCAGTCAATATCTGGGAAGTTAAAGTCCCCCATAACAACCACCCTGCTACTTTCACTCTTCTCCTGAATCATCCTCGCAATACTTTCCTCTACTTCTCTCGGACTATTAGGCCTGTAGAAAACTCCTAACAGGGTGACCTCACCTTTCCTATTTCTAACATCTTATGCTTTCCCAGAATTCCTGCCATAATTTACTGGTCATAATGAGGCGCATTCCTGAGGATCTGATGTTTCTCGGCCACAACCAAATTTTCTAGCAGATCCCCTCTCTCTTTGGTTTAAGGAGGAGGGCAGAAGGGAAAAACTAAAGTAATGTAATGTTTTGTGCTTCACTGTTGTTTGACATTGAGTCCTTTGTCGTCCCCTTCTCAATTGTGATGAGCAAACTGACTTCTCACTATTGCCCTCTGATGGATGTTCTTCCTCATTTTGAGCACTGGATCCTCCGTGATGAGGAAGCTGCCTTCTCGCAGAATCCTCTGTAGCCATGTCTCATTACTGCCCTCTGTTGGATGCTCTTCCCCCTGTTGAGCACAGAGTCCTCTGTGATCACCTTCTCAATTGCGGTGAATTCTCAGTCCTCCTCCGTCACGTCTCATTATTGTCCTCTAATATAAATTATTTTCTTCAACTTTACCATCCTGGCTTCAATCATTTTTGAAATTAATGTCAATTTCTATCATATTATGTTTACTGATCCCTAAAGATTCTTTTTTTCAAAGCCTCTTCTCTAATTGGTACCTCAATATACTGTTTTAGAAGACTTTCCCAAACAGTCTAGAAACTTATCTTCACAAAATTAGTACCCTTTAGGTTTACCCAATCTATGTGCAGGTAGCACTTGCCCATGATTAGTGTACTACCAATGCTATGTGCTTCTTCAAAATCCTAATCCCAAATGTGCACCCTATTGTTATTTGATGGCCTATAAATACTCGTACCAGTGTTCTGTCCCTTGCTGTTTCTTAGTTACACCCAAATGCCAAATTTTGGTATTCCAATATGTGATTCTCTTACTGATTCGTCCCTTATTTATCTGTATACCACATCCTTTTCTGTTTTTTTTTTCCCTGTCCTTTCTAAATACTGAATATCTGACTATTTATTTTCTAATTTTGGTCACTTTGTAGCCATGTTTACATAAGGGTAATTAGATTATATCTATTTACCGCTTTCTGTCAAATCATCTACAATATTGGGAATGCTGCATGCATTCAGATAGTGTCCTAAACCTAATTTTTCTGACATTATTCCATTTTAAGAGTGTAGCTGATGTTTGTCTTCAATTTATCTGCTTCTGATTTCACTTGGCACATTATCTTCCTGTTTATCAGCTTTGATACACTCCACTTTGAGGCTTTTCTGACAGACCCCTGACAAGGGCTAGTTAGGACTAGAAAGTTGGGAATTGTTATAATGCTATACAGTGTAAGAAGCATTAAGAATGTAGGTTGGAAAAGCCTAGACAATGGGAGAAAAATAGAGTTAGAGGGATAAAAAAAAACTATCTCTGACACAGGAACAAGCTGAAATGATAGCTCTTGTAAAGCAGTTCTGTTTGTCTATTTTTGGTCAGAAGCTGCAGTTTTGTTTGAGATTTCCTGCATCCACAGGATGCATCCATATGTTTTATATATCTGGATCACCTGCCCTTTGGAAATCCTACAGGCGAATAACCTGAATAGTGACTCATAAAGTCTCCATTTGGAAAGCAATGGCTCAAATTTTCAATCCATTATGTAATAAAAGTACTTTGAAGATAATTTATATCATAAAACTTCGAGTGTATTACATGGTAATGGCTATAGGTTTTGCAAATAAGAAATTAAAAATTTGTATATCATTATCTTGAGTGCTTATTTATAGTGAAGAAATTAATTTAAAATGTTATTTTTTTCAATTCCAGTGTGACTTTGAAGTCTGAGATCAAGAAACTGATAATTGCTCACATGGTAATTTGGACATTACTCACTCTTCAGGTTATTATCGGTCACATGAAATTGGTGTCGCATGACCTGATAGCTATGCCATACCAATGGGAATACCCCTACCTGCTGAGCATCATACCATCCATCTTCGGTTTTATGTCCTTTCCTCGTAACAACATCAGTTACCTTGTACTCTCCATGATCAGTGCAGGGCTGTTCTCCATTGCACCTCTAATTTATGGCACCATGGAGATGTTCCCCATGGCACAACAGCTCTATCGGCATGGCAAGGCCTACCGCTTCATCTTTGGCTTTTCTGCTGTAGCAGTCATGTACTTGGTCTTAGTTATTGCAGTGCAAGTTCATGGCTGGCAGATCTACTACAGCAAAAAATTACTGGACTCGTGGTTTACCTCCACACAGGAAAAGAAGAAGAAATAGTTGGCAGATGAAAGCATCCTTAAAATACTGAGAGCTGGTGAATGAACAATGACAATATAATGGGACTGCATCAGTCCTGTAAATATGATAGTCTAGTGCTTAGATTGTTTTGCGTATGCTGTTTTGTTATTACTACCATCTTTGTACCCTAGAGCATTTGTTTCCACATAACAAAAGTGGCAGTTGAACATCTCCTCCAGGACATTTGGTGCAAATGTTATTTCATACTGTGGATGTCAATGTGATGCTTCATACTCATTTAAGGATACAACACAGTTACTAAGCTGCTGGTGAAATGCAGAAAATTCAGAAAAGTTTCCACTGAATTTGATTTTTTTTAAAAATCAAAGATTTGATTGTACTTTCTGTTCATATGCTGTAGTTTGTGATTTTACATTAGGGCATTTTTTTTGTTTCATTAGCTGTGAAAAGCTGCTATCAGATTTTTTGGTTAACATCATTTAGCCTTGCTAACTAATTAAGCTTGAAGTTGTAAGCTGGTAAATTGAACCATTACGTAGTATTGGGACTTATGCTGAGCCTCAAGCAGACTGTATTTAAATACAATCATGATTGGATAGAATGTTGAGACCCATAAGATTTGTTCACTCCTTGAAGATTAAGTCAGTTTTTTCATATTTACCTTGAAATCTTGAAATCATTCCAAATTAATTGAATTATTTAATTAAAAATACTCGTGTTAGCTCAATTAAAAAGAGTTAAAGTAGCTTTGTTAATAATTTTAGTAAAGACCAACATGTAACAGTACATTTAACCTTTTGCATATACTTTAGTTGTGTTAGACTACTGTCTGCATTCTGGATATAGCTCCTGTGCATTTTGCAGTCAGTAATGTTGCATGTAAACCCATCTCTGTATATTTTGGATCTCATGATCTCAAGTGTAAAATTTGTATGTATAGTTGTGGATGGGGTTTTTTTGCACCCTCTTTATTTACAATAGGAAGACAAGTCTTAATATGTGGCACAACTATAATATTGTTTGCCTTCAGAGAAATGCAGAGGTTGGCAGCACCTCTGCAATTATTTAATCATAACAGCATACCTACATAAGCGTCATCGTGCTGTATAAAAATGAACTTCATTCCATTGGCAAGTTGTAACCTTGCCTAACAAATTGAGTTGGATTCCTCCTCCATAATCAAACTTAAGGGAAGAATTTCTTCCTGTTTATTCGTGGAGGTGGAAAGATATTTGACAGTAGAAAAACATGAGATGGAAGGCCTGATAATTGTGGGGAGCATGGGTTGCAGTTTAGTTGCTACAGGTTTGATTTTTTAAGTCTAGGGACTTCGCATTTAGCTGTCTCAAAAATGAAAATGTTAGACATAGTTCATTCTATATTGAGTAAAGTTTGTATTTATTTCCAAATGGGAGTCAATGAATTTAATTTTTATTCTGATTTTCACTATTTCATCTTGTGCTTGCCACCATGGCAGAAATTGGGTGCAATGTTTTATTCAGTGTTATGTGCTGGTGCAACATAATTTACTTGATCTTTGATGTAAATGGGATAAATTGATGCCAATGTGTGTATTTTGTGCTTTGTGAATAAAATTGAGTCATCATACATTTATCCTTGTAGACTTAATTTATCGATTTGTCTTCTACATCATTTGCAAATCTTTAATTAGGTCAAGGATTACTGTTGAAAAGCTCTGGTCATTAATATTCTTAGCAACATGATGTAAAGACAACAATCTCTCCATCAACGTTAGCAAAACAAAGGAGCAGAAAGTGGAGTGGACAACACGCCCCTGTCTGCATCAGTGGTGCTGAGGTGAAGATGGTTGAGAGCATCGAGTTCTTGTAGTGATGGCCAACAATCTGTCCTGGTCCACCCGCATCCATGTGATGGTTAAGAAAGCACAACAATATCTCTACTTCCTCATGAGGTTTTAGGAAATTTGATATGTCCGCAAACACTCTTAGGACATTCTTAGGACATTTTCTATGATGCATCTACATATGGATGTATCATAGCATGGTATGGCAACTGCCCTTCCCAAGACTGCAAGAAACTGCAGTCATGAACATAGCCCAGTCCATCACACAACCCAGCTTTCCATCCATTGACTCCATCTATGCTCCCCATTACCTTGGGAAAGTAACCAACACGTACAAAGGCCCCTTCCACCCTCTTCCATTGGGCAGGAAGATATAAAAACTTGAATACACATCTTCACAAATTCAAAAGAAGCTTATTTCCTACTGTTAGACTTTTGAACTGACCTCTCAAATTAATTCTGATCTCTGCACTTTCTCTGTAGCTGTAACACTGTACTCTGCACCCTGTTCTGCTACCATGATGCACTTTGATATGATCTGCCTGTACGGTGCACAAAAAACATTTTTCATTGTATCTCAGTACGTGACAACAATAAACAAAAAAAATCAAACTTTCAACTCTCTTGTACCTTAAATAGTTATGAATTTGCAAGAAAAAATTCTTTCATTTGCATCCACCAACACCTTATTAAAAGAAGCACAATTTCAGTTTCAACACATTGAAATTCTGAAGTGAATGAATTGCTCTGATTTGTAATATGCTTCAAATTCTATGCCTGACCTTGCTGCCTTATGGTGTCAAAATTATTGGCAAATTAGTAAAAGAAAGTCTTTACAAGATTATACTGAGTGCTATAAGTCAAGTAAATGCTGGTTGTTTATTGGCTGCTTGTCCCTCTACAATATAAATTTTATTTCTTCAACTTTCCTCATTGTTGTGCAGGCAAACCTTCAAAACCACAATAATTGCCAATATGCAGCAAGTGCACTATACTAAGACTGACCGACAAATTGGTTGCTAGTGTAGTCTTTGCATTATGCATTTTCAGAATTATCCAGCAAATGTTATCCAATTGCATAATCGCATCTAATGTGAGACACTGGGTTTTGGTTTGTACCTTGCTTGTTGCAAACAACAAAGGGAATGTGCTGTGAATTATTTAACAAACTAAGTGACAGTCATTCACTGGTTCATTCCTCAGGTAAATGCTATGACCAATCTGTCAACTTGACTGATTTAAAATTTAAACAAAGCCTGGCTGTAAATTGTCATATCAGTATTCCATAGTAATGTCTTTACCAATCAGCACTGTTCTTTCAAGTAGAATAAATGTTGGTTTCCATTCCTATTCTTGTGAAATGTCCTGATGAATGAGAAACAAGAAACTTCAACATTTACCCTGTTTTGCTCCTTAAGAATCCTATATGTTTCCAACCACCTCATTATTTTAAATTCCGGTAAATAGAGTGCAAACCTGTTTAATCTTTGCGTAAAACACACTAGTTTGGGTCTCGACAAGATGGCGGTGATTCTGTAGAACTGCCGTGGACAGCTCTGCCTAACAGTCAAGGCATACTGGTGTTCTTTGCCATCCCTGGCTGACTAATGCGGAGGAATTATTAGTTTAAAACCTCACAGAATACATATTTATTAATAGTTGGGAGTGAGAAGGATGCCAAAGGGAAAGGGAGCAAGCAATTAGCAGCAGGGAGGATACTCCCCTGCAGCACTGGACACACCAGAATCCAGAGCAGCAGCAGCCTCTCCCGAACCCCTCGGGAACCTGACAGACTCACAGGAATTGGCAGCGGTGATGGACAGACTTACCATGAAGGTTTGGGCTGCGATTGTGGAGTTCGGTGAAGAGATTCGTGCCCGGATCCAACCCATCACATCCATGCTGCAGAAGCATGAACGGGAGATCCAGGGTCTCGGGGAGTGGCTGGAGGAGGTGGAGGGTTGAACTGAGGCCTTGGAAGCGGCAATGGAGTCCTCATGCGGTCGAATGCAGGTGCTGGAGCAAGACTTGCTGGCCTTACAAGACCATGTCGACAAAAATTGAGGTCGGAGGTTGAATCTTTGGATTGTTGGGCTCCCAGAGTGTGAAGAAGATGGGCTGCCAGTCAGCTTCTTTGAAAGCTGGCTGCCGCAGTTCCTGGGCCTTCAGATCGAGTCCAGCTGGCTGCAGATTGAAAGGGCCCTTCAGACTGCAGTGCACAGGTCTGGGCCGGTACAGTGCCCCTGCCTGGTCCTAGTGCACTTCCACTCATACAAGGACACGCAAAAAGTAATAGATGCCTCCAGATTACTGGGAAAAGACCCACAGGCACTGCTGCACAAGGGGTCAAAAATCATGTTTTTCCAGGATTTCTTGGCAACTTTAATTCAAAAGAGGATGTCCTTCGGTGAAGTTAAAAAGAGGCTGAGGATCCTGGACATCCAGTACTCCATGAAGTACCCCGCAGTGCTCCGATTCAGCCACAAGGACTCAGTTTATACATTTGATTCAGTGGATAAAGCTAAAAACGTTGTAGACGCTTTAAAATAGACGGACCAGTCTGAAGAATATGGTTAATGCCCATCCTCTTTTCCTTTTTTCCTGTGTTTTTCCTTTCTCGCTCCCTAATAATTTAAAAAAGTTGGAATATGTTGTTCCTTTTTTATAACTGGATTTTATTATGGGAAATTTTGTGGATGTCCTTTGTTATCTCCTTTTTGTTTGTTTATTTTCTTTCTCTTGTAGTCACAAGTCGTGGTGACATGAAGCCTAGGATGGGCTGAATGCTCATCCTGACATTTTTTTGTTGATTTAAGGTGGGGGCAGAGGGGGGTTATGACCGGGTATTCTTTTCATCCTTTACTACTAAAAGTAGGGGAGTGGCGGTACTTATCCAGAAAAATCTTCCATTCACATTATTCGAGCAGGTGAAAGATGAGCAGGGGTGGTTTGTGATACTTAAGGCCCTGATATACGGGGAGGAATATGGCATTTTAAATGGCTACTGTCCTCCGGCGCATCCCCTCAAATTTTTGATTAGTGCCTCCTGTAAGCTGAGTGCCTTTGGAACACAGCACATTATTATAGGGGAGATTTCAATTGTTTTTTGGATACAACAGTGGACAGGATGCCTAGTGGGCCCCCAACTATTTCTTTACAGGCCAAGCAGGCGACTGACTTACGTGAGGCGTTGGGGCTGGTGGACATTTGGAGATGTCTTCACCCTACCAGCAGGGACTTCACCTTTTTTTCAAACCCACATAAGTGGCACACGAGGGTTGATCTCTTTCTGGCTCCCTCTGCCCTTCTGGATTCGATTGTGGGTTGTAAAATTGGGAATATAGCTTTCTCTGCTCACATGGCAGTATATTTGGAGGTTAAGACGAAGAGTGAGGGGTTAGGTTTGCGGCACTGGCGTCGAGATCCTTTTCTCCGTAAGGTTTCCAAATTTGTGGAATACGTTTTGCAGGAGTTTCTGGAATTCTTGACCATTAGCTCAGGCATGGCTAGTAGTCTGTCTGTGCTATGGAACACTGCTAAGGCCTTTGCTAGGGGATTAGCTATTTCCTATTTGGCTAGCCAGAAACAACAGAAGGGGGAACAGCAGCATCTACTTGAGGCGCGATTGAAAGCCACCCACACGGCACATTTTGCGCAGCCTTTGGTGACTAAACTACAGCGGATCACGTCCCTCCAGGCTGCCTTGAATTCAATACTTTGCAGTTTTGAAAGAAAGAACTTGCTTTCTCTAGACAAAGGCTGTTTGAGTATGGGGATCGACCAGGGAAGTATTTAGCATACCTGACTAGGAAAAAACATATTCCCCAATCCATTACTGCAATCAGAGACAGTGCCAGAGTCCTTACATATGATGCCAAAAGGATTAATGAAGTTTTTCGGAAATTTTCTTTCAGAATTGTATCAGTCTGAAGGGTGCGAGGACAGGTGGGCTAAAATAGAGGCCTTTTTTAAGAACCTGGACCTCCCAGGGGTAACCTTAGAACAGGCCTCTCTCCTTAATGGGGTCTTGACAGTTTAGGAAATACAGGAGGCAGCTAGGCAACTTCAGAGTGGGAAAGTACCTGGCCCTGATGGTCTCCTAGATGAGTTTTTATAAGGAGTTTATCGGGATTCTGTCAGGACCGATGCTGGAGATGTACAGCATGAATGCTTACCACCATCTTTGAGAGAAGCTAATACTTCCTTAATTCTTAAGAAGGGGAAGCTTCTTGAGGATTGTGCCTCATGCAGGCCCATCTCTCTATTAAATTCAGATTTCAAGGTTCTGTCTAAGATCTTGGCACTGAGACTGGAAAAGATGTTGCCTCATGTTATTAAAGAGGACCAGACAGGTTTTATAAGGGGCTGTAAGTCTTCTAATAATATCAGAAGGTTGCTGAATATGGTCCAAGCTTGTCAGCAATGATTGATTCAGGGGTTGGTGATTTCCTTAGATGCAGAAAAAGCATTTGACAGGGTAGAATGGCTGTAGCTTTTTTATGTCTTAGAGCGGTTTGGGTTGGATGGGGTCTTTGCTCGGTGGGTGGAGGTTTAATATCACCACCCTCTGGCCACAGTCATCACCAACAGGGTGAAGTGTGGGAACTTTGGGATTTGTAGGGGTTGTCGTCAATGCTGCCCCCTTTCATCATTGTTGTTTACGTTGGTGATAGAACCGCTGGCAGAGGCCATTTGTCAGAATGTTCACATAACCGCTCCCGAAGTGGGATCAAGGATACACAAGATTACACCGTATGCGGATGATATCCTGCTGTTTTTATCAAACCCGATGACCTCCGTATCCCATCTGATACAATGTATCAATTCATTTGGGGCTATTTCAGGACATAAGATCAACTTTGCAAAGTCAGAGGCTATGCCTTTGGGGGACCTTAAGGAATCTATCCTAGGATCCTCTGGGAAGCTAGGGAAAAGATTGCCGAGCCTTTGGCATTGATCTTCAAATCATCATTGTCTACAGGAATAGTGCCTGAAGACTGGAGGATAGCAAATGTGGTTCCCTTGTTCAAAAAGGGTAGTAAAGACAACCCTGGTAATTACAGACCAGTGAGTCTCACTTCAGTTGTTGGTAAAGTGTTGGAAAAGGTTATAAGAGATAGGATTTATAACCATCTAGAAAAGAATAATCTGATCAGGGACAGTCAGCACGGTTTTGTGAAGGGTAGGTTGTGCCTAACGAATCTCATTGAGCTTTTTGACAAAGTGACCAAACAGATAGATGAGAGTAAACTGGTTGATGTGGTGTATATGGATTTCAGCAAGGCGTTCGATAAGGTTCCCCACAGTAGGCTATTATACAAAATGCAGAGGAATGGGATTGTGGGAGACATAGCAGTTTGGATCAGTAATTGGCTTACTGAAAGAAAACAGAGGGTTGTAGTTGATGGAACATGTTCATCTTGGTGTCTAGTTACTAGCGGCATACCACAAGGGTTGGTGTTGGGTCCACTGCTGTTCGTCATTTTTATAAATGACCTTGATGAGGGCTTAGAAGGGTGGGTTAGTAAATTTGCGGACGACACTAAGGTCGGTGGAGTTGTGGATAGTGACGAAGGATGTAGTAGGTTGCAGAGAGACATAGATGGGATACAGAGCTGGGCTGAGAGATGGCAAATGGAGTTTAATGTGGACAAGTGTGAGGTGATACACTTTGGATGGAGTAATCAGAATGCAAAGTACTGGGCTAATGGTAAGATTCTTGGGAGTGCAGATGAGCAGAGAGATCTCGGTGTCCATGTACACAGATCCCTGAAAGTTGCCACCCAGATTGACAGGGTTGTTAAGATGGCATACAGTGTTTTGGCCTTTATTAATAGAGGGATTGAGTTCCAGAACCAGGAGGTTATGCTGCAGCTGTACAAAGCTCTGGTACGGCCACACTTGGAGTATTGTGTACATTTCTGGTCACTGCATTGTAAGAAGGATGTGGAAGCTCTGAAAAGGGTGCAGAGGAGATTTACTAGGATGTTGCCTGGTATGGAAGGAATGTCTTACGAGGAAAGGCTGAGGGCCTTGAGGCTGTTCTCGTTAGAGAGAAGAAGGTTGGGAGATGACTTAATAGAGACATATAAGATAATCAGAGGGTAAGATTGGGTGGACAGCGAGAGCCTTTTTCCAGTGATGGTGATGACTAACACGAAGGGACATAGCTTCAAATTGAGGGGTGATAGATACAGAACAGATGTCAGAGGTAGTTTCTTTACTCAGAGAGTAGTAAGGATATGCTTTGCCTGTAACGGTAGTAGATTCGCCAAGTTTAAGTGCATTTAAGTCGTCATTGGACAGGCAAATGGACGTACATGGAATAGTGAAGGTGGAATGGGCTTCAGATTAGTATGATAGGGCGGCGCAACATCGAGGACTGAAGGGCCTGTACTGTGCTGTAATGTTCTATGTTCTATGTTAGGCTACAACTCAAGTATTGTGTGCAATTCTGGTCACCACCAGATGTGATTGTACTCGAGAGGATGCAGAGGAGATTCACCAGGATGTTGCCAAGGCTAGTGTTCCAGCAATAAAGAGAGACCAGATAGGCTAGTACTGTTTTCCTTACAACAGAGAAAACTTAGGTGGGTGTTGATTGAGGTGGACAAAATTATGAACAGCGTAGATAGGAAGAAGCTCTTTGCTTTATTAGAGGGTCAGTAACCGGGGGCACAGATTTAAGGTAAAGGGCAGGAGATTTAAAAAGGATATTAAAAAAAAAATTTCCACCCAGAGGGTTGTGTGTATTTGGCACTCATTGAGTGAAAGAGTAATAGAGGTCTGAATGATCACATTTACGAAGTATTTAGATGGTCATTGAAATACTACATTATTCAAGACTACAGGCTGAGTAATGGAAAATGGGATTAGAGTAGGTGATTGGTGAGAGCTATGAACACAATTGGCTAAATGGCTTCTTTCAAAGCAGCATCATATTCACCAGGTAGAACAGACTCAAGGGCTGAATGGCCTATTCCTGTTCTTGAGCTTCTCCTTCTCCTTCTTCCTAGGCAGTCCCTGGACCGTGGATGACTTGCTACCTTCCGTTTCGACTACAGTTATTATAGATTCAAAATGGCAGTGGAGTAGATGCTCCATCCAGACTTTGTCTGCCACGTCCATTCTGTTTTTATCTCTTCTTTTTTCTCTTTTCTGTCTTATTCCTCTTCTGCCAGCGGCCCAGAGGAGAGCAGGGGTGACCAGTGGAACAGGGATGGCAGTCAGTGGCCTGGAGTGAAGTGGGTACAGATAGGGGACTTGGAGCGGAGCGGGAGCAGCCAGGGGCATTGAGCAGAGCAGGGGCAGCCAGGAACACTGGAGTGGAGCAGGTACAGCCATGGGCCCTGGAGGGGAGCGACGGCAGCCAGGGGCTCTGGAGTGGAGTGGGGGCAGCCTGAGGCCCTGGAGGGGAGCAGGGGCAGTCAGGAGCACTGGATCAGAGTGGGTGCAGCCAGAGGCCCTGGAGGGGAGCAGGGGCAGTCAGGAGCACTGGATCAGAGTGGGTGCAGCCAGAGGCCCTGGAGGGGAGCAGGGGCAGTCAGGAGCACTGGATCAGAGTGGGTGCAGCCTGAGGCCCTGGAGCAGGGCGGGGGACAGCCAGGGGCCCTGGAGTGGAGCCGGCAGCCAGCAAAACGGGGATGGTAGCCCGCAGGCCTGGAACAAAGATGGCTTCTGGTTTGGAAACAGTGGAGGCTGGTTAGACTAAGTGGGAGCCCTTATAAAAAGACTGGAATGTCTTATTGTTTGGTTTATTTCTTGTTTTCCTAATGTAGTGTAACTTTTTTATATTTTTTATACCTATGATTTGCACATTCATACTTTGTATCTAAGATGGTGCTGTGTGTTGGCAACATTGTACACTTTTCACTGTACTCCTGTTCTTTTGCAACGGGAGTACACGTGACAATAAACCTAATTCTCATTCTTCTGTGATTGCTGATAAGACCAAAGTATGATTTCCAGGCTCTACCTCATGTGGAGCACATGATACTTGAAGGTTTGGGTAAATGGATTGTTTGGAGGTTTGAGATATCCCTCCGAAGCCTTGACTTTACCTCTGCTCATTCCTAATATGTAATCTCTCAATGCACCTGGCCTCTTCCAAATGAATCTTATCATTTGGCTCCTTCGCAAGGTAGGATTTCTCATGAGTTGTAAGGCCTGTTTGACCTCTACAACAATACTTTGGGGGCTGTTGTCCAAGGAGTCTGTCGCCACAACTGAGTTCCAAATACAGCAATTGTTGTGAACATCTAGTGTCAGGCATATGAACGACAGTGGAATTGTGATTATCAAAGGTGGACAGGTTGGCTTGGGAGAGACCGTTGCTGGTGGACTGCCATTTTTACCATCGGATTTTGAAGATCTTGCAAAGATGCCACTTCTCAAAAGCTTGCAGGAATTAATTCTGTAAGTTTTGCTGCACAGCATTAAGCTCTAATGCTTCCTTCCAGGGGAAGTGATGGACCAATGGTGAATCACTAGACAATTAATCCACAGACCAGGCAATGTTCTGGGAATCTGGATTCAAACTCTGTCATGGCAGATGGTGGAATTTGAAATCAATAAAAAAATTCTGGAATTGTGAATCTAATGATAACCATAAAAGCATTGTCAGGAAAAACCCTAAAATAAACAATTTAAGATGCTGGAAATCTGAAACAAAAACAAATTGCTGGGGGAAAGTCAGCAGGTCTGGCGCCATCTTCTTCACCATCTGCAGAGAAAGGTCACTGGCCTGAAATGTTAACTCTGCTTCTTCCCCATAGATGCTGCCAGAACTGCTGAATTTAGCCAGAAATTTTTGTTTTTGCTTTTGTGTCAGGAAAAACCCATCTGATTCAGTGACATCCTTTAGTGAAAGAAAGTGATGTCTTTACCTGTCTTTACTGATGGCTTGTATCTGACTCCAGGTCTATAGCAATGTGGTTGTCTCTTAACTACTCTCTGGACAACTGGGGATTCACAATAAATACTGGCCTAGCCAGCAACAACCACAATCTCATTAAAATCTCACAATTTTCATTAAACCACTAGATTGGGACTTGACTCCCGTGGCTGTCAAACAGAAATCACACCCAACAGTGTTAATTGATATTAACGTTGACAATGTTAGTTGGACGTTGAAAAGGCTCGAACCAAAATATTCTGCAGATGTGAAAATACCAGGCTCAATGATTAACAAATAATTGACATTAATTAAGCAGAACTAAGAATGCATTACATCAGCTTGTTCTGTAATTGGAGTGGACAATGACAAAATATAGTGTGTATAATAATTCTGATAATGAATAATTCAGCTTTAAATTCACATGATTAGGTACTGCTAATTCAGATTATTTCATACTAGGGTAGTAAAATCTCAGATATTCTTATAAAGAACAGTTGAAACATCCACCCTCAGTTTCAAGATCTGGACATTCTTATTTGTTGGTGGTTGATATACCAAGGTTAATATTTCACTGCTCAAGCATTCCTGCCTAGAATGTTTACTTTATGAGTCCTAATTTATTTCATCTCATCTTCTAGTGCAGTTTAGTCTGATAATTCGAGGACACTAATTTCTGTCTATGTATTGTTGCATTGGTACAGCTCATCATTTAATATTTCCACTAATTTAATCAAATATAAACCTCTCAAAAAAGTAGAGGTGAACCGGAACAGTTAATGTGTAACATGACTTATGAGAAACAGCTTGTAGCTTCACTTAATAACTTGCTTTTTGAGGAAAGACAGTTGAACAGCAGACACAAGGATCAACATGCTTTGTCTACAGTGTGACTGCAAGGTGCTGGTTGGAGTTCTGTCTAGCCTTTTCATTGCAGGTCTTTGGGGTGCCTGCTTCTGGAAGCTGGCAGCCAAATTTAAATCAGGTAAGAAGTTCAGATATTTTGTTTTTCATTACCAACTTAATTTTTTATCCTTGTCTCTCAAAATTGCTGACTCATGCTAGAGCAAAGTTGTAAAAATGTGTCCTCCACTATCCTGCTATGCTTAGATGCTGAGTAACTGCAGAAGACATTTAGGACTTTTACTTGAAGGGCTGGTTCTCACTTTCGATATCTTTTGTTACAAAGCTGGTCCCTTTTTTTCTAAATGCTGTTCCTTGGCTCAAGGATACTCTGTCCTTGACTTTCTTCATAAGGGTAATAAACCAGGCCGGGCTCTAATCAGTTAGGTTTGGTCCAGAGATGAAAAGGATTTTGAGAGGCCTTTTGTTTATATGTAAACAGATGAAACTTCAGGCCAAAGTGGTCATGTTTTAGAAGTGACCTGTATAAAGAAAAGGGTGTAGTCAGCTCTCTAGCTAAGCTGAGCAGTTTTGCTTCAGTCTTGAACTGGTTGGAAGTTCAACAGGGAGCTGTATGGAAACTCTCTGTCTCTTTTCTGCCCTTCAACTTTAACCTGTAAGCATGTGTTTCATTTATACTAGTTTGCTTATTAGGTCTGTTGTGTATATTTGGAACAGCATAATTATGTCTAGACTGAGTTCTGTAGGGGTTCTTTATTCTGTTCTTTGTGTTTCATTGTGTTATTTTGTGAATAAATTTTTGTCTGTTTTAAAATCTAGTAGTCAACCTAGCTAACTTAATCCGGTTAATTTGCACTCTACACTTACTGAACCAAATTGCAAACTTATGGTCTGAGCTGCCTGCTTAAGAATATTTTCCGTGGTCTGGCTTAGTTCATAACACTTCATAAAAGTTGTAACAGAGGAAATGATAGCAATGCAGAAGCAGCTATTTTGGTTAGGATATCCTGAAGGTTGGAATGAATTGGACCTGGTCAGAGGTGTCTGAAAAGGTCAGTAACACCACAAGGATCTGGATTCAACACAGAAAGAAGTTCACTTATATAAGGGCAAGTGTAACACCTCTATACATGAAAGGACAGAGACAGGCAACTATAGATCTTAACATCTGTCATTGGAAAATGCTAAAATCTATTATTAAGGAAGTGATATCCACACATTTAGCAAATCATAACTCAACAACCAGGGTCAACATTGCTTATAAAAAGCAAATCATGCGTGACAAATTTATGAGAATGCTAAGATGTAATAATTGGGGTGGATAAAAGTGAACCAAGTGTGCAGTATTCGGATGTCCAAAAGGCATTCTGTTGTGTTTTATGCCTCCGATTTATGCAGAGAAGACTCAGCAGGTTTGGTGTGTGCATGAGTTTTACTTACAGAGATTTTAAATGCTGACTTTCTCATGCTTCCAGGTTCTTTTTAGTTTCTGTTTAGTTTCTCAGTAACCTTGACTAACAGCATACAGTAAACAGTTAACCAAACATACATAATCAAATACTGAACAACTGAATTTTCACTTTTGTAAAACTCAAATATCTTACTTTAAAGTAAACTATGATTAACATTAAACATATTATTATTGAGTAATTTCTTAGAGACCAGAGTGTCTTGTTTACTTGAAGTACAGCAAAACTCTTTTTACAAAGTTCTGTAATTACGGTGCTGAGGTCTATGAACTTGCTTTTGTGGTTCGGCATGATCAGTTTGATAAGCTGGATGACCGATGACACAGCCACTCATTGGAAAAGGGAGTTTTTCCTCATAATTACTTTCCTTGTAATATCCTGATCCTTTCATGATTAAATGTCTTCCACTTTGTGTTGTCATCCAACAAATTAGTGTTACTGAGCAACTACTTGTCCTGGTAGATATAATATTTTTTTTAGATATGATTTAGCCATTGATAAAAATCCAATCTCCAACCTCAAATGGTGGTTCTCTTGCTTGTGTTAAATGCACTTATTGAATTGAATGCACTTTTGTTTTACGTTGTCACTTTGTGATATCCTCTGCTTCACTCTGACACTCTCATCAGCCAGCAGTGAATATTTAAGAATGGTTAGTATATGCACACGCTATGACTAATTATAAAGTTTTAAAATGTCTTTCAGTGAGAAAGTGTGAGGTAAATCTATATATGCAAATTGATAAGAATAGATTGTTTCAATGCTTTCCCATCTGACACACTAGCTCTCAGACTGAATACAATTATGCTGTTGAATCATTCAACATCACTATTCAATTGCGGGCGGCACGGTGGCACAGTGGTTAGCACTGCTGCCTTACAGCACCAGAGACCTGGGTTCAATTCCTGCTCAGGCGACTGACTGTGTGGAGTTTGCACATTCTCCCCGTGTCTGCGTGGGTTTCCTCCGGGTGCTCCGGTTTCCTCCCACAGTCCAAAAATGTGCAGGTCAGGTGAATTGGCCATGCTAAATTGCCCATAGTGTTAGGTAAGGGGTAAATGTAGGGGTATGGGTGGGTTGCGCTTCGGCGGGTCGGTGTGGACTTGTTGGGCCGAAGGGCCTGTTTCCACACTGTAAGTAATCTAATCTAATCTAATCTAATCTAATAGATTTAGATGAAGGGATTAAGTCTATTGTAGCCAAATTGCAGATGATGAAAGCAAGTGTGAGGAGGACACAGAGTCTGCAAAGGTATCTAGATAGGTGAAGTGAACAGGCAATATTTTGACAGATGGACTATCACGTGGTTGTCCCTTTTAATGAGAAAAACAGGAAACAGGACTATTATGTAAATGAAGACAGACTACAGAATGCCAGAGTATAGAGAGACCTGGGTGTCATTGTACACAAATGACAAAAAGGTTTGTATGCAGATACAGTGAGTAATTAGGAAAGCAAACAAAATATCAGTCTTCAAAGAGAACGGAATATAAAAGTAGGGAAATCTTACCTTAACCAGACAGGATTGGTAAGTCCACACCTAGAGTACTGAGACAGTTTTGGTTTCCTTATTTAAGGCCAAGTACCAGATGTACCCAAGTAATTTACTCATCTAATAATGCTTACTTAAAAGTCAACCACTGACCTTTCACCAAAAAGTCATTCATGTTTCAATATTGTATGCAGAAATTGATCTCTGACTTTTAGCCAAAATATCTTTAATTCTTTGTGCTTGCTATCCACTTACTACTTTTAATGTTGTCCTGGCATAAACCCAGTCATTGACAAAATCTAAAATAGCTCTCCATTCAAGATGGCTGATCAACTCTTTGAGTCTGTGCAAACTTCTTCCTTTTGCCTGACCTTTGCGGGGCAGTGTTAGTGGGAACAGTCTCCAATCTGACAGCACTATGATAGCAAGATGATGGGAGAGGCTGGATTTCAAACCCGTGAAAATATTACTCATAAAAAGTTAGCCCCTTACTTTCTGGCTAAAAGTCATATTTAGTATTCTTGCCTTGAAGGTAGTTAATGGTTTGATTCCTGCAACCCCTGGATGAAGGAACTTTATGACAAAAGGTTGAGCAGGGTGGATTGAAACTTGTTGAAGTTTCAGAGAATGAGAGATGATCTTATATTGAAGCATATAAGAATCTGAAGAAACTTGACAGGATAGATGCTAAAAGGCTCTTTCCCCTTATTAAGACTCTGGAACAAGAGGACACAGTAGCAAAATAAGGAGTCTGTCATTTATTTTTTTTCTCTCTTACAGGGTCATTAATCTTTAGAATTCTATACTCAAATCAGCAGTGGAGGCTGAGTCACTGAATATATTCTAGGCTGAGTTAGAAAGATATTTAATCTATGAACTGCATCAAGATATTATGAGGGACAGAGAGGAAAGTGGAGTTGAAGCCATGATACAATCATCTCTGATGTTATTGAATGGCAGGACAGGTTCAAGGACCCGCTCCTAATTTTTATTTTGTTCTTCTAAACATTCCTAACTTCTTCTGATTAGTAGTGGTGAACTGGCTTCCCAAATTTCATGGGGAAGCATTTCTATTTATCCAGCACTGGATAATCATTCAATTTAACAATAGTGAGATGTCAAGGGCAAGACTTATACACTTACTGGTAAGGTCCTGGGAAGTGTTGCTGAGCAAAGAGACCTTGGAGTACAGGTTCATAGTTCCTTGAAACTGGAGTCACGGGTAGATAGGATAGTGAAGAAGATATTTGGTATGATTGCCTTTATTGATCAGTGTATTGACTATAGGAATTGGGAGGTCATGTTGTGGCTGTACAGGACATTGATGAGGCCACTATTGGAATACTGTATGCAATTATTGTCTCCCTGGTATAGGAAGGATGTTGTGAAACTTGAAAGAGTTCAGAAAAAATTTACAACGATATTGCCAAGGTTAGAGGATTTGAGCAGAATAGTCAGGGGCTATTTTCCCTGGAGCATTGAAGGCTGAAGGGTGACCTTATGGAGGTTCACAAAATCATGAGGGACATAGATAGGGTAAAAGTCTTTTCCCTATGGTGGGGGAGTCTAAAGCTAGAGGGCAAAGGTTTAAGGTGAGAGAGGAAAGATTTAAATGGGACATTTTTAATGTAGAGGGTGGTGGCATATATGGAATGATCTGCCAGAGGAAGTGGCGGAGACTGGTATAATTACAACATTTAAAAGGCATTTGGATGGGTATATGAATATGAAGGGTTTAGAGGGATATGGGCCAGATGCTGGTAAATGAAACAAGATTAGTTTAGGATACGGTCAGCATGGGCGAGTTGGATCGAAGGGTCTGTTTCTCTGACTCTATGACTCTAAGACAATTGATGGTGAGGTAAAACTGACTTGTCATCAGCATAGATGTGAAAAATAGCCCTGTGTTTTTGGATAATATCAGCAGAGGGCAGCATATAGCCAAGAAAAAGGGGAGGGCTAAAGATAGATCCTTGCGAGGTAATGGTCAGGGAGCAAGAAGAGATAATCATCCGGCTATAAATAGGTAAGAATGGAACCAGGAAGAGAATCTGTTGGATGACAGTGGAGAAGAATTGGAGTATAAATGTGCGGCCAATCATGCCAAAGGGATTGATGTGATGTGATTTTTCTAATTCTGTGTGGTATCTTTTCCTGCTGGATCTGTTCCGAGATTCACTTGAGAGTCTGGTGTCTGTCTGTTTCTCATATTTTGCTTCCTGTCATAGCATCAATAGAGATAAACTTCATCAGACCCCTGCAGAAATTCTCATAAGGCCTCACACAGGACCAGACCACTAAGGAGCACATGGTAATGCACCAGCTTGTCCTGTTTGCTCCCTCAGAATTAAATAACTTGGGAGAAGAGCCACTTCTGTTCCAAGAGGCTCATAATATTTTGCAGCAGCCACCTAAAAAATACAGGCCTCATGCTTTTGGAAAGCATTTTTTAAAAACTATCAACATGGGATGTAAATAAAGTTTACATGGTCACAAGAAGTGTGCGCGATGATAGAAACAATGGCTGTTTTTATCAATTGTTCTAACATATCACCAGAATATTTACGTCACAATTATTTTCTAGGAGAAAGTGAGGAGATCAGATGCTGGAGATCAGAGTCGATTGTGTGATGCCCTAGATTCTAAGCACAGCAAGTCAGCCATCATCCGAGGAGCAGGCGAATCGACATTTTGGGCTGGAGCCCTTCATCAGGAATGAAGCTTGTTCCTGATGAAGAGCTTACGCTCAAAATGTTGATTCTCCTGCTCCTCGGATGCTGCCTGACTTGCTGCGCTTTTCCAGCATCACACTCTTGACCATGATTATTTTCTGTATGGTTCTCTTGTTTAACAATAGGTAACAGGTAACGTGCTGACACTGAGGTTTGGATCAGTTTGTAAGGAATATCCCTAATAAACAAAGACTTCCAAATAAAATGGTGAATCAAATAAGTCTACTTTTCAGCAACTATTGCCACAGGTCCAACTCCCAGTTATTCATGGGTCAAATATAAAGAGCAGCAGAGTCATAATGAGACTCTCTGCATAATCTGGGACGTATGCCTTTTCCGGTTTTTACAATTAAAGTGTCATTTACATGGATGCATTCTGCAAGGCATCCCTGGACCTATTCAAATTCATAGATTGAGGCCATTCAGCCCATTATGTCTTTGCAGGTCTCTGCAAATGTAACTCAGCTAGGCCCAAGCTGCTACCCACTTAAGTCCCACTCTCAGCACTGCATATTGTCTCTCTTCAAAAACTTAGCTAGTTGCCTCTATAAAGCCACTATTGCATCTTCCTCCACCACATCCTCAGGAGATGAAAACCAGATCCTAATGTATACCATTCAATGTGTACCAACACATTTCCTCACGTCACCATTGCGCCAGTCACCTTAATCAGTGTTATCTGATTCTTGATTTTCCACCAATGAGATTAGTTACTCTCTATCTGATCTATTCAAACCCCTGCTAGTCTTGAACAACCCCATAAAGTCTCAAACAAAATGTACCAGCTCAGCCCCATACTGTTTTTTGTTGGCCTAAGTAAACTTCACCGCATCCTCGATTAAATCCTACTTTGAATGTAACTCCCAATTTGTTTGAGACCCTGGTTCTAGCTGTTTATGTGCTCCATTTATAATGACATGACTTAGACTAGAGGTTTTCTTGTGTCTGATGATGTGCAAGTCAGACAAATCACATATCTGATTTTATGGCAAATATCTCCTGGAACACATTGCCAACCAGTTGTCTTACATCTTAAGACTCACCTCTCTATATCAATAATGGCATACTAAGATATGCCAAAAATGTATGCAAGGATTTACATGTATAGCTGCATAATGAATGCTCCTTTCAAGGCTATCAAGTCTTGGTGTGTGATGCAAACCCAAGGTCTCTGTCTCAGAGACTGGAATGGAACTCACTACATTACAAGATCATTGATTGAATTACATGAACTGAACTATTAATGACATTTGTTGAGTACCATTTAATACAAGAAACCTTAATGATGATATAGCCATTATTTATCTTGATTATTTTGCTTTTTAGCCTTTCTTAGGTTCCTATGGCATATTTGTAAAAGATTTTGCCGTCTTTTATTTGTATTGTTACTTTTCGATTTGTGGCCTAAATTAAAGGAACACCAAAGGTATTATTTTCAGATATCAGAAAAGTAAATATAATTATTAGATTTTACACTTGCAGCTACAGTGTCAGATTCATGCCAATATTTTTAAACATTCCTAAAGCCTTCTTCAATACTGTAATTTGTACGTTTTTAGATTCTTCCATGAAACCATCATCACTCTCACCTGCCAACCCACAGTCATGTTACTGCCAAAACAATGGAACTTGTGAGAATGAAATCTGTGTTTGTCCAGATGAATGGAAAGGAGACCATTGTGAGATTGGTTTGTACATCTGATCTTTTCTATTTGACAAGTTGACTATGGTGGTAAATTGTTAACAATAACTCATATTTCGATGAAAATTATATTGAACTACTTGTTGGAACAGTTCATGATTACACAATAACAAATGTAATTTGATGGCGTGCTAAAGAATTGTCATATTTTTAAAAGTAAACCCATAGTTCAGTCTGCCTCTTTATTAACTTTAGAAAATTTCATTTGATTTCCTTGCAGCCAATTTTTGCGCAAAGAGTGAATACAATTCCTCTCAGGGACTGTTCACGTTCCATAAAATTTTAGTCGGATGCTATGGTTATTCTCAAGAAGAGTGTGAACCTTACACTTTAAATGGTATGTTATCTTCTTGTTTTGGTACTCTCAGATGGTTTTGTTCGATAGCTTACATCAGCAATAATGGTTAACTTAGATGTAAGTTTCTTTCTTATTATATACCTTGCATAAAAGAAAATTCACATAATTTGAACTTTATTACGTCAGAGTATCAAGTTGTCATCTGTCAATCTCAAAGCATTGTCAAAACATTTTTGAAAATCTACATTTCATTGTGTTTATGAATTGCAATGTAAAAAAAGTCTAAGATATTCAAGAGATTTTATACATTCTAAAATAAAGAATGCTATTTTTAATAATCTCAGATGTAATTTTTTTTACTGACAGATTGTATTTCAATTTTAAGAATTGCAAGATGGCAATAAATTATAAGGTTTTTGTACCCCTTATATTTCAACAGCAAATATTTCAAAAGCATCACGCCTGTGCACTGAGAAGAATGGAATCATCAGTCTACAAAATGACACATTAACAGATTGCAATGTAAATTTAAAGAATCTTAGTGAGAAGGTATTATCTTATGCCTGACTTATCTGTTAATAACCCGCTGAGCCAAAGCAAAGGATGAAAAAGAACAAATAATGACATTTGTGCTGTGTCAAAGATATTAACTAGAGGACAGTTTTGTTTGTACAGAATTGTTGATTTCATCATTGAGATATTTTTATGATCAATCATGAACTTCCCAGAAAAAAATGTGAATGTTTCCAGAACAAATAAAAATTCTATAAAAATGCAAACAAAAACATTGGCAAAGGAGTATCTGATTTCTCTATCCTGATTGTTAAGAAGAAACAGCTTTTGTAAAATCAAAACCTTTGACAACCTCGGGACATCTCAAAGTTCTTCAATCAACAATATATTGTAAATTGTATATATCATCACTGTGTAGGCAGAAATAACATTTAATTATGCACAACATGGTCCTATCTTTGATTTCAAAGTGTTTCTTGATCGATACATTTTGGACAGGACACTGGGAAAACTCCCCTGCTCACATTTGGGTCATTCATGGGGATCATTTATGTTCAGTTGAACAAACTGAAGCAGTCCTTTCTGAAAAACAGTACCTCTAGCAATAGAGCTTTCTTCAGTACTCCATTTATGTATCAGCAGAGATTATGTTCTCAAATTCCTGGAGTGAAGTTTGAGCCCACAATAAAGAAATGAGAACATAATCTTTGAGTGAAGCTAACAAACCAGATGATCAGAACCTACCTTAAAAAAAAGTCCAATTCAACACCAGTGAAACTAAATCAATCTTAGAAAGAGATATGAGAATCTATACAATGGAAATCAATATCATAGGGCAGCATGGTGGCTCAGTGCTGCCAGGGACCTGGGTTAAATTCCACTCTGGTGTGATTGTGTGAAGTTTGCACATTTTCCTTGTGTCTGTGTCTCTTTCCTCCTACAGTCCAAAGATGCGCAGGTTGAGTGGATTAGCCATGCTAAATTACCCATCGTGTCCAGGGATGTGTAGGCTAGTTGGGTTAGCCATTGAAAATAAAGGATTACAGAGATAGGGATTGGGTGCTGTTCAGAGGTTTGGTATGAACATGATGGGCCAAATAGCCTGCTTCCACATTGCAGGCATTCTATGATATTATCTTTCTTATCTATATTTTACCATTGGCTCCTACTAATTATGGAGCTTATAGATATAATCAATGTTTGTATAATATTTGTTTTATTCAAATGACAGATAATGAAATATAGTGGCATTACAGAAGAAGAATTGGTGAAAATTGCAATGGCTGCTCAGATGCTGACCTCAGAACCACATGAACTAACTTCAGAGAACATCAGCCTCGCTGCTCAAATTGTGAAAAACATTTTGAATCAGTCTGATACACTGGACTCAGTTGAGGTGAGATGTAATTACTGTTCCATTCACTTTGAAATAAAATGGTAGAGAGCAGCCTAAACATTAAGGTAAAGGGGAGTTGACAGCTGAGTGGTATTTATCACTGGACTTAATGCAGAAACCCATGCAACGTTCTGAGAACATAGGTTTGAATTGCACCACAGCAGATTGTGGAATTTGGATACAATAAAAATCTGCTTCACTAATGCCCTTTAGGGAAGGGAACTGCCAACTTTACCTGGTCTGGCCTATATGTGACTCCAGGTTCACAATCATGTGGTTGACTCTTAATTGCTTTCTGGACAATTAGGTATGGGCAATAAATGGTGGCCTAGCTAGCAATACCCTCATCCCATGAATAAGTAAAAATAACATGAAACCGAGCTGGATAGGCCAAATAGAGTCATACAGTACATAATTGGATCCATAAGACCATTAGACCATTCAGCCATCGAGTCTGCTCCGCCATTCAATCATGGTTGATAAGTTTCTCTATTCCATTCTCCCACTTTCTCCCCATAACCTTAGATCCCCTTGATACTCAAGAACCTATCTATGTCAGTCTTAAACTTTACTCAATGACCTGGCCTCCACAGCCCTCTGTGGCAATGAATTTCATAGATTCATCTCTCTTTGGCTGAACATTTCTTATTCATGTACTTTTCCAAATGTGTTTTAAATATTATAACTGTACCTGCATCCATTACTTCCTCTGGAAGTTCATTCCACACACGAACCACTCTCTGTATAAAAATAGTTCATGTCTTTTTTTAAAGCTTTCCCCTGTCAGGTTCAAAAATATCCCCTAGTCTTTAATATCCCACCTTAGGGAAAAGATACCTGCTGTCACAATACTTGTTCTTTTTACAAGGTTACTATGCCCTCGAGACTTTTCTAGAGGAGGGTAAGTGGCCAGGCTCCAACGCTGCTGAGTTTGAAAGTTTTATTGGGGCTTTTTCACAGATATACCAAATGAATCGACCAAATTCAGTCCATTTTAATTAGTTTTTGGGCATGAAGTGAGAGAACCATTAAAATTGATTAAGGAGAAATTAATAAGTCAGACTTCAGAGACCATACATTTGAACTGTGTGTCAAATTTTAGAGAATGATTAAATAGAGCTGGGGAGTTGGCTAGGCAGCATTTAAAAGTTATTGGAGTATGGAATGAAACAAGAAACAGACAAGAAATCAAAAATTTGTAATTTTGCTATTGGGTATAAATTATTGCGTTACCTTCTTGAGAAAAATCAAAGTTACCTGAAAGAGTTATTTCTATCACATGGGGAGATTTGCTGAAATAAACTGGGAAGTACAAACCTAATTGTGCTTGCTGTAGAAATAGGAGATGCTGTTCTGATTAAGCAACATCCTTATAGGCATTACCTTCTAAAGTTGGCATAGGTTCAGAAGGAGATAGAACGCATGCTCCAAGATGGCATAAATGAAGTGAGTTACAGTGACTGGAGCTT
This sequence comes from Chiloscyllium punctatum, assembly GCF_047496795.1. Taxonomy (NCBI): domain Eukaryota; kingdom Metazoa; phylum Chordata; class Chondrichthyes; order Orectolobiformes; family Hemiscylliidae; genus Chiloscyllium; species Chiloscyllium punctatum. The sequence continues at coordinate 70,826,092 of NC_092753.1, read as the reverse complement.
ACCCATAGTCATGATACCCAATAGTTATATGTGGACTATCGTAAAGTCAATGCAGTTACAAAAACTGATGCATACCCAATACCACGGTTGAAAGACTGTGTTGAAAAGGTGGGACAAGCAACTTACATTGATAAGTTGGACTTGCTCAGAGGCTACTGGCAGGTACCCCTGTCAGAGAGAGCAAAGACAATTTCGGCTTTCATAATGCCAAATGGACTGTATCAGTTTAAAGCCATGGCGTTTGGTATGAAAAACACTCCAGCAACATTTCAGAGACTGACTCATAAGGTAATTGCAGGATTACCCAAGTGTCTTATGTATATTAATGACCTGGTGATTTTTAGTCACTCATGGAAGGAACATTTACAACATTTATCGGATTTGTTCGATCGACTTCATAAGGCAGGCTTGGTGGTAAACCTAGCTAAGTGTGAATTTGCCAATGCCCAAGTCACCTTCTTGGGCCATGTTATTGGACATGGAAAAATGGTCCCATGGGATGTGAAATCAGAAGTAATTGGGGAATTTCCCACACCATCAACAAAAAGAGCAGTACTACAGTTCCTGGGATTGAGTGGATTTTATCAAAAGTTTGTGCCAAGTTTTAGCAGTGTGGCTGATCCACTCACTGAATTGCTAAAGATAGGCAAGAAGTTTCAGAGGACAGTGGACTGTCAGAAGGCATTTGACAGCCTGAAGACTGTGTTAACCACTGTCGCAGCATTAGCCACACCTGATTACACAAAGGCTTTCAAAGTGGCTATCGATGCCAGTGATGTGGGGGTCGGTGCTGCGCTCCTGCAGGAAGATGATGATTAGATAGAAAGACCTATTGGGTATTTCTCCAGGAAATTGAATACTCATCAGCAGAAATATTCAACGTTTGAGAAAGAGACTTCAAACTAGGTGTTGGCACTACAACATTTCAGTGTTTATATTACTAACAACATAACTGAGACAATCAGTGGGCGGCACGGTGGCACAGTGGTTAGCACTGCTGCCTCACAGCGCCAGAGACCCGGGTTCAGTTCCCGCCTCTGGCGACTGACTGTGTGGAGTTTGCACGTCCTCCCCATGTCTGCGTGGGTTTCCTCCGGGTGCTCCGGTTTCCTCCCACAGTCCAAAGATGTGCAGGTCAGGTGAATTGGCCATGCTAAATTGCCCGTAGTGTTAGGTAAGGGGTAGATGTAGGGGTATGGGTGGGTTGCGCTTCGGTGGGGCGGTGTGGACTTGTTGGGCCGAAGGGCCTGTTTCCACACTGTAAGTAATCTAATCTAATCGTATACACTGCTCGTAACCCATTGAAGTTTGTGAAGAAATTCAAGGACAAAAATGCCAGGCTGTTTAGGTGGAGCTTGTTGTCACAGCCACTTAATTTGAAAACTGTGCATGTGGCAGAACGAGAAAACGTGATCGCCAATGCATTGTCGAGACCTGAATGAGAAACAGAGGCGTTTTGTGGTGGAAGAACTACAGACTGAATCCAAATGTAGTTTGCATGTTTATAGTCATTGCATATATATATGTGTGTTTAAAGAACTAACCAATGTTTTTTTTGGAGGGTTTTGAAAAATGAAGCCACATTTGGATATTGATGGTTCATTTCTTTTAAGGGGGGAGGTGTCACAGTACTGGTTCTTTTTACAAGGTTACTATGCCCTTGAATTTTTTCCAGAGAGGGGGTAAGTGGCCAATTTCCAAGTAGGCTGGGTTTGAAAGTTTTATTGGAAACCTTTGTTTACCTTTAACAGATAGCGCTTCAGGCCAAAAGGTTTCATGTCTTTAAAAAAAATTGGTACACTGTAATCAAAGGGGAGTGGCCAGCTAGCTGCGTAGCTAGCTTTCGACAAGATTAGAGTTTTTTTTTATCCATTCAGTCAGTTTAGTTGCAGAAGGGGATGTGTGAAACAGGCTGCTGACCTCTCTCTCTAACTTAAAGCCTGTAAACTCTGGTTTGTTTCAGTTTTATAGTTTGTGCAAAGGGATGTGTATATTGGGAGAAAGTGAGGACTGCAGATGCTGGAGATCAGAGTCGAGAGTGGGGTGATGGAAAAGCACAGCTGGCCAGGCCCTTCCTGATGAAAGGCTCTTGCCTGAAATGTCGATTCAGCTGCTCCTTGGATGCTGTCTGGTGTGCTGTGCTTTTCCAGCACCCCACTCTCGATGTGTATATTGAGACTGTTGCAAGTATTTTCGGAACAGCATCATTAAGTCGGGTTTGGATAGGATAAGTTATCTGGTATTTGGTTTTCTGTTCGTTGTGTTTCATTCCGTAATTTTGTAAATACATTTTGTTTGTTTAAAACTTGGCAGTCGAACCAGCTAGTTTAATCTGGGAATATCCACTATATAATTAGCTAAAACAAATAGCAAAGTTACGGTCTGAGCTACCTGCTTAAAAATGTTTTGAGGGATCTGGCCTAGTTCATAGCACTGCCATTCGCCTTGTCTATACCCCTCATGATTTTATAAACCTCTATATGGTCATCCCTCAACCTCCTACACTCCAGTGAAAAAGGTTGCAGACTATTCAGCCTCTCCTTACAATTCAAACCCTCCATTCCTGACAACATCCTGGTAAATAATAAATATTGCTGAAAGAACAGGTCAGAAATTGGGACATCTGAGGTGAGTTAAGTCATCTTCTGATTCTACAAAACTTGGCAGTCACAAGGCACAAGTCAAGAGTGTGATGGAACACTTTTCACCAAGTTTTCCTTCTTGAGATCCAGGATCCTAGTCTCAGAATCAACTACCTAGCCTTCCATCGCAGTACCTTTGTTGCTATTCATCTGCAGATTGTACGTACTGTTGCTATAAGTGTCCATCATTGAAGGAATGAATATTGAGTGCAGTAGTTGGGCTGTATTGCTCTGTTCTGGATGATGTTGATTGACTTGGCAATTTATTTGCTTTGAAATGCATATGAGAATCTAAACAATTGTGGTTTTCGGTTTATGCTTTACAGGCTGTTTCTTTGGCAATAAATACAATCAGTCAGCTTCTCAATGTTAATGAAACGGCATTTGATCCCACAAATAAAGATATCTTTAACATCACACAAAGGTGAGATAATCTTCAGGTGTGTGTTGCTGTTGAGAACACAATCTGGCAATACCAGCCAGCAAAGGAAAACTGTGGTTCTATGGTTTTATCAGTTGAACTGGGCATTATGGCTGTCTACTTACAGCACATTTTATTCATATGTTCATTGTATACATTATTGACAAAAAGGAATTGTTTGACGCTGAACCTCTCACATAAATACTTTGACGGTAGAAGAAAAATTTGTAGCTGTTACATTTTTCAGACTTCTTAAAGCTTTCTTTATGCAGTTTGGAGCAATGAAGTCCAGATATCCTTTCAGCAAGTCCTATTTGGTGCTCATTTATGTTATATCTTCATAAGGTTCCTCCTCCAGACCTCAAAATTGATGCAGCATCATATCAGAACTCAATCATATTGAACAATGAACAAGCAATACTTTGTTATTTATATGTCCATACAAAATTCATCTCCAAGGAGACAAGAAATAAGAAGCAGACAGCCTGGAAATTTAACTGTGCCCCATAAATGAGAGCTGATAGCATGCTCAGTAATCAACAGTACCATATATCAATATTAACATGAAGATATGGTGGAAACTCATGAACAGAAGTCAGATGCTAAGTAGAACAACTCATTAGCTACTCATCCTTTTAAGAGAAAATTGAGATAAAATGAGTGGAAAGGTCCAGCCAAAGCACACAGGTTCTCTTTTGCTTTTTAATAGACTCTGGGCCCGGTGGTCAGTAGGAGTAGCTGAATCATATTCCTCTCAAGGTTAGAAAGTTCTGCAGGGCTGTACTCTGCTCCAACAAAAGCAACTTATCACAGGATTTTGAAGGCTGGAACATCCAAAAGGTCAGGCAACATCTTGAGAAAGAGAAAAAATTACTTTCTGTGATCTACCATCAGAATTGAACATTTGACAAGACATCATCAATCTGAAATATGAACACTGTTTCTCTCTCCACAGATGTTGCATGACCTGTTGAACATTTACAGCATTTTCTGTTTTCACTTTTGGTCACACTTTTGCCATGGAAACTTAGATTTTTGTCAATTTGCGTCGGGGGGCCAGTGTTGACAGAAGTTTGGGGCTGGTTTATAATCTGGTGATTATTTTGTGTGTGATTATTCCAGTGTAGTGACATCCTCAACATCTCCTTTTCAGAAAATGTAATTGATCATAGTCCTAAAGGGTTGCTCTCTCATTAGAGAGACATGACAGATGATGAGTTTAACCTGAGTGTGACCACACCTCAGGAAAGGGAAAAGGTTGAGACAGGAATATCTATCATAGTGACCTTACCTGTGTGGGAATTGAATACCACGCTATTGTCGTTACCCTGCATTGCAAACCAGCCAACTGAGCTAACTGTCTGCAAAGTTAGACAAGAATCTGTGTGCTCAACCAGAATAGTAAAGATTTGCAGATTCGTATATCTTCTAAGAAAACTTGAGATACTGCTGATTGGGATTGTTGTTTGGGCTTTAGTTAGCTCATGAATACCTAAAGTTTACATCATGTGGAATCAAAATTAAAGCTGAAACAATAATGACCGAACGTTGGCCCTACCTGTATGTATTTTAGAAAGGAAAGAGATTCTTATTAAATCTTTGAGGGAAATGCACTCTTTATATTTATTCATTGTATAAGGGTCCTCTGAAACAAACAAATGTCATGGTTCAAAAAGATAAGAAATACTCTGCTGACAACTATGATTTTCATAGGCCAATGATTGTAGTGTCAATCAAATTTCACCACAATCCACCTCAAAAATAAAAACAATTTCATGGCAAATAACCACTAGATTCAAACTTAAAATGTTCCATTTGCTTGTGGTATTTATTGAAAACAGATGTTACTTTAGTAAGAGTAAGAAAGATTGTGACCTCCAGTTTCATCAGCCCTTGTACCAGTAATATGTAATCTGAATGCAGACCAATAATGTGACTAAAAGATTATAGCATAACTACAATGGGCCAAACTTCTGTGAAATCATGGAGACTCTGTAGATCTTTAGAAATGGTCAACCAGGGCCATTTATGGGATTTCTTGCCCCATTTCTGGCATCCTGCTTCTCACTGGCTTGGCATGTCAGTTTGTTTTCCTGACCTGGCTGGTTCTATTGTGGAGTAGGCATCTCCTGCACCCCCACAATTGTTGTGGAGTTAAGATAGGTTCTGAAAGATTCATGATTGACAGCCCCTTGGAATTGTCATGAACGATAATATGGATTCAGAAACCAAGGACCAATACTACCACTATAGCGGCAGAATCTGCTGCTATATTCTGCATTGTCCTGTTTGTAGGCATTTTCATCCAGTTTAGTGCTGTTCCCTCATACTTAGAGTTGGATTTAGAATTAGATTAGAATTAGATTTTATTGTCACATGTAGTCAAGTACAGGAATACAGTAGGAGCAGAGTGAAAAGTGTACAAGGTCGCCATTATCTGGCACCATCTTGTTTATGGACTTGATTACAAAACTGGAATTTTTTAAAAAAACAGCAGAAATAAAGGACACAAAGCCAAAAGGAGTAAGAAATGTCCAGATATTAAAGTCTTATTTCAGTCTTATCTCCATGTAGACACCCGGCCAAGCCGTAGCCTGGAGTCTGACACAACCCTCTCCTAACAATTCTTCCATGTGACAAGTGGGAAATGAAAAATTGCAATCACCTGGTTATTTAACCTCACCACCCATAATGTCAGAGATTGGCAGAATTATGTCAGATTGCTGACCTGGTGGCATCATGACATATTTACTTTCAGTAGGGAGTGACCCCAGCTAAACTGAGGCCATGAAATCCATGTGTATTTGTGTACATGTGTTTCTAATGCTTGCAAATAAAGTACCTATTTTAAATTTCATTCTAGTGTGACACAGATTTTGGGAGATGTCCTCACAGATTTGGAAATTAGTTTCAGCCAGGTGGTCCAGCCCAATCTTGCAGCCTCATCCATCATTTTACAGAATGGTACGACACATGGAATTATGCTGTCTGTATTAAAAGGTACTACTTTACTTGATCTTAGTTTTGTTACAGAATACAGGGCTGGAGAGCATCTACAGAAAAACCTTTTTTTTAGATAACAAGAAGTTTGATTGTATGATAGTAATAAGTACAACTACATCTGATCAGGCTTAATTACCAAGATCTTAGGGAGCTGGTATCAGCTCCCAATGAAAGCTAAAGTTGAACTCCATGACTCTACCTGCAGGCTCTGTGGGTCACAACTGATTGGGTGAAGCCTATGTAACATGAACGTTGACATTTTCAAAACCATTATCTGATTATAGATCTCTTCCCAAGCATTTCTCCACATAGTTAACCTCCTATACAATCATGTATATAACCTTACTGCATTTAGTACCATCCCAACTCACAAATTTCACAAATGGAAGTGAGCCAGACAAGGAACAATCGAAATAACACTGCACAGAAGGGGGCCATTTGGTCTATCTTGTCCATGCCAACCAAAAGACACCTAGATACCCTTTCTAATCCCACCTTTCTGCACATGACCCATTGCCCTGCAGCTTACAGCACATAATGGGAAGATCCAGGCATTTTTTGAAAAAATTTAGGGTCTCTACCATGAACTCAGGTGGCGAACACTCACAACCCCCCCAACCCAGACAGACCGACAGAAATACACACACACAAAGACCCACATGCACACATATACATATACATTTGTGGGGTGAATTTGAACTTGCAGAGTTACATTGTACTTTGCTCAAAAACTGCATGAATTCATGTAAGACTCTGTCATCTCACTTTTTAGATTAGAATCAGTCTAAACATTATGGCACAGACAGAGAACACAGGGGGCTAACACCTTCAACATAATGTCTGGCGAACACCAATTGTTACAGTTAACCTGAGAATGCAACGTTTAAACAAATGTTTTGTGATTTACACTTGAAAGAAGTGAAACTATCATGGTGTTCAAACAGATGAAAGACTCAACAAACAATCAGGGTATTTTTCAATGTATAATTTCAGTTACATCACATTGTAAACTTTTGCTATAAATTCTGTGTCTGACAATTGTATCCTCCACAATCACCTGATGAAGGTGCAGCGGTCCGAAAGCTAGTGATTCCAATTAAACCTGTTGGACTATAACCTGGTGTTGTGTGATTTTTAACTTTGTACACCCCAGTCCAACAGCAGCATCTCCAAATCACAATTTTTGGTGTCATGCTCTCAGCTGACGGCGTTACTTGAAAGGTCAGATCACAAAGTAAGATCTGGCTTGATGGACCATAAGTTTTATTGTTCTTCTTGTTTGCAGTGAAGGTCAGTCACTGAACATATTCACAAGATGCTACTAAAGTAGTTTTGATAAAAGAACGTACAAGTGTATTACACAAAAGAGAAATACGAACCATAATACACTATTTGATATGGGTTCATTAAAAATATCAGAAAGAAAAACTAAACTTTTATCCCAAGAGCAATCTTACAGATATTTAAACTTCAGTGAAGAATCACCTGTCTCCACTTTAAAGATCCTTGTTCAGCTAGCACAGCAGAAAACTGTTTCTTCTCGACAAATGTCTGCATTCCCCCTATTTTCTTTGGTTAATGTCTGTTCCTGAGACACTTAAACTAGCTGCTCACTTATTACAAGACATGGATTCCTTATACTCATATTTTCAACAGCTTGCTGAGATATCGTTCCTCTTTGATGCTTCCACAGCCTTCTGCTTCTGAGTTTTCTTCTAAGCAATTGTGGCCTTTTACCCAGCCCTGATGGCTTGGTCTGCTAATAACTGCATCTCCACTGTGTTATGACACGGAGGAATTGCCACCTGCTAACTTAAGCCAGCAACACAGAAAAGATTTATCTCGTGCAGTAATCTGTGAAAATTCGAGAAGCCAAGAAGCCAAGGTGCTGTCAGGTAGTTCTGCTAGCTTTTAACTCTCTTAAGTGTACAGTACCTCTACACTTTCATAACACCTCCCCCTTAAGAACTTTCATAACACCTCCCCCTTAAGAAAAAATGAACTATCATAATGAAAAGATGGCTTCATTTTTTTTTTCTATTCTTTAAACACATTACCCTACCATACAGATAAATTTAACCTAAGTTCACCTTAACTTCTTCACATATATACTTCTTTTGCTTGAAGATTGTGGACTTCAAACTGTAGAGACAGATGTCACTGCCAGTCCGAGAGGCGGTCAGGTCTGCCAGTCAGAAATTGGCGTGGAGGCAGAGCCAAGGAGTCAGACATCACATAGAGCCGTGGTAATAGGGGACTCCATAGTGAGAGGGACTGAAAGGGGTTTCTACAGCAACAGGCAGGATTTGAGGATGGTGTGTTGCCTTCCTGGTGCCAGGATTAAGGACATCGCTGACAGAGTGCAGGAAATCCTCAAGGGCGAAGGTGAAGAGCCAGATGTGGTGGTGCATGTCGGCACAAATGACGCCGGGAAGAAGAAGAGGAGGGACATTCTACAGCGGGACTTCAGAGAACTCGGAAGAAAGCTGAAAAGCAGGACATCCAGGGTGGTTATCTCCGGTTTGCTTCCAGTTCCTCGGATTGGAGAGGACAGGAACAGGGAGATAATGGACCCGAATGTGTGGCTGGGGAATGGTGCAGGAAGCAAGGATTTAAATTCTTGGATCACTGGGGTATGTTTAGCGGTAAGGATGAAATTTACAAGAGGGACGGGTTGCACCATAATAGGTGGGGGAACCAGCATTCTGGCAGGCAGGTTTGCCACTGCAACACAGCTGTGTTTAAACTAAATAGCCAAGGGGAGGGGACAAACTGGAAGTTTAAGAAGGAAGTTAAAGGGAAAGTTAGAACAAGAGAAGTCAAGAAAGACAACAGAATCAATGGAGCAGAAAACTCAAAAAAGGATCATGCTGTAAGGTCAAGTGAAATAGGGATTGATAGGAAGGGTGAGTGGAGTAACAAATTAAAAATATTATATATGAATGCACGAAGCATTAGAAATAAGGTGGATGAGCTTGAGGCTCATTTAGAAATTGGCAGTTACAATGTTGTGGGGATAACTGAGACGTGGCTTCAAGTGGACAGGGCCTGGGAAATGAATATTCAAGGCTACACCTGCTATCATACTGACAGACTGACTGGCAGAGGGGGTGAGGTGGCCCTGTTGGTAAGGAATAATATTCAGTCCCTTGCGCAGGGAGACCTAGAATCAGGGGATGTAGACTCAGTATGGATAGAGCTGAGAAATTCTAAGGGTAGAAAGACCCTAATAGGAGTTATCTACAGGCCCCCAAACAGTAGCCTGGATGTAGTGTGTAAGTTGAATAAGGAGCTGAAATTGGCCTGTTGCAAAGATATTACTACAGTTGGATTTCAACGTGCAGGTAGACTGGGAGAATCAGGGTGGTACTGGACCCCAAGAAAGGAGTTTGTGGAGTGCCTCCGAGATGGATTCTTAGAACAGCTTGTGCTGGAGCCTACCAGAGAGAAAGCAATTCTGGATCTGGTGTTGTGCAACGAACCGAATTTGATCAGGGACCTCGAAGTAAAGAAGCCATTAGGAGGTAGTGACCACAATACAATAAGCTTTAATCTGCAGTTTGAAAGGGAGAGGGTAGAATCGGAAGTGACAATATTTCCGTTGAATAAGGGGAACTTATACCTAAAAAAGCCTTTACTATCCTCCTTTATATTTTTGGCAAGTTTACCTTCGTACCTCATTTTTTCTCTGTGTATTTCCTTCTTAATTATCCTCTGTTGTTCTTTAAAAGCTTCCCAGTCCTCCGATTTCCCACTCATCTTTGCTATATTATACTTTTTCCCTTTTGTCTTTATATGATCCTTAACTTCCCTCGTCAGCCACAGCCACCCCTGCCTCCCCTTAGGATCTTTCTTCCTTTTTGGAATGAACTGATCCTGCATCTTCTGCATTATACCCAGAAATACCAGCCATTGTTGTTCCACTGCTATCCCTGCTATGGTGTTGCACCATTGAACTTTGGCTAGCTCCTCCCTCATAGCTCCATAGTTAATAGACAATAGACAATTGTCTATTGTCTATTAACTATGGAGCTATGAGGGAGGAGCTAGCCAAAGTTCAATGGTGCAACACCATAGCAGGGATAGCAGTGGAACAACAATGGCTGGTATTTCTGGGTATAATGCAGAAGATGCAGGATCAGTTCATTCCAAAAAGGAAGAAAGATCCTAAGGGGAGGCAGGGGTGGCTGTGGCTGACGAGGGAAGTTAAGGATCATATAAAGACAAAAGGGATAAAGTATAATATAGCAAAGATGAGTGGGAAATCGGAGGACTGGGAAGCTTTTAAAGAACAACAGAGGATAATTAAGAAGGAAATACACAGAGAAAAAATGAGGTACGAAGGTAAACTTGCCAAAAATATAAAGGAGGATAGTAAAGGCTTTTTTAGGTATGTGAAAAGAAAAAAAAGGTTAAGACTAAAATTGAGCCCTTGAAGACAGAAACGGGTGAATATATTACGGGGAACAAAGAAATGGCAGAAGAGTTGAATTGGTACTTTAGATCTGTCTTCACTGGGGAAAACACGAGCAATCTCCCAGATGTAATAGTGGCTGAAGGACCTGAACTGAAGGGAATTTATATTAGGCAGGAAATGGTTTTGAAGAGGCTGATAAGTCCCTGGGGCCTGATGGTCTACATCCCAGGGTACTGAAGGAAGTGGCTCTAGAAATTATGGATATATTGGTGATCATTTTCCAATGTTCTATAGATTCAGGATCAGTTCCTGCGGATTGGAGGGCGGCTAATGTTGTCCCACTTTTTAAGAAAGGATGGAGAGAGAAAACAGCGAATTATAGACCAGTTAGTCTGACCTCAGTGGTGGGAAAAATGCTGGAGTCAATTATAAAGGATGAAATTATGACACATCTGGATAGCAGTAATAGGATAAAGTTAAAAATCACACAACACCAGGTTATAGTCCAACAGATTTAATTGGAAGCACACTAGCTTTTGGAGCGACGCTCCTTCATCAGGTGATTGTACCTGATGAAGGAGCGTCACTCCGAAAGCTAGTGTGCTTCCAATTAAACCTGTTGGACTATAACCTGGTGTTGTGTGATTTTTAACTTTGTACACCCCAGTCTAACACCGGCATCTCCAAATCATAAGTAACAGGATATGTCAGAGTCAGCATGGATTTATGAAGGGGAAATCATGCTTGATTAATCTTCTGGAATTTTTTGAGGATGTAACTCTGAAGATGGATAAGGGAGATCCAGTGGATGTAGTATACCTGGACTTTCAGAAAGCCTTTGATAAAGTCCCACATAGGAGGTTAGTGAGTAAAATTAGAGCACATGGTATTAGGGGCAAAATGCTGACATGGATTGAAAATTGGTTGGCTTACAGGAAACAAAGAGTAGTGATAAACGGCTCCTTTTCGGAATGGCAGGCAGTGACCAGTGGTGTGCCGCAGGGCTCAGTGCTGGGACCGCAGCATTTTACAGTATATATTAATGATATAGATGAAGGTATTAAAAGTAATATCAGCAAATTTGCTGATGACACAAAGCTGGGTGGCAGGGTGAAATGTGAAGAGGATGTTAAGAGAATACAGGGTGACCTGGACAGGCTAGGTGAGTGGATGGATACATGGCAGATGCAGTTTAATGTGGATAAAAGTGTGGTTATCCATTTTGGTGGCAAGAACAGGAAGGCAGATTACTACCTAAATGGAGTCAAGTTAGGTAAAGGGGCAGTACAACGAGATCTAGGTGTTCTTGTACATCAGTCAATGAAAGCAAGCATGCAGGTACAGCAGGCAGTGAAGAAGGCTAATAGCATGCTGGCCTTCATAACAAGAGGAATGGAGTATAGAAGCAAAGAGATTCTTCTGCAGCTGTACAGGGCCCTGGTGAGACCATACCTGGAATATTGTGCACATTTAGTCTCCAAATTTGAGAAAAGACATTCTGGCTATTGAGGGAGTGCAGCGTAGGTTCACGAGGTCAATTCCCGGCATGGCGGGACTATCTTACACTGAAAGATTGGAGCGACTGGGCTTGTACACGCTTGAGTTTAGAAGGCTGAGAGGAGATCTGATTAAGATGTATAAGATTATTAAAGGATTGGACACACTGGAGGCAGGAAGCATGTTTCCGCTGATGGGTGAGTCCCGAACCAGAGGACACAGTTTAGAAATAAGGGGTAGGCCACTTAGAACAGAGTTGAGGAGAAACCTCTTCACCCAGAAAGTGGTGGGTGTATGGAATGCTCTGCCCCAGAAGGCTGTGGAGGCAAAGTCTCTGGATACTTTCAAGAAAGAGTTGGATAGAGATTTTAAGGATAGTGGAATCAAGGGTTATGGGGATAAGGCAGGAACAGGATACTGATTGAGGATGATCAAGCCATGATCATAATGAATGGTGGTACTAGCTCAAAGGGCAGAATGGCCTACTCCTGCACCTATTGTCTATTGTCTATTGACTGGTAGATCATTATTCTGCCAAAACAAAGATCAAAGAACAGTACAGCACTGGAGCAGGCCCCTCAGCCCACCAGGCCTGTGCCAATGCGTGATGCCTTTCTAAACTTTCAACCTTTCACCTCTACCAGGTCTGTATCCTCCTATTCCCTGCCTACTCATGTATCTGTCAAGATGCCTCTTAAACTTCACAGTTTTATCTACTTCTATCACCTCCTCTGGCAATGCATTCTAGGCATTTACCATGTTTTGTGTAAAAACTTGCCTCTCACATCTCCTTTAAACTTTCTCCGTTTTACCTTATAAGATCTTCAACACAGATCCTCAGCCACCACACCATTGACTGAGTTCTGGCTGGAAACCAGGTAATTCCTAAGTGTCCCTGTATTCTTACCAGTACATTGTCCTGAAGGGAATCTGGGATAACTAATCTCCTGTCATGCAATAGTAAGTCATCTTAAATTGCAAAATGTTATTATACTCAAAGTATGTATTCTTAGCCAACTTATTGGACTTCACAAATTCACTCAACGTCACATAGGATTTTTAGTGTCATGCTCCCAGCTGACGGTGTTACTGGAAATGTCAGATCCCAAAATAAGATCAGGCTGGATGGACCATAAGTTCTATTGTTTTTTTGTTTGCAGTGAAGGTCAGCCATTGAACATATTTACAAGATGCTGCTAAAGTACTCTTGATAAAAGAATGTACAAGCGTATTACACAAAAGAGAAACACGAACCATAATACAGTATTTGATATGGTTTCATTATAAATATCAGAAAGATAGACTAAACTTTTATCCCAAGAGCAACCTTACAGATATTTAAACATCAGTGAAGAATCACCTGTCTCCACTCTAAAGATCCTTGTTCAGCTAGCACAGCAGAAAACTGTTTCTTCTCGACAAATGTCTGCATTCCCCCAGTGCTATTTTCTTTGGTTAACGTCTGTTCCTGAGACACTTAAACTAGCTGCTCACTTACTACTCTTATTTTCAACAGCTTGCTGGGATAGCTTTTCCTCTTTGATGCTTCCACAGCCTTCTGCTTCTGAGTTTTCTTCTAAGCAACTTCGGACTTTTACCCAGCCCTGAGCTAATTTTCTGAGCAGTCTGCAGATGTTGATGGCTTGGAATTTCTTTTTCAACTGTTCACAGTTTCCCAGTCTTATACTCCAAAGCATTGGTTTTTATATTGTCAATATACTAAATTGAAATTTGATTGGTGTTTGGTATTTTTTGGGGGTATATTTTAAACTGATTGGCCTAATTCAAGTTTGTTTTTATCTCCATGCAACTAGCTAGTCTAGCTGCTGGAACAAAGTTTACATTATATTTTGTTCAGAACACTTGGTACTGTCAGGTAGCTCTGCTAGTTTTTAACTTTTTGAAAGGTATAATACCTCTACACCTTCATAACAGCTGTTAATGGCCTCTTCTGTCTGACTGAACTGTTTATGTCTAAATGAAGCTGATTCCAGGTCCTTCTCTCTTTCTCTTTGGGTTGTAAACCTCAAGTCAGCAAATACTAGAAGAATTATCTCCTGGGGACATAGGGAGCAAGGCGGAATAGGGGGAAGTGGGTTGTTAGACATTTAGCTAAAATTATATGATTTTTTTCAAAATACTGCCTTCAGCTCTGTTCAAAATGACCTCCAGACTTTAAAAAACAATCATATCTTCACAAAATTGTAATCTGAAAATCTATTTTCCTTCACTTTAGAACCTAAGTTTTCAAATAAAAATACTATATTATAAGCTTTTGATACATCAGGGATAGATGATTTTTATTATTAAGCTCTTTCCCCTCCTTCTGACTCTCTGCTGAAACTTGGGGAGACAAAGAGATACAGGTGAAGAACGAATAAAGAATGAGAAGTTTTAAGAGGTTCAGAAGTTATTGAGGAGATTGAGAGGACCATAAATAAATTAGGAGGGAGAGAGAAGATAGACAGATAAGCAGATATAACAAAAAAAACATACATCTGAACAAAAGCACTAGGAGCAGGAATAGGCCATCTGATCCCTCAAGGCTGCTCCGCCATTCAATAAGATCATAGCTGATCTTTTCGTGGCCTCAGCTCCACTTACCTGCCAACTCATCATAACCTTTAATTCTTTTACTGTTCAAAAATCTATCTATCTTTGCCTTAAAAACACTCAATGAGGTAGCCTCAACTGCTTCACTGGGCAGGGAATTTCACGGATCCACAATCCTTTGTGTAAGAAGTTCCTCCTTAACTTAATCCGAAATCTGGTCTATCTTATTTTGAGTCTATGCCCCTTAGTTTTAGTTTCAACCACCAGTGGAAACAATCTCCCTGCGTCAATCTTATCAATTCCCTCCATAATTTTATATGTGCCTATATGATCCCCCAACATTCTTCTAAATTGCAAAAGGCAGAATTTAATTCCCTGCAATATCCACACAAGAATTCCAATATATTTTAACAGAAGAACATAAGTTTATCATTCAAGGAAAATAAACAGTCAAAGTTATACCCAAGACATTTTAGAAAGATCTTAACATGTACAGCAAAACAACGCTTTGATTATTTTCCCTAGAAACATCCTCGTGAGGTGTCATTCTTATCTCAACTCTTTAATTTCATATTTAACTAACTCTACCCAGTTTTGTAGCCGTAGAGAAAATTTTCAAGTGCCACTGATCTAAACCTCTTTTCAATTTTATCAGCTTGAAAACATTTACACAAACTCTCATAGATTAGAGACTTCTATTGATATGAAATCTGAACAGAAGAAAGCCTTACTCTTCTGAAGTGAATTCAAGCTATTAACGGCCCCAGGTTTTTTTTCTGTATGTCATAAAAGTTCAACTTTGTGAACACTTCATCAATTAAGTCCACAAGAACTTAATCAAAGTATTAACTTGAATTATGTGCTTGCTTGACAATAATATAGTTAGTTCATTGTTCCAAATATCTGTCTACCATCTTAAAACAATGCTAAAAATCACAAAATGCCAGGTTTTAGTCCAGCAGATTTATTTGGAAACATTAGCTTTTGAAGTGCTGCTCTGTGACAACCACCTGATGAAGGAGTGGCGCTGGTCTTGGTGATTTTTAACTTTGTCCACCCCAGTCCAACACCAGCACTTCCAAATCATCTTAAAACAAAGCAGTCACCATCATAGAATTAAAAGACACATCTATTTTGCTTTTACTTTTAAATCTATATTCCAAATGATTGCAATCTACTATACACTTTTTATCACAAGTGCAAAGTCAATATTAAATCAACTAAATTCCTATTAATCCAAGGTTACTCCTACAGATATGTTGAGAAAATCTTGAAGATGGACCATAATCATCTGGTATTTTCAGACTTTACTGTGTCCCAGCAAGATGAGAACATTTCAAATTACTGACATTTCTGAAATTATGCATTGTCTCAATTACAGGACACGATGACACCTTAGTGTCGAACCGAATTGAATTGAACACCAATGCCACAAAATTCTTACTCAATACAAATGCAGAAGTTCAAATGTTTGTCAATGTTTCCACAAGTAAGTATGTTGCTCTCTGTTTTCTTCGCAGAAGCCATTTCAGAAACTTTAAAAAAAATTTTGAGAGTTGCTTTTCATTATCCTAAGATTGAGGATTTCTGTGTTACAATTAACGATGATATAATCAGTTTTATAAAGCCTAACTTAAAATTCCCAAATCAGTCAAGTGCAGAATTTCCAAGACATTTTAGAAAGATCTTAACGTAAACAGCAAAATAGAGGTTTAATCGTCTTCCTAGAAACGTCCTCTGTGGATGTTCAATCCTCACGAAGTGTCATTCTTATCTTAACTCTTTAATTGCTTATTTAACTGACTCTACCCAGTTTTGGAGCCCTAGAGAAAATTTTCAAGTACTGTTGATCTAAACTTCTTTCCATTTCTATCAGCTTGATACAATTCCATGTCATTATAGTCTTTATGAAGGTGTGATTAATCCACAGGTTGAGGCTAATGTTCCTGAAAGGCTCAGGTATAACAGAACAGCGTCAGGCTATGGAAACAGGAATTGTTGGAATGGCTCAGCAGGTTTGGTAGCTGCCAAACCCGTTACACCTTTTAAGCAATTCCTGTTTTCGTGTCTGATTACCAGCAAACGCAGTTCTTTCGGGTTTTATCAGGGTATGGAATTGAGTTCAGAGTATCCTTTAATAGCACGGTGGCTCAGTGGTTAGCACTGCTACCTCAGCACCAGAGACCCGGGTTCGATTCCAGCCTTGGGCGACTGTCTGTGTGGAGTTTGCACATTCTCCCTGTGTCTGTGTGGGTTTTTCTGGGTGCTCCAGTTTCCTCCCACAATCCAAGATGTGCAAGTCGGGTGCATTGGCTGTGCTAAATTGCCCATGCTCTTAGGTGTAATAGTCAGAGGGAGATGGGTCTGGGTGGGTTACTCTTTGGAGGGTTGGTGTGGACTTATTGGACTGAAGAGCCTGTTTCCACACTGTAGGGAGTCTAATCTAATCAAAAAAAAACTATTGTTTTGAAGAAAGAAGATGAGGGATAAAACATTGGTGATAGGGGAGTTGGAAAACAGATGGTGATTAATCTTCTGCCTCCCAAATCGCTAAAACAACAAGGATCTGATTTAATGTTATATTAAAGCTGCTTCCAAAGTTCAAAGTAGATTATTTCAAGGGCGCTTGCTATCTTTTACCTCGGTTTGACACAATCTTGTCACTGTAACCAGTGCCCACAATGTCACAATGCTTTCTTCCCTAGCAGGAATGAATTTCTGTAGAACACAAGTTTGGCTGAGAATCTGCCCCACACAACTGTAATTGACTTTGAAACATGAAAATGGCTTTGTATAGATCAAAGAACTGTGGATGCTGGGGATCTGAAACAAAAACAGAAACTGCTGGAGAAACCCAGTAGGTCTGGCAGCATCTGTGGGGAGAAAACAGAGCTAACGTTTTGAATCTGGTGACTCTCCATCAGATCTAATAGCAGCTGGGAAAAAATGGTCTTTATGCTGATGATGGGGGTGGGCATGCAACATGTTTCACCCACATTTTTGCCTCGGGCCTGCTGCAGTGGTCCAGTGAGGCTCAGCACAAGCAGGAAGAACAGCATCTCATCTTTTGTTTCAGATCCCCATCACACCCTGATCCTCCATGATGTGGGTTGCTTTCAGCACAGTGAATCTATTCCCATCCACTCTTTGTTCTATAATCATGACATTGATTGCTTTCAGCACAGCCCACCCACACTCTCCTATTCATAGCTTTCGTTATCACTTATTCGGGTTACCATTAGTGTCCCCTTGTCTGCCTAACCCTCTCATATCTCATTTTCTTGAGTTCCGTCTCCACCTCTCCTCTCATTTCTCCCAACGCACTCATTGTCTTCAGCGTACCACTTTTCCCTCACTGCCATCAGTTCTGATGAAATGTTACCAGACACAAAACATTAAGTTTGTAATCTCCCCATAGATGCTGCCAGACCCAATCCTCTAGCAATTTCTGTTTTTTGTTTCAAATGCATTTGTACGGCAAGCAGAGATAAATAGGAAAGTTCTACGTAGAAGTGAAACATGGAAATTGTTGCCTTGGCCTATCTAACCAAAGCCTAGGCAGGGTTTACCATCTAATAGAGCAATAGTTCTAACAACATTTACAACTCATTTTTTCTCAGACACCTATCCAGACTAATCTGGAATGTCCTAACTAAAATTCAATCCACAGCCTCACAGCTCTCTATGTCAATTGTCCTTTCATGATTTAGTCAAGTCTTTCTTCATGCTTACATTTCTTCATACTGGGCAGCATCTTAAAATTACAGACAAAAACAGAAATTGCTGGAAAAACTCAGCAGGTCTAGCAGCATCTCTGGAGAGAAATCAGAGTTAATGTTTCTCCAAATAAGTCACCGGACACAAAGCACACTAGACACTGGACTCTAATTTCTCTCCAGAGATGCTGCCAGACCTGTTGAGCTTTTTCACAAATTTCTGTTTTTGTTTCTGATTTTCCAGCATCTGCAGTTCTTTTGGTTTTTATTCAGCATCTTAATGATGGTGTATTGTACCCTGACCAAAATTTTAATTTCTTTCCTCTGGTGCAAAAGTGAACGATGCACGCAGTATTCCAACTGAAACTCTGCCCCACCCCAAGCAATACCAGCCCAGGGAAAATTCCAGGATGAGATGTAAACAAGTTAAGGTTTTGTTGCAAGTCATTCTTGGTAAGGATGTTTCCTTTGTACAGATAGTACTCAAGATGGCAAATTGGGAATTATCCTGTATCAAAATGACAAGTTCTTTCAGTCCAAGGTCCGTCAGTGTACTAACAATCAGAGTCGTCAAGTTATTTCTGGAAATATTGCAGAAGGGGTTCTGAATGGTGTTGAGCTACTTTTTAACCCAAAGGTAAGAATACAACTTTGCCTGACATATACCGACATCCCAATAGGACTTGTGCAAAACAGAAAGACACAGCTATCATGGAATTAATTTTATATGGGGTGACTATCAGAAATTTTAATAAGCTAAGGTCTGTTTATCATTTGAAGTACAACTGGGTGCATTAATCATTTTTAACACCTAACCTAAGAGTAGCTTTAACTCAAAGTCAGGCATGATGACATCAAGGTTTAAGATACAGAATGCTCCCATAATACTTAATGAGAGGAGATAACTTTTAATACAAAGTGGAAAAGAGCAAAGGTCATTGACCCATCTGCTGATTAATCAGCAAGATTGTTTGAAGTTCATAATTACTGATATTTTTAACACATATATTGGAAAGACAAACACTAACAAAGGAACATGATTTCAGCACAATTTTGTTTTTTTTTGAGGTAAAATGTAACATCAGACTAAGCACAGGAGGTATTTCTGCTCAGGGGTGGAGCAAGTTTTCTTACACAGTTACATTCTTCTCAGCTAATTACATATGCAAGCATGGCTAAAACTTAAAATTTATGGCCAGGAAGTACTGAATCCTGATAGGACATTCTGGGCTCCAGTTTCCAGACACTATTTAAAAGGCACATGACTGCACTTTACTCTATGCAACTCAGGACTGCCTGTGTTTTGAATTCCACATTCCCATCTACCTCTGACAACCCTTCATTCCACACCTAACAAGAATCAGTCTCCCTCTATCATAAAAGTATTCAATGACCCAACTCTACCATTTTCTGAGGCAGTGAATTCCAATGTCACACAGACCTTCTTATCGACTGTTAATTTCCCATTCTCACTCTCTAGTGGACCAACATACACTTTATATTATACTTTTCCTTTTTATTTACTTGTAGAAACTCTTATTATCCATATTTACATTTCTAACTAGCTTCCTGACATGCTTTAATCTGTTTCTCTTGATTAATCTTGTCGTTGGTCTATGTCATTCTTTATGTTCTTAAATATAATACAATTACATATGATCATATAAATACGTAGTTTAACATACTAATCTTAGACTCACTCTTCTCCCTTATAAATTAAATATAAAATTCATTCTTATTGTGATCTTGGAGTCATAGAGTCATAGAGATGTACAGCATGGAAACAGACCCTTCGGTCCAACCCATCCATGCCGACCAGATATCCCAACCCAAACTAGTCCAGCCTGCCAGCACCCAGCCCATATCCCTCCAAACCCTTCCTATTCATATACCCATCCTTTTGCCTTTTAAATGTTGCAATTGTACCAGCCTACACTACATCCTCTGGCAGCTCATTCCATACACATACCACCCTCTGCGTGAAAAAGTTGCCCCTTAGGTCTCTTTTATATCTTTCCCCTCTCACTCTAAACCTATGCCCTCCAGTTCTGGACTCCCCGACCCCGGGGAAAACACTTTGCCTATTTATCCTATCCATGCCCCTCATAATTTTGTAAACCTCTAGCCCTCAGCCTCCAACGCTCCAGGGAAAACAGCCCCAGCCTGTTCAGCCTCTCCCTGTAGCTCAGATCCTCCAACCCTGGAAACATCCTTGCAAATCTTTTCTGAAACCTTTCAAGTTTCACAACATCTTTCCAATAGGAAGGAGACCAGAAGTGCACGCAATATTCCAACAGTGGCCTAACCAATGTCCTGTATAGCCGCAACATGACCTCCCAACTCCTGTACTCAGTACTCTGACCAATAAAGGAAAGCATACCAAACGCCTTCTTCACTGTCCTATCTACCTGTGACTCCACTTTCAAGGAGCTATGAACCTGCACTCCAAGGTCTCTTCGTTCAGCAACACTCCCTACGACCTTACCATTAAGTGTATAAGTCCTACTAAGATTTGCTTTCCCAAAATGATGACCTAGAAATCTCAGAATTGTTTTTAGATTAGATTAGATTACTTACAGTGTGGAAATAGGCCCTTCGGCCCAACAAGTCCAGACCGACCCGCCAAAGCGCAATCCACCCAGACCCATTCCCTTACATTTATCCCTTCATCTAACACTACGGGCAATTTAGCATGGCCAAATCATCTAACCTGCACATTTTTGGATTGTGGGGGGAAACCAGAGCGCCCAGAGGAAACCCACGCAGACATGGTGGCACAGTGTTTAGCATTGCTGCCTCACAGCGCCAGAGACCCGGGTTCCATTCCCACCTCGGGCAACTGTCTGTGTGGAGTTTGCACATTCTCCCTGTGTCTGCGTGGGTTTCCTCCGGGTGCTCCGGTTTCCTCCCACAGTCCAAAGATGTACAGGTTAGGTGAATTGGCCATGCTAAAGTTGCCCGTCGTATTAGGTGTAGGGAAATGGGTCTGGGTGGGTTGCTCTTCGGTGGGTTGGTGTGGACTTGTTGGGCCGAAGGGCCTGTTTCCACATTGTAAGTAATCTAATCTAATATGGTATAATACAAAATATCTAATATAATCTGCTTTATGGTTGGTGCTCTAATTACTAACTTAAAAGCATTCTACGAACACTTCATCCAGGCTTTTCTAGTTTATATGTGAATTAAAATCACCATAATTATTGATGTCCTTTTATCATGTGCTCTCAATATTTATTTTTAAATACTTCATCCTACGTTATGATTACCATTAGACAGCCTCTACTAACGACTTGTTTTACCCTACTGCCTTTCGGTTCCACCATCCAATTCTGTTTACCAGTTTCCTGAACTCATATCATCTCTAACTTTTGCACCATTTGCATCCTTGATTAGCAGAGCTACCCGACCACCAACATCCAGCTTTTTATTCTTCCTAAATTTCACATACCCTTCAATATTCTGGACATAACCCATGTCATCATGTAACTTATATCTTGATAGTGTCAGCTCTTTTCCTTATTCCTCAGATGATGAAGCAAGACATGTTTGCATGCATTAGGACGTGGATAACACTATCTGGATTGATGAGTGGACAGTAAAGGTTGTGTTGATCACAAAAGTCCCTTTGCAAAGGGCATCTGTCATGCACATTTGTTAAGAGAAATCATAGTCCGATCCAGGCGGTGCAGACTGAATTTTCACGTAACCATCTAGGAGAAAATGAGGTCTGCAGATGCTGGAGATCAGAGTTGAGAGTGGGGTGCTGGAAAAGCACAGCAGGTCAGGCAACATCTGAGGAGCAGGAGAATTGACATTTCGGGCTGGAGCCCTTCATCAGGAATGAGGCTAGGAGCTGCGGGGGTGGAGAGATAAATGGGAGGGGGGGGGGGCTGGGGAGAAGGTAGTTGAGAGTGCGATAGGTGGATGGAGGTGGGGGTAAAGGTGATAGGTCAGAGAGGGTGGAGCAGATAGGTGGGAAGGAATAGGCATAAAGCTACTAAGGGAGTATGAGGAGCCAAAGATTGTTTAGAGGGTATTATGTTGTATTAGGTTGTATGAAGGAACCCACACCAATCAACCCCACTGCCCCGTGGCTGAACATTTCAATTCCCCCTCCACTCTGTGGAGGAGATGCAGGACCTGGGCCTCCTCCATCGCCACTCCCTCACCACCTGACACCTGGAGGAAGAACGCCTTAACTTCCGCGTTGGGACCCTTCAACCCCAGGGCATCAATGTGGACTTCACCAGTTTACTCATTTCCCCTCCCCCCACCTTATTCCCAGTTCCAACCTTCCCACCTATCCGTTCCACCCTCCTCTCTGACCTACCACCTTTATCCCCACCACCATCCACCTGATGAAGGGCTCTGGCCGAAACGTCAATTCTCCTGCTCCTCAGATACTGCCTGACCTGCTGTGCTTTTCCAGCAAAACACTCTCGACTTTCATGTAACCATCACTTAGTCTGCTTCTTTACTTCATTATGCATTCCTCCAAATAACTTACATCACTTCAGGTAAAAGGATCATCTCAGCAAATATGATTCTGCATTTTGTCCACCATGACAGAGACCAGGTATGGGTCAAGAAAAGATTTGGCCTTCTCCTCTCTGCTTCCCTGCACTCGCCCATTTTCACAAGGCCTAAATATTCAGCTCTGTCAGATCTATTTGTTCTTTTTTTATTGAAGTTTCAATGGGAATATTTTTGAATGGCTGCAGATATCTTCTCTTTTGTCATTTTTGCATTCTTGTTTTCTTACCATCCTTCGCTACCTAACTGCAATAATTTTTTATCTCCCTACACCAGCTTTTAATGAATTCCAGTTTTCCAATAAAATCCGTTCAGACATTTCATCTGTTAAGTCTATTTTTTCCCTTCCAGTTCTATTATTCAAGTATTTTCTACATTCAGTTTTAAAGAACGGTCTACAGCCACAATATTAACCTATCTTTTACAAATGTTGAAAGCCCAACATTTTTTGTTTTTTTCACATTTTTTTAAACAAGTTACAATGCTGCATTAATATTTTTCTAGCAGAAGACTTGCGGGTTTAGTTTACTGCTTAAATATAGCAATGCACTGAACAATAATCCTTGTAGTCATGCAAATATCAGTATTACCCATTGAATAAAGCACATTATGAGTGTAATATATTGGAAGTGCCAAGATTTGCAGCAGCTCACAAAGAAAGCCATTGCAACATTCTCAGAACAGTTAGACTATATGATGAGAATGATTTTTCAATGTAATCTGAGCAAATAGAAATTAAAGCTCAGACATAGTAATGCCAAACTGATACTTTCACGAATTTGGATTATCATGTACAGAAATGACAAAACCATGATGATTAATTTTGCACAATGTTTCTTAATAAATCAATTTATTTACGTTTGTATCCAGTACAATTCTGCAGAATACTTCATTCATGATCATGCCTGTGTGTTTTGGGACTATGACATGGATGATTGGAATACAGCAGGCTGTTCAAAGAGCACAGATGAGTTTGGTTACTTACGATGTCAGTGCAGTCACGCCACTAATTTTGCCGTGTTGATGGTAAGACAAGAATTATATCTTAATTAGGCATTATATCTTACAGCTGCACTCAGTCTGCTCTTTCTGGAGACACTCGTTATATCCTTGTCTGATAGGTATCATCTCTCCTCATCCATCATACTCCCCTCTTGTACTGATCCTTCAATCAGCCAATGCAGATGTTGTCCTCCTGTAACCAAGCTGATGCCAATACTCATAACATCCTACATTATTTCTTTGCAGTAGAGAGCACACAGCTGCAAAGAAATATTAAGACCTGGAAGGGTGAAGTTAAATTTAGCGAGTAATGATGGATCGGAATACACACAAGAGTGAAGAGAAGCAGGGCGCTGGAGATGGAGGTGTAGTCTGCTATGCACTAGTATCTTGATGGTCAAAAACAATACATGCCGCCTGCCCATTAAGTGGGAAGGTCACAGGGCGCTGCAGATGTCAGAAATGTGATTGTGAGCTCCATAAGATACTCCATAAGTGCTTGGTTGAGGGAGCTGATCCTCTGCTTATAGATGCTGGATTGGGGTTCTCATTCTTCACAGCTCAATGTCTGAGTCTAATCCTTCTTCCCTGCATGAGGCTGAGGAAAAGGTAGATGGTATTGGATTGTGGGCTGCTTTTACTTTTGCTTTATATCATAAATGCAAGGTAGGGCTTCATAAGTTGCTCCAATGGCACAGTGAGGGATGGAAAGTGCAGCTGCAAGTGAAGGCGACTGTGCAGGCGACTGACTGTGTGGAGTTTGCACATTCTCCCCGTGTCTGCGTGGGTTTCCTCCGGGTGCTCCGGTTTCCTCCCACAGTCCAAAGATGTGCAGGTCAGATGAATTGGCCATGCTAAATTGCCCATAAATTGGCCGGTATATTGGGTCCAGGTCGATGTGCTTATTGATTGAATCTGTGGATGAATGCCATGCCTCTAGGAATTCCCTGGTTGTTCTCTGTTTGGCTTGTCCTATATTAGTAGTGTTGTCCCAGTCGAACTCATGTTGCTTGTCATCTGAGTGTGTGGCTACTAAGGATAGCTGGTTTCTGAACTGACAGCCAGACTACTGCGACCACTAGGACTCATAACAGCACACAAACCAACAGCCACTCTCAGACAACAACTCACCAGGACAAAGGACCCGATACCCAGCATGAGCAAAACCAACGTAGTGTACAAAATCCCATGCAAGGACTGCACAAAACACTACATAGGACAAACAGGAAGACAGCTAACGGTCCGCATCCATGAACACCAACTAGCCACGAAATGACATGACCAGCTATCCTTAGTAGCCACACACTCAGATTACAAGCAACATGAGTTTGGCTGGGACAACACTACTATTATAGGACAAGCCAAACAGAGAACAGCCAGGCAATTCCTAGAGGCATGGCACTCATCCACCGATTCAATCAATAAGCACATCGACCTGGACCCAATATACCGGCCACTGCAGCGGACAGCTGGAACTGACAACCGGAAGCGGCAGATTCAAACCACTACAAATGCCGGAGGAAAGATCACAGAAGCGCTTCACAGGAGGCTCCCAATCACTGAGGATGTCACCTAGACAGGGGACGAAATGTCTGCAACACAAATTCCCAGCTCGGCGAACAGAACCATAATAATGAGCAACCGAGCTACAAATCTTCTCCCAAACTTTGAACAGCTTAATGACCTTTAATATTGAACATTTAAATGACTCACCAGTAGTTCCAGGGCATTTCCAGTCGGCCTTCAAACCTGCCTGATTGAAGCCTGGAAGAGGACAGGCTGATGTCAGGATCCAGAACCAACCTCACTTCTCAGGAAATCAGCTTCTCACATGTGCTGAAACATCATCCCTCACCACCCCTACCCTTTCTCTTTAAATATTAGGTTCGTTGTTTTAAAGTCATCTTCTACCCTCATGAACTGTTGTACACAAATGCTGCAAATTATCTACAGTTACAGAAGTTCTTGATCCTAGGCTCATTTGTTGCTCTGGACTGATATTCAAAGTTGGTTCAATTGGGGCAAATCATTGGTAGTGAGTATAAATTATTGAAAATTTGGAAATTCTCAAGAAAGAGTGACCTTTTCCCCTCTGTCCACATCCCTTACAAAGTTCTTTTCCAATCCTTTCAGTTGCTCTGCACACCCTCCACCACTCCCAAATATCAGTAAGAGTTTGCTCAAACTCATTGTGAGCAATACCCTGGATTAGCTAGTTTTAAAGAAAAGTGATGCAAAATGTACTTTTTAAAGTTTCAGATGGACAACCATTTGTTTGAAAACAATATAATTTGCAAAGCCCAACTATTATCAATCCTTTGTTTTTATTATGATAGAGCTTCAGACGGAATTACAACTACACTGAACCATTAAATATTGTGACATATGTTGGATGTGGGTTTTCAATTCTTGGGTTAACCATCACCATTGCATTTCAAATTATAACCAGGTAAGAACTTGAAATAACGTGAACAATGGCAAATTAGTAGAACAGTAATTATTTCAACAGCTTTTTTACACATTGTGTACACATTAAAGAATGTGTTACTTTCTGTCTGAGAGTTAAAAACACATTCACACCGCAGGTATAATCTGTGGGATTGTCTGGGTGAATCTAAGTTGTTTTTGTCAGTTCTGGACATTGCAGCATTACAGTGGCTCAGATGACATGTACTTTCAGCCATGTATCTGCTTTCCACTTCAATTCAGATAAGCACATTTCACACACTGAAGGAGGCGAGAGGTAAGTTAGAAATGCACTCACCGTTTGGCAGAAAATGAGCACAGGATAATTTAATTTTAATGCCTGATTTACATAGTATTGGTTCACTTGATGCTTCTATTCAAGCCAGAGTCAAAGTCATTTTAATCAACCTGCTCAGACCTTCAGGGCAGGTGGGATTTGAACTTCTGGACTAGAGATAGAGATGCTACTTCTGAACCATAAACCCTTCAGGCTGGAGTTAAAATTGCAGTCTGCAACTAATGATGCAATTGGATTTAGTTCAATATATTTAAAGATTAACTCTATGGGATTTCGATGAGTGGCTGAGCAAGGCTCAGTGAATGTTGCAGAATCTACCATCCCTATTGGCAATGGATCTGAACCATTACGATTATCTTCTTTTAACAGGTTTCTTGGGTTAGTGCTAGAATGCAAGATCTTCTAAGCAGTTTCTACACTCTTGGCTAGAAGTTGTAGCCTTTGTGGACTCATTTCACTTGAGACTTGAAGCTATCAGAAGGAAGAGGTAGACAGTCTGTTTATCCCTGCTAAGGCAGGTACTAAGTCATGTGGTTGAAGTACAGTTTTTCAATACACTATTCAGCCCTCATACAAGTAAACCACTTTATTAAGCTTTCCAAGATCTTGTATGTTTTTGCAAAATAAATTTACAATCAAATTTACTTCGATTAACATTAAATTTGAATTGGCATTAATTACCCACTGAGGAACCTCAGTTGTAGACAGGCAGAAAGGCCATTCATGTAACTTCCTGCCTCAGACTCACACAGGGCACAGGCAGAAAAGAGAGTTCTTCATCTGGCATCCTCCCCTTCCCTACTAATTACCCACATCCAAACTCAACTTGGGGGAAGGTATTAAATTCTACCCTGTTAACACTGCTAATGTGCATCCTACTATTCAATCTGTAGCGAGGGGCCAATCTACTGGAGCACCATCTCCAGTACCTATTTACTGTTCTTTTTTTTGGATGAAACTTCTATGCAATCAACTATCAGTTGGGAAATGGAACACCTTTCCAATTTTGGCACCCAGTATGAGCAACATGCACTCACAGTTCAGGTATACATTTTTAAAACATCTGGAGTCATCAGCAGGATATCACATTTTATAACATATTAATATGTTAATTGCTTTAAGAATGAAACCAATGCAAATTTAATCACACATGAGTATGACGATTTTGATGCTTTCCTGGCTGGCACCCTGATTTTCCACTCATCGTAAAATTGTACTCATCCAAAGCTCTGCTATCATATGCTAAATCATAGTAAGCTGTGCTCTTAACTCACCTGATCTACATTGATGAAAATGTGTTGCTGGAAAAGCGCAGCAGGTCAGGCAGAATCCAAGGAGCAGGAGAATTGTCGTTTCGGGCATGAGCCCTTCTTCAGGAAGGAGGAGAGTGTGCCAAGCAGGCTAAGAAAAAAGATAGGGAGGAGGGACTTGGGGGAGGGGCGTTGGGAATGTGATAGGTGGAAGGAGGTTAAGGTGAGGGTGATAAGGTGAGGGTGATAGGCCGGAGTGGGGGTGGGGGCGGAGAGGTCAGGAAGAAGATTGCAGGTTAGGAAGGTGGTGCTGAGTTCGAGGGTTGGGACTGAGACAAGGTGGGGGGAGGGGAAATAAAGAAACTGGAGAAACCTAAGTTCATCCCTTGTGGTTGGAGGGTTCCTAGACGGAAGATGAGGCGCTCTTCCTCCAGCCGTCGTGTTGCTATGGTCTGGTGATGGGGGAGTCCAAGGACTTGCATGTCCTTGGTGGAGTGGGAGGGGGAGTTGAAGTGTTGAGCTACGAGGTGGCTGGGTTGGTTGGTCCGGGTGTCCCAGAGGTGTTCTCTGAAACGTTCCGCAAGTAGGCGGCCTGTCTCCCCAATATAGAGGAGGCCACATCGGGTGCAGCGGATGCAGTAAATGATGTGTGTGGAGGTGCAGGTGAATTTGTGGCGGATATGGAAGGATCCCTTGGGGCCTTGGAGGGAAGTGAGGGGGGAGGTGTGGGCGCAAGTTTTGCGTTTCTTGCGGTTGCAGGGGAAGGTGCCGGGAGTGGAGGTTGGGTTGGTGGGGGGTGTGGACCTGACGAGGGAGTCACAGAGGGAATGGTCTTTTAAGAATGCTGATAGGGGAGGGGAGGGAAATATATCTCTGGTGGTGGGGTCCGTTTGGAGGTGGCGGAAATGACAACAGATGATACGATGTACATGGAGGTTGGTAGGAGGACCAGTGGGGTTCTGTCCTGGTGGCGATTGGAGGGGCGGGGCTCAAGGGCGGAGGAGCAGGAAGTGGAGGAGATGCGGTGGAGAGCATTGTCGACCATGTCTGGGAGGAAATTGTGGTCTTTGAAGAAGGAGGCCATGTGGGTTGTCCGGTATTGGAACTGGTCCTCCTGGGAGCAGTGCAGTGGAGACGAAGGAATTGGGAATATGGGATGGTGTTTTTACAGGGGGCAGGGTGGGAGGAGGTATAGTCTAGGTAGCTGTGGGAGTCGGTCGGTTTATAGTAAATGTCCATGTTGATTCGGTCGCCCGAGATAGAAATGGAAAGGTCTAGGAAGGAGAGGGAGGAGTCTGAGATGGTCCAGGTAAATTTGAGATCAAGATGGAAGGTGTTGGTAAAGTGGATGAACTGTTCAACCTCCTCGTGGGAGCACGAGGCAGCGCCGATACAGTCATCGATGTAGCGGAGGAAAAGGTCAGGGGTGGTGCCAGTGTAGCTGCAGAAGATGGACTGTTCCACATATCCTATGAAGGGGCAGGAGTAGCTGGGGCCCATGCAGGTGTCAATGGCTACTCCTTTGGTTTGGAGGAAGTGGGAGGATTGGAAAGAGAAGTTGTTCAGAGTGAGGACCAGTTCAGTCAGTCAAAGGAGGGTGTCAGTAGAAGGGTACTGGTTGGTTCGGCGGGAAAGGAAGAAGTGGAGGGCTTTGAGTCCTTCATGATGGGGGATGGAGGTGTACAGGGACTGGATGTCCATGGTGAAGATAAGGCGTTGGGGACCGCGGAAGCGAAAATCATGGAGGAGGTGGAGGGCATGGATGGTGTCCCGAACGTAGGTGGGGAGTTCTTGGACTAAGGGGGACAGGACCATGTCGAGGTATGCAGAGATGAGTTCGGTGGGGCAGGAGCAGGCTGAGACAATGAGTCAGCCAGGGCAGTTAGGTTTGTGGATTTTGGGCAGGAGGTAGAAACGGGCGGTACGGGGTTGTGGGACTATGAGGTTGGAGATGGTGGATGGGTGATCCCCTGAGGTGATGAGGTTATGGATGGCCTGGGAGATGATGGTTTGGTAGTGGGAGGTGGGTCATGGTCAAGGGGGCAGTAGGAGGAGGTGTCCGCGTTTAGCCTCAGCAATGTAAAGATCGGTGCGCCAAATACTATTACTGCGCCTCCCTTGTATGCCGATTTGATAGTGAGGTTGGGGTTGGAGCAGAGGGAGTGGAGGGCTGCACATTCCAAGGGTGAGAGGTTGGAGTGGGTGAGAGGGGTGGAGAGGTTGAGGCGGTTAATGTCGCGGCGGCAGTTGGCTATGAAGAGATCGATGGCAGGTAAGAGGCCAGCACGGGGTGTCCAGGTGGATGGGGTGTGTTGGAGGCGGGAGAAGGGGTCGTCAGAGGGTGGGCGAGAATCCTGGTTGAAGAAGTAGGCACGGAGGCAAAAGCGGCCAAAGAATTGTTCGATTTCTCGCCACGTGTTGAACTTGTTAATCTGAGAGCGTCGGGGAATCAAGGTGAGGCATCTGCCGAGGACTGATCTTTCATCCTCAGAGAGGGGTAGTTCTGGAGGTATGGTGAAAATACGGCAGGGCTGGGAGCTAGGACCTGGTGTGGGGCTGGAGCTGGGAGTGGGGGGCGGGCTTAGGCGTGGGGGCGGGAATCAGGGCGGGGACGGAGATCAGGGTGGGGGTGGGGTTAAGCGTGGGGACGGAGATCGGCGTGGGGGCACAGTTAGGCGTGGTGACAGAGATTGGCATGGGGGCGGAGACGCATGCGGTGTGGTCGTTGTGCAGGTGAGTGATGTCACTGGGGGCGGAAGTGGCTGCGGTGACGGCAACCCCGGGGGCGGAAGTGGCTGTGGTGACAGCAGAAACGGTGTTGTTCCCGACAGCCGTGGAGCCCGCGGAGGCCGCGAATCTGTCGGCGATGGTCTTCCTGGCGATCATGGAGGCGGTTGTCTGGGTGGCGATCGCGGAGGCTGCATGGTCAGTGGGGGCGGAAATGACATCATGGTTCGCGGTGGCAGTTGTTGCCGTGGGCGGTGTAGCAGCCATGTGGTTCATGGCGCTGGACTGATTTCGGAGGCCGATGGAACATTCTGGAACAGTTGAGGAACCCAGAGTGTGGTGGTAAGTACATGAAAGTTTTTGGTTCTTACTGTCTTTAATTTCTGATCTGGCTAGGAAGAACTGTTTGTTTAGTGTATGGATTCTTCTGTGGATGAAGAACAGTAGAGGTCCTTTGCAGGTCTGTGAGAGTGTTTTCCTGAGCTGGGGTAGGGCTGACTGCAGGGAATGTAGGTAGCGGTGCATGGCTGCAAGCGTGGAGCAGAGGATCCGGAGGGAGGTCTGTTGCTGGAGGCTTTGGATTTGTTGTAGGTCCTGGTTGTCCTGGTTAAGTCCAAATTTTGTTGGTCTGAACATAGTCCGGAGTCTGTGTAGGGTCAGTCGGTTCCGTAGGCAGGTGCTGAGGAAGGAGATGTGGCTGTGTAGCAAGTCTGTTTGAGAACGTGGCTGAAGAGCATCTGGGTAGAGGAGATGACCTGAGGTGTGCAGTGAGAGAGGGACTCACTGAAATCCTTGTAGATGGAGGAAGAGAGCTTCTTCAAGGAAGGCATCCTTGTAAGAGGATTCTCAGTAGGTTAAAATCTTCGAGGAGAAAGTGAGGATTGCAGATGCTGGAGATCAGAACTGAAAATGTGTTGCTGGAAAAGCGCAGCAGGTCAGGCAGCATCCTGAAGAAGGGCTCATGCCCGAAACGTCGATTCTCCTGCTCCTTGGATGCTGCCTGACCTGCTGCGCTTTTCCAGCAACACATTTTCAGCTCTGATCTCCAGCATCTGCAGTCCTCACTTTCTCCTGATCTACATTGATGTCTTACCTCAAGTTTTAAATTATAATATTTCTGTTGAAATCCCCCAGAGAGATCATAGAATCATACAGCATGGAAAGAGACCCTTTGACCAACTTGACTGTGCTGACCAGATTTCCTAAACTCTAATAGTCCCATTTAGAATCAAACAGTCATAGAGATGTACAGCATGGAAACAGACCCTTTGGTCCAACCTGCCCATGCCAACCAGATATCCCAACCTAATCTAGTCCCACCTACCAGCAGCCAGCCCATATCCCTTCAAATGCTTCCTATTCATATACCAATCCAGATGTCTTTTAAATGTTGCAATTGTACCAGCCTCCACCACTTCCTCTTGCAGCTCATTCCATACACGTACCACCCTCTGTGTGAAAAAGTTGCCCCTCTTTAATATCTTTCCCCTCTCACCATAAACCAATACTCTCTAGTTCTGGACTCCCACACCTGAGGGAAAAGACTTTGTCTATTTATCCTATCCATGCCCCTTATGATTTTGTAAACCTTTATAAGGTCACCCCTCAATCTCCGACGCTCCAGGGAATGCAGCCCCAGCTTATTCAGTCCCTCCCTATAGTTCAAATCCTCCAACCCTGGCAACATCCTTATAAATCTTTTCTGAACCCTTTCAAGTTTCACAACATCTTTCCGATAGGAAGGAGGCCAGAATTGCACACAATATTCCAACAGCGACACAATGTCCTGTACAGCCGCAACATGACCTCCCAACTCCTGTACTGAATACTCTGACCAACAAAGGAAAGCATACCAAGTGCCTTCTTCACTATCCAATCTACCTGCGGCTCCACTTTCAAGAAGCTATGAACCTGCACTCCAAGGTTTCTTTGTTCAGCAACACTCCCTAGGACCTTACCATTAAGTGTATAAGTCTTGCTAAGACTAGCTTTCCCAAAATGCAGCACCTCACAGTTAACTTTATTAAACTCCATCTGCCACTTCTCAGTACATTGGCCCATCTGATCAAGATCCTGTTGTAATCTGAGGTAACCTTCTTTGCTGTCCACTACACCTCCAGTTTTGGTGTCATCTGCAAACTTACTAACCCTACCTCTTATGCTCACTAGTGGACCCAGCACCGATCCTTGTGACACTCCACTGGTCACAGAATGAGAAACATCCCTCCATCACCACTCTCTGTCTTCTACCTGTGAGCCTGTTCTGCATCCAAATGGCTAGTTCTCCCTGTATTCCATGAGATCTAACCTAGCTAACCAGTCTCCCATGGGGAACCTTGTCAAATGCCTTACTGAAGTCCATATAGATCACATCTACCACGATGACCTCATCAACCCTCTTTGTTACTTCTTCAAAAAACTCAATCAAGTTTGTGAGACATGATTTCCCACGCACAAAACCAAGTTGATTATCCCTAATCAGTCCTTGTCTTTCCAAATACATGTACATCCTGTCCCTCAGGATTCCCTCCAACAACTTGCCCACCACCAACATCAGGCTCACTGGTCTATAGTTCCCTGGCTTGTCCTCACCACCTTTCTTAAATAGTGGCACCATGTTAGCCAACCTCTAGTCTTCCAGTACCTCACCTGTGACTTTGATGATATAAATATCTCAGCAGGATGCCCAGCAATCACTTCTCTAGCTTTCCACAGAATTTGAGTGTATACCTGATCAGGTCCTGGGTATTTATCCAACTTTATGCGTTTCAAGACATCCAGCACTTCCTCCTCTGTAATGTGGACATTTTTCAAGGTGTCACCATTTATTTCCTTACCTTCTATACCTTCCATATCCTTTTCAACAGTAAATACTGATGCAAAATACTCATTTAGTATCTGCCCCATCTCCTGCAGCTCCACACAAAGGCCGCCTTGCTGATCTTTGAGGGACCCTATTCTCTCCCTAGTTACCCTTTTGTCCTTAATGTATTTGTAGAAACCCTTAGGTTCTCCTTAATTCTATTTGCCAAAACTATTTCATGTCCCCTTTTTTGCGTTCCTGATTTCCCTCTTCAGTGTACTCCTACTTCCTTTATACTCTTCTAAGAATTCACTCGATCTGTCCTGTGTATACCTGACATATGCTTCCTTCTTTTTCTTAACCAATACTTCAATTTCTTTAGTCATCCAGCATTCCCTATACCTACCAACCTTTCCTTTCCCCCTAACAGGAATATGCTTTCTCTGGATTCTCGTTATCTCATTTCTGAAGGCTTCCCATTTTCCAGCCGTCCCTTTACCTGCGAACATCTGCTCCCAATCAGCTTTTGAAAGTTCTTGCCTAATACCATCAAAATTGGCCTTTCTCCAATTTAGAACTTCAACTTTTAGATCTGGTCTGTCCTATTCCATCGCTATTTTAAATCTAATAGAATTATGGTCACTGGCCCCAAAGTGCTCCCCCACTGACACCTCAGTCACCTGCCCTGCCTTATTTCCCAAGAGTAGGTCAAGTTTTGCACCTTCTGGCTGTAACAGCTGCACCTTTTATTGAGGTATTTTAGGTGTTGGAGGTGATTTCCTCGAATTCCAGGAGCAGCAAATACTATTTCATATGCTGTTGCATTGTTTTGGAACTTCGGAGAAAAAAATCAAAACAACAGCAGTTTTAAAAAGGGAGAGGTACAGACAAAGGAAGCACATGGTGAGGTCAGTGCAGGAGAGAGAGAGACAGAAAGAAACTGACACTGTGGTGAAACTGCACAGTTACTGCCTTTGTTGTTTGAATTCATGTCTCGCTGGACATCAGAGTGCGTCTGGGAAAATTAACAAACAGTGAAATTCACAACTGATCTTGGAGGGCGAAGTCACAGCACAGAAACAGATAAGTGAATAGTTTTAAGTGTGGCCTACAGAAAGCCTGCAGTAGTAAGTACAGTGGGTTCTTTCTTGATCATATGTTTTTTGAGATATGTCTCTTGATTAAACTTCAAATATAAGCCATAACTATTAATTTAACCTGGAGCAGTGTTTTGTAGAAGAATAAGACGGTGTAATTTTCTGGGTCTGTAGATTGTGAAGGAGCAAAAATGGTCTTTATTAGAGTGATATACGCTTCTTGTCAGATGTGGGAGTTTAAGGAGAGTTGACAGGTTACTGTGGATTGTATCTGCAATAAATGCTGCTGGTTGCAAATCCTATCAGGTGGAATGGATCAGTTGGAGAGGCAGTTAGAGGCAATGAGGAATTTGCAACAGCAAAGGTATACGATGGATAGCAGTTATAGGAAAGGGGGAAAGTCTCAGATACAATCACATAGATGGGTTAACTCCAGGAAAGGTAAGAAAGGTTAGTGCAGGAGTCTTCTGTGGCTATCCTCATTTCAAACAGGTATGCTGTTTTGGAAAATGAAGTGGGTGATGGATTCACAGGGGAATGTAGCACGAACAGCCAAGTTTCTGGTACTGAGACTGGCTCTAATGCAATGAGGGGTATGTCAAATTCCAAGAGATCAACTATAAGGTGATCATCCGAGGTAGTCCGAGGTACAGACAGACATTTATGTGGCCAGCAGCAAAAAATCAGAACGTTATGTTGCTTCCCTGGTGCCAGGATCAAGGATGTCTCAGAGAGGGTGCAAAATGTTCTCAAGGGTAAGAGAGGCCAGCAAGAGTCATTGTCTACCTTGGAACCAACGACATATGAAGGGAAAAGGTTGAGATTCTGAAAGCAGATTACAGAGTTAGGCAGCAATTTAAAAAGGGGGCCCCCCAGAGTAGTAATATCTGGATTACTCCCAGTGACTACGAGCTAGGGAGGGCAGGAATAGGAGGATAGAGCAGATGAATGCATGACTGAGGAGCTGGTGTATGGGAGAAGGATTCACATTTTTGGATCATTGGAATCTCTTTTGGGGTAGAAGTAATCTGTACAAGAAGGACGGATTGCACCTAAATTGGAAGAGGATTAATATACTGGCAAGGAGATTTGCTAGAGCTGCTCGGGAAGATTTAAACTAGTCAGGTGGGGGGGGGGGGGAGGTGGGGTTGGTGGGGGGTGGGTGGGATCCTGGCAAATAGTGAGGAAAGAGATCAATCTGAGATTGGTACAGCTGAGAACAAAGGCGAGTCAAATACTCAGGGCAGGCAGGGACAAAATAGAACTAATAAATTAAACTGCATTTATTTCAATGCAAGGGGCCTAACAGGGAAGGCAGATGAACTCAGGGCATGGTTAGGAACATTGGAATGGGATATCATAGTAATTACAGAAACATGGCTTAGGGATGGACAGGACTAGTAGCTTAATGTTCCAGGATACAAATGCTACAGGAAAGATAGAAAGGGAGGTAAGAGGGGAAGGGGAATGACGTTTTTGATAAGCAATAGTATTAAAGCTGTGCTGAGGTAGGATATTCCTGGAAATACATCCAGGGAGGTTATTTGGGTGGAACTGAGAAATAAGAAAAGGATGATCACCTTATTAGGATTGTATTATAGACCCCCTAATAGTCAGAGGGAAATTGAGAAACAAATTTGTAAGGAGATCTCAGCTATCTGTAAGAATAATAGGGTGGATATGGTAGGGGATTTTAACTTTCCAAACATAGACTGGGACTGCCATAGTGTTAAGGGTTTAGATGGAGAGGAATTCGTTAAGCATGTACAATAAAATTTTCTGATTCAGTATGTGGATGTATTTGCCTGTGTTTGGCCCATATCCCTCTAATCCTTTCCTAACCACATACCTGTCCAAATGTTCTTTAAATGTTGTAATTGTACCTGCATCTACCATTTCTTCTGGCGGACTGTTGTATAAATGCACCACCCTCTGTGCAGAAAGCGTTGCCCTTCAGGTCCCTTTTAAATCTTTTCATTCTCACCTTAAAGCCATGCCATCTAGTTTTGAACTCCTCTACCCTGAGGAAAAGGCCTTGGCTATTCACCTTATCCATGCCCTCATGATTATATATAACTCTATAAGATCACTTCTCAGCCTCCTACACTCCAAGGAAAAAAGTCCCAGCCTTTCCAGCCTCTCCTTGTAATTCAAATCTTCCAGTCTCGGTAGCATCCTTGTAAATCTTTTCTGCACCCTTTCCAGTTGAATAGGTCTCTCTATTCGACAAGATTCCACAGTGCCCGACCATTATTTGGGTAAGTCCTGCCTTAGTTTGTCTGACCAAAATGCAAAACCTCACATTTATCTGAATTAAATGCCATCTGCCATTCCTCAGTTAATTGACCCAGTTGATCAAAGTCCCACTGTACTCTTAAATAACCTTCTTCACTGTCTAATATACCCCCAATTTTGGTGTCATCCTCAAACTTACTAACCATGCCTCTGATATGCTCATCCAATTCATTTATATAAATAACAAATAACAGTGCACACAGGATTTTCATCAATTCCTACCTATGTCAAATTCTGAAACCCTACAACCTAGCATGTTGTCTGAACTCTTCAAATTCAGATCCCTTATTCATCTCTGATTTTTGTCATTCGATCACTGGCAGTTGTGCCTTCCATTGTCCAGGTTTTAAATTCTGTAATTCCCTCCCTTGATGTCCCTGCCTCTTGTCCTTTCCATCCTCCTTTCAGAAGCTTCAGCTTTTAGTCATCTGTCATAATAAATCATAATGTGTCATAGTGTAATATTTTTCATGACAGGGCTCTTGTTAAGTAGCTTGGAACATTTTAAAAACCTTAAAGGCTTTACACAAATTAAAGTTGTGGTTTAAGCATGTACCTGATTAGCAGGACAGAAGAGAGCACCATAGTAGGACTAGGTGAGCTTGGAAACTTTTCTAATTAGCCTGTTCAAAGATGCTATTACACACCTTTGGAGCAAGTGGGACTTGAACCCAGACCTCCTTGCTCCGAGGGAGGGGTACAATCAGTGCTCTAAGTAGCCCGTATTCAATTCACATGCTTATTGAAAGACATTTGTTCTTGAATGGGATACATTGGATTGCCTATTTTCTGTACATGTCCTAATCTGTCAATTTACAATGAATCAAAACTCTACCTAATGGAGAATTTCTCTTCAGGCAAGCACGCAAGACATCGCTTACCTGGGTTACTGTGAGTCTTTGCATATCAATGCTTATGGTTAATTTGATCTTCATCTTTGGAATAAATAACTCCAATGCTCTGAATGAAAAAAGTGCTGCGAACAATACAGAAAACATCATTCTACCTTCTGACCATTTCAATCCACCAGAGGTTTACTTATGTACTGCTGCTGCTGCCATTCTTCATTACTTTTTAATGGCTACATTCACTTGGTCAGCACTGTACGGTGCACAGATGTATGTTCTTCTGGTTCACGTGTTCAAACCTCTGCCAAGACATTTCTTAATATGGATTTCAGTGGTTGGATGGGGTAAGGGATTTAAACAATTATTCCTTTATAATATTTTGCACAGCTCTAATACTTAGTGAATCTCTTACATAAGAGATTCACTAAAAAGAGATTCACTAAGTACTTGAGTTGAGTTTTTGATCATTATTGTTCATTAAGTACAAGAATTGGAGAGCAGCATCTTTGGTTTTGGCCAATCACTGTTCCTCCTTTTGCAAGTTTACAAGCTCAAAAACTATTGCTGGAAGTTCTACTTATTGCACTTATAGGAACAAAGCATGATGTACCAAAGGAAAAATTATACAAAAACTAATGGAGCATAATTTAAATAATTTCCATAAACTGACCTTTGAAACATATGTCTACTACATGAACATGTTAGAAATTGTTACGTATGTCATGCATTAACATAGAATGAGAAAAATGTTACATATAAAATTCAAAAATCTTGATAAACAATTCAAAAAGCATAAAACTTAACATAAAAGCAAATTTTCATGTGAGCATAAGAAACAGTCAAGGCAGGCAGGAACAAAGCAGAGAACAAGGTAGGACTGATAAATTAAACTGCATTTACTTCAATGCAAGAGGCCGAACAGGGAAGGTAGATGAACTGAGGGCATGGTTAGGAACATGGGACTGAGATATCATAGCAATTACAGAAACATGGCTCAGGAATGGGCAGGACTGGCAGCTTAATGTTCCAGGATACAAATGCTACAGGAAGGATAGAAAGGGGGGCAAGATAGGAGGGGGAGTGGCATTTTTAATAAGGGACAGCATTATAGCTGTACTGAGGGAGGATATTCCTGGGAATACATCCAGGGAAGTTATTTGGGTAGAAATGAGAAATAGGAAAGGGATGATCACCTTATTAGGATTGTATTATAGAACCCCTAATAGTCAGAGGGTAATTGTAAGGAGATTTCAGTTATCTGTCAGATTAACAGGGTGGTTATGGTAGGGGATTTTAACTTTCTAAACATAGACTGGGACTGCCATATTGTTAAGGGTTTAGATGGAAAGAATTTTGTTAAGTGTGGACAAGAAAATTTTCTGATCCAGTATGTGGATGTACCTAACGAAAGGTGCAAAACTTGACCCACTCTTGGAAAATAAGGCAGGACAGGTGACTGAGGTGTCAGTGGGGGACCACTTTGGGACCAGCGACCATAATTCTATTAGTTTTAAGATAGTGATGGAAAATGCTAGACAGGATCTAAAAGTTGAAGTTCTATATTGGAGGAAGGCCAATTTTGATGGTATTAGACAAGAACATTCAAAATCTGATTGGAGGCAGATGTTTGCAGGTAAAAGGATGGCTGGAAAATGGGCAGCCTTCAAAAATGAGATAACGAGAGTCCAGAGACAATATATTCCTGTCAGGGTAAAAGGGAAGGCTGGTAGGTGTTGGGAAAGCTGGATGAGTGGAAAGTTGAGGTTTTGGATTAAAAAAAAGAAGGAAACATATGCCAGGTATAGACAGGACAGAATTAATTCTTAGACAAGTATAAAGGCATTAGTATATGTCAGGTATAGACGGGATAGATCAAGTGAATCCTTAGAAGAGTATAAAGGCATTAGGAGTATACTTAAGAGAGAAATCAGGAGGGCAAAAAGGGGACATGAAATAGTTTTGGCAAATTGAGAAAAGGAGAATCCAAAGGGTTTTTACAAATACATTAAGGACAAAAGTGTAACTAGGGAGAGAATAGGGCCCCTCAAAGATCAGCAAGACGGCCTTTGTGTGGAGCCACAGGAGACGGGGCAGATACTAAATTAATATTTTGCATCAGTGTTTTCTGTGGAAAAGGACATGGAAGACATAGAATGTAGGGAAATAGATGGTGACACCTTACAAAATGTCATATTACAGAGGAGGAAGTGCTGGATGTCTTGAAACGGGTAAAGGTGGATAAATCCCCAGGACCTGATCAGGTGTACCCTTGCACTCTGTCGGAAGATAGGGAAATGATTTCTGGGCCTGTTACTGTGATATTTGTATCATCGATTGTTACAGGTGAGGTGCCAGAAGACTGGAGGTTGGCTAATGTGGTGCCACTGTTTAAGAAAGGTGGTAAGGACAAGCCAGAGAGCTACAGACAAGTGAGCCTGATTTTGATGGTGGGCAAGTTGTTGGAGGGAATCCTGAGGGACAGGAGGTACATGTATTTGGAAAGGCAAGGAGTGATTCGGGATAGTCAACATGGCTTCATGTGTGGGAAATCATGTCTCACATACTTGATTGAGTATTTTGAAGAAGTAACAAAGAGAATTGATGAGGGCAGAGCAGTAAATGTGATCTATATGGACTTCAGTAAGGCGTTTGACAAGGTTCCTCTTGGGAGACTGGTTAGCAAGGTTGGATCTCATGTAATACAGGGAGAACTAGCCACTTGGATACAGAACAGGCTCAAAGGTAGAAGACAGAGGGTAGTGGTGGAGGGTTGTTTTTCAGACTGGAGGCCTGTGATCAGTGGAGTGCCACAAGGATCAGTGCTGGGTCCCCTACCTTTCATCATTTATATCAATGATTTGGATGTGAGCATAAGAGCTATAGTTAGTAAGTTTGCAGATGACACCAAAATTGGATGTGTATGGGCAGCGAAGAAGGTTACCTCAGATTACAACGGGATCTTGATCAGATGGGCCAATGAGCAGAGAAGTGGCAGATGGAGTTTAATTTAGATAAATGCGAGGTGCTGCATTTTGGGAAAGCAAATCTTAGCAGGACTTATACACTTAATGGTAAGGTCCTAGGGAGTGTTGTTGAACAAAGAGACCTTGGAGTGCAGGTTCATAGCTCCTTGAAAGTGGAGCTGCAGGTAGATAGGATATTGAAGAAGGCGTTTGGTATGCCTTTCTTTATTGGTCAGAGTATTGAGTACAGGAATTGGGAGGTCATGTTGCAGCTGTACAGAACATTGGTTTGGCCACTGTTGGAATATTGCGTGCAATTCTGGTCTCCTTCCTATTGGAAAGATGTTGTGAAACTTGAAAGGGTTCAGAAAAGATTTACAAGGATGTTGCCTTGGTTGGAGGATTTGAGCTACAGGGAGAGGCTGAATAGGCTAGGGCTGTATTACCTGGAGCGTCAGAGGCTGAGGGGTGACCTTATAGAGGGTTATAAAATCATGAGGCGCATGGATAGGATAAATAGACAAAGTCTTTTCCCTGAGGTAGGGGGAGTCCAGAACTAAAGGGCATAGGTTTAGAGTGAGAGGAGAAAGATATAAAAGAGACCTAAGAAGCAACTTTTTCACACAGGCGTGGTACATGTATGGAATGAGCTGCCAGAGGAAGTGGTGGAGGCTGGTACAATTGCAACATTTAAAAGATATCTGGATGGGTATATGAATAGGAAGGGTTTGGAAAGATATGGGCC
The DNA here is from genome assembly GCF_047496795.1 of Chiloscyllium punctatum. Taxonomy (NCBI): domain Eukaryota; kingdom Metazoa; phylum Chordata; class Chondrichthyes; order Orectolobiformes; family Hemiscylliidae; genus Chiloscyllium; species Chiloscyllium punctatum. Next base: position 70,784,816 of record NC_092753.1, on the reverse strand, counting down.
AGGTGCTGGCAGATGGGATTAATTTGGGTTGGGATATTTGGTTGGCATGGACGAGTTGGACCAAAGGGTCTGTTTCCGTGCTGTACATCTCTTTGACTCTATAATTAGGAGAAAGAGGGTCCATTCAGCCCCTCAAACCCACTCCATCATTCAATAAGGTCATGACTGACTGATTATGGCCTCAACTCCATGCCCCCAACACCCTTTGACTCCCTTGCTAGTTGAGTATCTGTCTACCTCTCGCTTATAAGTATTTATTTAGTTACTTTGCCTCCATAGCTATCTGTTGAAAGAGTTCTACAGACTCTCAACTCTCTGAGAGAAAAGAAAATCTAATTTCTGTCTTGAATAAGTGACTTCACATTTTTGGATTGAAATTAAATTCACATTTTTAGATCTCCTCTAAAAGGGGAAATATCCTTTCAGCATTTATCCTGTCATGTCCTATCAGAATCTTACAAGATTCAGTAAAATTACCTCTTATTCTTGTGAAAGCAATTGGCAGAGGCCCAGTCCGTCCAACGTTTCCTCCCAACATAAACCACCCTCATTGCAGGTATCAATCGAGTGAACCTTTTCTGAACTGCTTCTAAATCATTCATGTCTTTTCTTAAATAAAGAGACCAAAGCTATGCATTGTACTTAAGATGTGATCATACTGATGTCCTGTACAACTGTGGCATAACATCTCTATTTTTGTATTTCATTACGCTTGCAACAAAAAATACCATTCCATCTGTTTCTTAATTACTTGCTGTACTTGTATACCAACTTCTTCTGATTCACATATCAGGACACCATTGTGCCTCAGAATTCTAAAATCTCTCCATTTAAATAATATGAGTTTCTTTTGTAATTTAACATAATTTTTAAAGCTGTTTCAGGAAGATGGAGGATAGGATTTTGTGACAGTCATCGAGGGTTCTATATGTGATTGGTAATGGGGAGATAAAATAAAGGCATGCATTTACGTAGTAATTTTCACATTCTCAGAATGTTCCAAGATGCTTTCACCGAACAGAAGTATTTATGAGGTGTCATCACTGCAGTAGTGTCAGAATCATGAAAGAAACGTCTACATATATATGTGGGTGAAATATTGCTAATCCAAGCACAGTGATCTGATATTAAGACCTGTGAAGTTTGATAAAGAATTTATTTGCAATTTTCTCTCAATTTTCTTACTGATATTTTCACTAAATCATAGTGCTGTCAATTTCAATGCAATCTTTTTTCCCCCAGATCCCCATCTGTGTCAACCCTGACGCTCCCACAACCCTGCTTCTGCCCCACTGTCCTGCAGCCCTCCCTCAACCCACACACATCTGTCAGACCTCACCCAATACACTCAGAATATCTGAATATACAATCACAGAATTGTAACAATGCAGAGCTAGGCCTATCATGTCTACACTTGCCCACTAAATCAGCATTGTAATTCCAGCCTTTTCCCTGTGATCCTGTACATTATTGCTTTACAAATAATCATCCAATGCCCTTTTAATACATCATTTAAATGGGTCTCTATCACGCTTCCAGGCAACGCAATCCAGATGCAAATCAATGGTATGTTAAAGATTTTACTCACGTTGCAGTTACTTCTCTTGCAATTATGTTTTCTCTGTCTGCTCTTGTTTTTGATCCTTTTATGAGTGGGATCAGTTTCTCCCTATCTATTTGGTTCAGACCCCTCATAGTTTTGATAATTTTCATCAAATCTCTTCAGCCTTCTCCCCCAACAAGAAGACCAGTCCCAGCTTATCCAATCTATCTTCTTCACTGAAGTTTCTTATCCCTGGAACCATCCTTATAACCCTTATCTGCACTGCCTCCAGCACATTCTCATCCTTCCTGAATTGCAGCTTCAGAACTGTGCAGAGTACTCCAGCTGAGGTCTAACTAGTGTCTTACACATGTTTAGCATAACCTACATACTATTGTACTTTATGTACCTGGTTAACATAAGTTCTTTGCTCTTGACTTCCACGCTAGTATTAATGAAATCTATGATAAATTAATTGCTCTCCACACCAGCCCCACCACTTATACTGGTGCACCTAAATATACGCCCAGGTCTCTCCTCTCTGGCACACCTTTAAATATTTATAGTAGTCCCATCAAAAATATCTCCAAAGCATATATATATATAGGGAGCATATGACATGATATTTGACAACTGTACAGCAATACTGGAATGGGTTACACATTCTAGATGACAGACATCAAGTGTTATGAATAGAAGATTGCTACAATTTCATATAAAGTAAGCTAACCACTGTACTCTTTATTAAAGGGATTTGGAAGTTAATTTAGTTTTAATGACGAAAGCTCATTAAAACCTATTAGTTTGTAAATAATTGATATTGCAGCATTAAATGGAAATTTAAGACTTTCCTTTTTGTGGGTTTTGGTAGATTTTTCCTCAATAAAATAGCAGGCTCTGTAGTGTATTGGTCAAATTATATTTCTGAGAAAAAAAATTAAATCTTATAAGTAGAAACACCATTTAGTTTTAATAATATATTCCTCAGGTCTTCCAGCAGTTATTGTTATTACAACATTCACAGCTACCTACAAAATAGATGATGCACTGAATTATCGGCAAGAAGAATTGTAAGTAAATAATCAATGCTTCCAATGCATTTAACTCATGCAAAGTATAGTAAACCTTCCTTGCATTAATGATGATTGGCCTGGGGCATAGATTATGATTCAGTGCTTGAGCACATTGTATCATTGTGTAGCCTTGAAAACATAATGTTTAAAAAATGGAGCTGCTTTGAAAACTATTTTGCCAAATGCTAAAAATAAAGACTAATGGAAATCAAAAATGTTAATTGTAACTGATAAACAAATTCTGTGTGAAGATGATTTCATAACCACAGTTGTTAACGTATACATTTCAGTTTAATTGTAATTTTACTAAGGCAATTCATGTGATTGTTTTCTTTATGTCAGGTAGCATTGTGTTTCAGTACAATCAGCTCCTCATCATCACTATATTACACAAATATCTAATAAACTATTGATATCAAACTTTAAATGGTTAAATGTCACATTGTTTAAACTAACACACTAGTGATACGATTAAAAAACATTGCCAAAGCATACACATACGCCACTTCACTTATTGAGTGTTAAAGGTTACACAATAAAACAAGTGCATTATTTATCATGTACCACACATGTACTCCTCATAGAAACAAAATATGGTTTCAGATTTCGCACATACAAATAGACCTCTTTGGGAAATTATATACATAATTTTACAATGTCCAAATAAAATGAAGTTTGAACATGAAATTGCAAGATGTGTAATTTGCAATGTGTTTATGTTGTTGGGGAAACTTTATTTTTATTGATATTGTGATGAAGGTTAATAAAATATTATGATTTGTGAATGTGGAGGTTCTAAAATGGAGAAATTACATATAGCTTTAAGTTTGACTTGTATTTTTATATTGTGCATGTTAAGAAGGGACATAGTTTTGGTTTCATATTGAGTTCTGAGAGTGCTAAAGTGTTGTCTGGTGTTTGTTGATATGTATTTAAATGAGTTTTTGAAAAAGCATGAGGTGAATGGTCAGTACATTAGAAACAAAGCTAGAAGTGATAAAACAAAGGAGTGTTGTCATGACAAGTGTCCTATGATACAGAGAAAGAAATAAGTTTGATTAGAAAATCCGCAACACATTTCAATCCGACAGAACCAGGTAATTCAAGAGAAAAAGAATGTCAGAGCAGCCATGCAATTTTACAGTCTCTAAAACAGTCAGGAAAAACAGATGTCCTGACTGGCTTTGAAACTCATGAGAGAAAAGGTCCAGAAACAGAATGCTTTAAGGTGTCAAAGAGAAAGACGTCCTACATGGCTGTTGAAGGCATAAGTGTAAGGAAAGCATGTTAACTAGTGGGCGATGCTGGAAACGTTTCTAAGGGTCTCAGAAAGGGGCTTTAACTAAGGTAAACTGCTTCAGGTGAGTGCAGAGCTTTGCTGGAAAGAAACCAATTACATTCATGCCAACTGAACAAGAAAATGTAAAGTGGGGACAGAGTGACCATGCATTAAGATTGAGTATCTGTAAGAGTATTGTTGAGGGTATAAGGATTGGATCTAATATTTGCAGTAAGGCTTTCAAATTGTTCTTGTACATTTCAATAAAGCTATCATTTTTCCTTTTGTATGTAAAAAAACTTCCATGTTCTTTTCTTAAAAGTACTTTGGTAGACTCTTGCGAAAATATCCAGTGACTGATCACTATGGTAAACAAATAGTCCACCAGTAATCCTTAGACAGCAACTTCCAAACACTACCATTTACATCTAGAAGGACAAGGCAACAGATACATGGGAATGCCATCACCTGCAAGTTCCCTTCCAAGCTACTCACCATCCTGACTTGAAAATGTATCATTGTTCCTTTAACGTCACCAAGTCAACATCCTGGAATTCTCTCCATAAGAGCATAGTGGGTCAACAAACAGCAAATGGACCACAGCAGTTCGCGAAGGCAGCTCACCACCACGTTCTCAAAGTCAACTAGGATGGGCAAAAAGTGGCTGACCAGCTAGCAATGCCTACAAATGAATAATTTAGAAAAGGGCTATCACTCTGGTACCTCCCTTGTCTAGTATTACTATCACTGAGAACATAACATTCTGGACAGAATTCTCTCAGTCTCTGAACATGGACATCGGATGAGCCAGTTGGGAAAATATGGCAAGATTGAAAAACTGAGATGTTCAATGTCCAGAAAAAAATGTTAGACTTTGAATTTAAGTTTGAATGACGAGACAAGAATTCCACCAGCAAGTATCAAGATTACTAACAGTCAAGGATATCACCACAAATTCAATCTAGGGGTTTGGAAGCAGTCACATGGCTACTTGGATTAGATAGAATCAGGGGTTCAGTAGCTTACAGTCCAGGGAGTGGTGCTCAGTCAGTCCTGCAGACTAGTGCAACCAGTCAGGGGATTACTGGTAAAAGAGCCAGGGAGCTACATAGAAATTGATTAGTGCTTGGTCACTCACCAGCTGGGGCTCATGTTTCAAACTGGTGAGGGGATGAGCCAGGGTCATCTCTCGGCATTAGTTCACTGGAAATCAAAATGGAAATCAAGGATATCTGAGGAAGAATTACTGGACCCAAAACGTGATGCTGTCAGACCTGCTTAACTTTTCCAACACCTGCTGGTTTTGTTTCTGATTTACAGCATCCACAGTTCTTTCAGTTTTTATCAAGAGCCATTTCTGTGGTAAGGATATCGGGGGAGTCAATCTTGTGGACTGGATGCAGCATGCTGGACATCAGAGGGGACAACAATTGTGACACAGGTCAACATATAAGACTGAGAGACAGTAGTGCATTGGAGGACATGAGTTTCTGAGTTGGGGAGTATGGTCATCAACAATAACAAATCGATGTAGCGGAGGAAAAGGTGGGAGGTGGGGTCAGTGTAGCTGCGTGTGGCTGCGGAAACCTACGTTCGGGACACCACCCACGCCCTCCACCTCCTCCATGATTTTCGCTTCCCCGGTCCCCAACGCCTTATCTTCACCATGGACATTCAGTCCCTGTACACCTCCATCCCCCATCACGAAGGACTTAAAGCCCTCCGCTTCTTCCTTTCCCACTGTACCAACCAGTACCCTTCCACCGACACCCTCCTTCGACTGACTGAACTGGTCCTCACCCTGAACAACTTCTCTTTCCAATCCTCCCACTTCCTCCAAACCAAAGGAGTAGCCATAGGCACCCGCATGGGCCCCAGCAATGCCTGCCTCTTTGTAGGATATGTGGAACAGTCCATCTTCCGCAGCTACACTGGCCCCACCCCCACATTTTCCTCCGCTACATCGATGACTGTAATGGCACTGCCTCGTGCTCCCAAGAGGAAGTTGAACAGTTCATCCACTTTACCAACACTTTCCACCCTGACCTCAAATTCACCTGGACCATCTCAGACGGTCACCCTCCCCTTCCTAGACCTTTCCATTTACATCTCGGGTGACTGAATTGACACGGACATTTACTATAAACCGACCGACTTCCACAGCTACCTAGATTACACCTCCTCCCACCCTGCCCCCTGTAAAAACGCCATCCCATATTCCCAATTCCTTCGTCTCCGCCGCATCTGCTCCCAGGAGGACCAGTTCCAAAACCGTACCACCCAGATGGCCTCCTTCTTCAAGGACCGCAATTTCCCCCCAGACGTAGTCGACGATGCCCTCCACTGCATCTCTTCCACTTCCCGCTCCTCCGCCCTTGAGCCCCGCCCCTCCAACCGCCACCAGGACAGAACCCCACTGGTCCTCACCTACCACTCCACCAACCTCCATGTCCAACGTATCATCCGCCGTCATTTCCGCCACCTCCAAACGGACCCCGCAACCAGGGACATATTTCCCTCCCCTCCCCTATCAGCGTTCCGAAAAGACCACTCCCTCCGTGACTCCCTCGTCTGGTCCACACCCCCCACCAACCCAACCTCCACTCCCGGCACCTTCCCCTGCAACCGCAAGAAATGCAAAACTTGCGCCCACACCTCCCCCCTTACTTCCCTCCAAGGCCCCAAGGGACACTTCCATATCCGCCACAAATTCACCTGCACCTCCACACACATCATCTATTGCATCCGCTGCCTCCTCTATATTGGGGAGACAGGCCGCCTACTTGCGGAACATTTCAGAGAACACCTCTGGGACACCCGGACCAACCAACCCAACCATCCCGTAGCCCAACACTTCAACTCCCCCTCCCACTCCACCAAAGACATGCAGGTCCTTCAACTCCTCCATCGCCAGACCATGGCAACATGACGGTTGGAGGAAGAGCGCCTCATCTTCTGCCTGGGAACCCTCCAACCACAAGGGATGAACTCAGATTTCTCCAGTTTCCTAATTTCTCCTCCCCCCACCTTGTCTCAGTCAAATCCCTCGAACTCAGCACCGCCTTCCTAACCTGCAATCTTCTTCCTGACCTCTCCGCCCCCACCCCCACTCCGGCCTATCACCCTCACCTTGACCTCCCTCCACCTTTCGCATTCCCAACACCCCTCCCCCAAGTCCCTCCTCCCTACCTTTTATCTTAGCCTGCTGGACACACTTTCTTCATTCCTGAAGAAGGGCTGATGCCCGAAACGTCGATTCTCCTGCTCCTTGGATGCTGCCTGACCTGCTGCGCTTTTCCAGCAACATATATTCAGCTCTAAAGTAATAATATATTAATTAATGTGAATTTCTATTTGTAACGAAGAGTCACTGGTGTCACGTGTGTGCACTCAGTAGCTAGTCTTTTTCACTTTACTCCCACACATGCCTTGTAAAGAGCTAGTTGTGGATTGTACCTGATGCATAGCTGATCTTTAAATATGGCACTTGTGCCAGATATCCCGGAAGTTCCTGACAGTGGCAAGTACTTCTGATATGCACACAACAGAATGAGTGCAGCGCTGTAGTGCTGGTGGTGCATACATAATGAGGTGAGCAATGGGGAATGACATGAGAAAACTCACTAAAGCTCACAGAGAGAAACTTTCCATGAAACCTCCCAAGACTGACAATTTGCTGATTTTGGTAAAATCCAGCCAATAGTTTTTGGTTGTTATATTTTCTTCATTCAGCTGTGAATGGATGGATATAATATTTCTGGTTTTATAGAGACATCAAAATGACATATTTCACACTTTATAATTAATTATATCTGTAAAATTATTTTCTGTCTTCTTAATTACTTTCAATATGTTTTACTTAGAATCTTCTATCTTTCTCAAAGTCTTAGCTTTGAGTTGATATTCTTGCTGGATATGTTACTCTGTCAGGTGAAGGCAAATAACAACCACACCCAGTCTTTCAATTCCCAACATGCAAATATCTCCACGTCAAGGCCTGAGAATATCCCTATGTGCATTGGTATAATTTTGTCAACTGATTAAAGAACACTTTGAAGCATGTACATTTCTAGCTTACAAAAGTAACTGATATTTTTAAAATAATTTGAAAACTATTTGAAGCATGAACAGCAAACTTACTTTCAAGAGCTTATTTTACTTCAGAATTAGAAGTTAGTAATTTACAACATGAGAGATAAATGCAGAGAGTTAAATCTTTATCCTTTTTACTGTATTTTAAATGTTTAGAGCATCTGTGTTTTCCTTTTATAAAACACATAAATCATGTAAACATGATTATTTTAGTAACTGTGATATCTGTTTAATTATTCACCAAGAAAAGGGGCAGCACGTCGGCTCATGGTTAGCACCTGGGTTCGATTCCAACCTCAGGTGTCTGTGTGGAGTTTGCATGTTCTCCCTGCATCTGCGTGGATTTCCTCCGGGTGCTCCGGTTTCCTCCCACAATCACAAAAGATGTGCAGGTCAGGTGAATTGGCCATGCTAAATTGCCCATAGCGTTAGGTGCATTAGTCAGAGGGAAATGGGTTTGGGTGGGTTACTCTTCAGAGGGTCGGTCTGGACTTGGTGGGCCAAAGGGCCTGTTTCCACACTGTAGGGAATCTAATCTAAAATGATGAACCATTTATTTTCTAGAAGTTAAATTGTAAAATAAAGTTCTTGTCTTACAGTCTCTGGAAAGGACTTTTGCAACTTTTCACTCGTGCTGTGTCACCCTGTGCTGGTTCTATAGCCCAACACCTCATCTTTCATTTTGTCAATCAAACCTCATGAATTCCACTGGACAGAACTATTTTACTAAGAAAAATAAAGTTGATTATTTGTAATCTGCAGAAAATCATCATTCTGCTTGTGACCTCTAAATGGTCTTCAGAATCACTTACTTAAAATCTAAAATTAATTTAAAAATCTAGCCTGATTGACTCAGGACAGTTAACACACAGATTTGCGTATCAATAATAGACTAATTTATTGTGATCCACGTGATATGCTCGTGTCCGGTAAAGTAATTTGCCTTTTGTCCACAAGCAACAGGGAATCCAGGAGTTTGTTTACCCAGTGAGTAGCTAGAATACATAGTTGAGGCAAGTGACATTGATACATTTAGGGAAAGCTCGATGATTACAGGAAATCCCTGGGTTACGAACGAGTTCTGTTTTTAAGTCTGTTTGTAAGTCGAATTTGTATGTAAGTCATAGAGTCATAGAGATGTACAGCACGGAAACAGACCCTTTGGTCCAACTCGTCTATGCCGACTAGTTATCCTAACCTAATCTAGTCTCACTTGCCAGCACCCGGCCCATATCCCTGTAAACCCTTCCTATTCATATACCTATCCAGATGCCTTTTAAATGTTGCAATTGTACCGGCCTCCACCACTTCCTCTGGCAGCTCATTCCATACACGCATCACCCTTTGAATGAAAAAGTTGCCCCTTGGGTCTCTTTTATATCTTTCCCCTTTCACCCTAAACCTATAACCTCTAGTTCTGGCCTCCCCCACCCCAGGAGTCAGAAGTTATGTACGGTTCACATCTAGCGTCAATTATTCAAATGTTTGTCTTAGTATATAGTATATATTTTAACATCTTAAATATAATAATACAGTAATAATAATAAATGTAACTACAGTACAGTACAATATTTACAATTGAGAGAGAAAGAAAATGTGTGTGTGTACATGCATATAAAAAACATTGAAGAAACATTTCTTAAACTGTTTAGATAGAAAATAAAATCATTAAAGCTTAACACTTATTCTTGTTCCAATCAATGTCTTGCATACCAGAGGGAGCGTTAATTAATAATTAAGATTACTTTATGAATTGGATGATGGGCCTGGTGCTGGAGAGGATGGGCCTGGTGCTGAGTCAGGGTCTGATTCTGCTGCTGGAGAATGGAGGTTTATTTCTGAAGTCAATTTCTTAAAGTAAACATTAAGAGTGGCTTGAACAGAGCTTTTCTTTTTCTCATTATAAATGGCCTTGCAGCAGCTGAGAAATATCTGATAAATTTTGGTGAACCTCTCTGCATTAGGATCTTGCTCCTCTAACTTTGCCATCCCTGTTTCAATGAGATGAAAGGCTTCAGCTAATTCCTTTGTCAAAAACCTATTGGGTTCTGGAGTTTCTAGGACCTGGCCTTCTTCCTCAAATGCTATCATCTGCTGCTCCAGCTCCATAAGGTCCTCATTGGTCAGTTCTTCGGCATGGGATTCAAGCAAGTCTACGACATCACTTTCATTAATGTCTAACTGCAGTTGATTATTACCAATATCAGCCACAGCTTGCCTGGCTTCGGTGATGCCCTCAGGTGTGAACTCTTTAAAACCATCTGCGAATTGGGGACACAATTTGTTCCAAACGACAGCATGACACTGTTCTCCCTTGGGCTGATGAACCACTGAAAACATGCTGTGTCTTGAGCGTCGCGCAAAGTAATCTGTTCGTTCATTAGTACGAACCATTGTATGTAACCCTTTTTTTAGAATAATAGGCTTTACGGAAGTTGGTTCGGTAAGTACGGGTGTTCATAAGTCAGTCATTCGTAACCTGGGGAAAGCCTGTACCTGAACGGAATGGGAAGCCACTTTAATGTAGTTAAAAGGATGGGAAAGGAATTGGGAGGAACATAAACATTGACATAGGCTAATAAGCGCACATGACATTTTTCACTGTATTTCATACCACATAAGCAAAATATTTTAGACAAGGGTGTTTTACATTCAAAGCATCATTTACCATGCATTTGGATTTTACAAACAAGTGAACGAGTCTCCCTTTGTTGTCTGTTCAGTGTCTTTTATTCATCAAACTTTGCTGTTGTTTCTGTTTTTCAGCTGCTGGCTCTCTGGTTTTGATCTTCATGGGAACCTGGAACTTTCAAAGCCAATGCTGTGGGGATTTCTTCTTCCAGTTGCGATATTGCTACTATTTAATTTTGTCATGTTTGCTCTAGTGACAATGTTGGTGCTGTTCAACAAAGACCATGGTACTTGCAGGTAATGCAAGATATTATATGTTAACTTGCTTTGAATTGATATGAAAATCAATTTTTCCAAACCCAACAATGCATCCCACATTCAAACAATCCTCTCTGATCAAAAAGATTGAACATATTAGCTCACTTCTGTCAGTATTAAAAGCATCATTTAGTGACTCAGAGATTCTGTGTTGATATTGGTATATTTCAGCAACTGCTTTTTAAGATCCTTCTTTTGCCTATGCACTTTAAAATTCAGCTGATCACTGATTTATCGTATGGAATGTAGATCTTTCAGTCAATAGCAGAGAACGTAGAAGTATTGCATCGCAATCTGTCCATGACTTTTGGTGACCAGTAATATTTGTTTAGTTATGGTAAACAGTTAATTGCTTCCAAGTTAAATACACCCTTCATTTGATTCCAAATTTATTATAAATGTTTACGAATTATTATATATTAATTATTTTATGAAGAATTCTCACACTTTAAAATTGATATTTGTCTCTTAACTGGCATTAAAAAAAATCTCCCATTTATAAATAATGTTCCAAAACTCAGGTCAGCTTCTTTCCCTGGAAAGCAAGTGAAAGTCATAATAAGTCACTCCATCCCATTGCCAGAAACAGTATGTAACTAGTTCTACTCGGACTATAAGGTCTGAAGCAATTTAGTAAGTCATACAGCTAAGCGTGAAATAATTAATTTTCTCATTTGATATATGAACCAGACTATAGAGATCACTTTAACATTTTATTGAAACATCTCCTGAGTATAATTTATTAAAATCAGTAAAATGCTTAATATTAGCAAACACTTCATTAATTACTGTGTTCTTTTACAGTGCGAAACAGGCTACGTCAGCAAAGAAAATGATGGGATCCTTATCAGTAGCTGTTGTGCTGTGTTTAACATGGAGTCTAGGTTATTTGATGCTTATAGAGCGTGAAGAAACACAAGCTGTTTTTAGCTATCTCTTCTGCGCTCTTAATGCCACTCAGGTTTGTAAAGTTTTCTTCCAGAATCATCAAACACAAGATGCTGATGCTGGTAATGATATTGGACAAATATAAAATATTTCCACTTTTGACAGAGTAATGAATAAAGTGTGGCTGATGGCAAATCCTAAGATTGTAAGTTATGTGCAGCTGCTTAAAGAAAATTTAGTTTCAGTGAGGAAGAAGAAATTGAGGTACTGTATTGAAAAAGTATATAAATGTAGTCTTTCGATTCCCTGTGAAAATCAATAAATTTAAAAAAAACAAAACATACCGAACAACCCAAATGGAGGAAATCAATGCACAACATTTTAGATTAGATTAGATTAGATTAGATTAGATTACTTACAGTGTGGAAACAGGCCCTCCGGCCCAACAAGTCCGCACCGCCCCGCCGAAGCGTAACCCACCCATACCCACCCATCTACATCTACCCCTTACCTAACACTACGGGCAATTTAGCATGGCCAATTCACCTGACCTGCACATCTTTGGACTGTGGGAGGAAACCGGAGCACCCGGAGAAAACCCACGCAGACACGGGGAGAACGTGCAAACTCCACACAGTCAGTCGCCTGAGGCGGGAATTGAACCCGGGTCTCCGGCGCTGCGAGGCAGCAGTGCTAACCACTGTGCCACCGTGCCGCCCACTGCCACCGTGCCTCTTTGCCATTTTACTTTTATCATTTACTTGAATAATGAAACCAAAAGCAACATAATTACAGCATGACCTTACAGCTAAAATGTATTTAATAAAAATTAACTGAATTGTACTGGCTGTTAAAACAATGGTAGATCACATGGATTATTGGCAGTTCTATATATTGCCAATGCCACCATTGGGGATGGCGGGTTGGGGGAGGGAGAGGGTCTCTCTGCCATCTTTGTTGACCATTTTAGTGTTATCAATAGACACTGGCAGTTCCTTTGAAAGATGTTGCACCACATTCTGCCACAAATCCCTTCAAAACACTATCTTTCTCCATTCAATGTATACAGTTCTTTTATTTTGAGGCTGTAGTCATCTTCCAACAGCAGCTTTACTCCACTTGAACTCCACAGGTCTACATTCCTCCCAAAGGTGGATTTTCCAGATACTTTTCCAGTTATGCCCATATTTCTACCCATTTTGCCATGATGGACTTCTCTGAATAGCCTGTCCTGCCTTGCATACCACTGGAAATATCATTTCAAGGCTCCATCTTTTGTCTTCAATTTCCCCAACAACATGAAGTCACAGCCAGTCCTAGAAAACCTAATGATCGAAGATGGTGGCAGGAAGGGCAGAAAATTGGGGGACTGGCACTGGCAATGACCTGCCACCCTCAAAAATTTAGTTCCAGGTAAGTGAGGCCCATGGTCGATTGCCTTGACTTGACCTAATTTTATGGATCTAAAATGGTCAATTAACAAACACTTCAGGGACTGTTCACACCACAGCCTGGATTAACACTGTTCCCAGCTCATTGCCTGCCTGCCAGGTTGGGGGGTGTGGGGAGTGGTTGTTGCTAAAAAACAATCCTGTGCCCTTGCCACTGAGCTTCCTGAACCCCCGTCTATTCATACCCCATCCCACAATTCCCATGAAAAGCCACTTATCTTGCTCCACAATGTTGGCACAGCTGTGCAGCCAGTCACCTCCATGTTAATAGCAGTGCACCTACTCACAGTGGCTGCCTACTCTATCTGGTAAGCAGTGCCAAGCAGAGATCTTGACTGGCATCGTTATCCCAGCAAGTGATAACCCAAAAAGGCTTCTTTGTTGATGGTTCTACTGGATGTCCCGCATGTTTTGACACCCACTCCCACACTGAAGACAACTTTGAAAATTCCGGCTTAGTTTCTCTTTCAGTTAGAAAGTTTACCAACATCTGATGAAGAGGCAGAGCCCTGAAAGCTTGTGATTTCAAATAAACCCGTTGGACTATAACCTGATGTGGTGTGGCTTTTGACCTTGTGTGGAAGTCTAGGATCACGGGGCATAATTTCAGAATAAGGGATTGCCATTTTAAGACGGAGATGAGGAGGAATTCCTTCTTTCAGAGAGTTGTTAATCTCTGGAATTCTGTACCACAGAGGGGTATTCAGGCTAGTTCAGAAGTATATTCCAGGCTGAGATTGATGTTTAGGAGAAAGTGAGGACTGCAGATGCTGGAGATCAGAGCTGAAAATGTGTTGCTGGAAAAGCGCAGCAGGTCAGGCAGCATCCAAGGAGGATAATCGACGTTTCGGGCATGAGCCCTTCTTCAGGAATGAGGAGCATGTGCCAAGCATGCTAAGATAAAAGGAGGGACTTGGGGGAGGGGCGTTGGGAATGCGATAGGTGGAAGAAGGTTAAGGTGATGGTGGTAAGGTGAGGGTGATAGGCCGGAGTGGGGGTGGGGGCGGAGAGGTCAGGAAGAAGATGGCAGATTAGGAAGGTGGTGCTGAGTTCGAGGGTTAGTACTGAGACAAGATGGGGGGAGGGGAAATGAGGAAACTGGAGAAATCTGAGTTCATCCCTTGTGGTTGGAGGGTTCCTAGGCGGAAGATGAGGCGCTCTTCCTCCAGCCGTTGTGTTGCTATGGTCTGGTAATGGAGGAGTCCAAGGACCTGCATGTCCTTGGTGGAGTGGGAGGGGGAGTTGAAATGTTGAGTCATGGACCAAGGACATGCAGGTCCTTGGACTCCTCCATCGCCAGACCATAGCAACACGACGGCTGGAGGAAAAGCGCCTCATCTTCCGCCTAGGAACCCTCCAACCGCAAGGGATGAACTCAGATTTCTCCAGTTTCCTCATTTCCCCTCCCCCCACCTTGTCTCAGTCCCAACCCTCGAACTCAGCACCACCTGCAATCTTCTTCCTGACTTCTCCACCCCCACCCCCACTCCGGCCTATCACCCTCACCTTAACCTCCTTCCACCAATCGCATTTCCAACACCCCTCCCCCAAGTCCCTCCTCCCTACCTTTTATCTTAGCCTGCTTGGCACACTCTCCTCATTCCTGAAGAAGGGCTCATGCCCGAAACGTCGATTCTCCTGTTCCTTGGATGCTGCCTGACCTGCTGCGCTTTTCCAGCAACACATTTTTAGCTCTGAGATTGATGTTTAATCAGTAAGGGATTCAAGGGTTATCGGGAAAAGGCAGGATTACCTCAGATCAGCCATGCTTTCATTGAATGGTGCAGCAAACTTGATGCGCTGAATGATTCTAGTTCTGTTTCTAATCCTACATCTTATGGACATATGGTCTTTCTTCGCAGTACCAGAAATCACATCTGCTGGGTGATATACTCATCAAGGGTTAAATAGGGCAGAAGAATCACCTTGGAGTTATATTACAATGGAATACATTAACAAAGTCTAAGTGCAAAAGTTATTATTTGTTCTGCCAAG
Source organism: Chiloscyllium punctatum (assembly GCF_047496795.1). Taxonomy (NCBI): domain Eukaryota; kingdom Metazoa; phylum Chordata; class Chondrichthyes; order Orectolobiformes; family Hemiscylliidae; genus Chiloscyllium; species Chiloscyllium punctatum. The sequence goes on along the minus strand of NC_092753.1, from coordinate 70,769,546 downwards.
TGGTTACAGCACTAATAAGACTATATTTATTGTCAAGTTACCTTTTACTTGAACCATTGCAGTCTTTATGATAATCATAACAGAGAATGCTGGAAATATTTAGCAGGTCAAACAGCATCTGGTTTAAATATATCACTCAGACTACTCAGAGGTCAATGCAGCACAACAAATATTAGAGTGAACATTGATTCTGTCTCAATGACATGAAGGATCAAAAAGAAATAACCAAGTAGGGAGACTTAAGAGGGAAACAATGTAATAGAAATTGCCTGGTTTGGAGATGCTTTTGAAGGAAGTCTGGTGTGTTTTTATAGTGAATTATACACAGTATGTTGTTGCTGGCAGAGAAGTAGCTATTGAATTTATTGGTTAAAGTTTTGATATATGGATCAGGATTGTCTAATTGATGATCACTTTATTGAGTATGATTACAGTTTTGTCCATCTGAGTGAGTGCTGATCATTCTAACTTAATCCTGAATTGAAATGTGTAGATGATGACTAGGCATTTGGGGATCAGGAAGCAAGCCACTTATCACACAGTGCAGAATGTTACAGCAGTTTGAGTACTGTGGGCTATGATGAGATGTGTGGTACAGTTTGGTGAGATATTTGGTGGAGGCTATCTTGACATGCCCAGATAATCTTGCTGCGTCATTACTGTTTTTCTCAAGCGGCTTTGGCATGCTTTTATGCTAGACGAAAGCAAATTCGCAATTGATGCTTATCATTGTTTGTTAAACACCTTGCTAACAGCCTAACTCATCAGATAAATATTCTGGTTGTGACCTTACCAAACTTGCCAAACAAATTAGCCTTCAGGAAAACTTGACATGGAAACCAGAGCAAGTTCTTGATGGATTCAACTTGCCACTTACTCCAAATGCCTTCTCTGTTGGATCAGTTCTGAAGAAGGAGGTCACTCGATCCAAAGTGTTAACTTTGCTTTCTCTCCACAGATGCTGCTGGACCTGCTGAGCTTTTCCAGCAATTTCTGTTTTTGTCTCTGATTTACAGTAACCTCAATTCTTTTGATTTTTATTTAGCCTTCTTCTTCACATTGCTTGCTACTTACGCATTGTGACAGTTATATACCATTTGTGAATCTAAGCCTGGATGTTATCCAGGTTTTAGGCAAAAGTGAGGACTGCAGATGCTGGAGATCAGAGTCTAGACTAGAATGGTGCTGGAAAAGCACAGCAGGTCAGGCAGCATCCAAGAAGCAGGAAAATTGACGTTTCTGGCAAAAGCCCTTCATCAGGAATGAAAGCCCTTTCATTCCTGATGAAGGGCTTTTGCCCGAAACATCGATTTTCCTGCTCCTCGGATGCTGCCTGACCTGCTGTGCTTTTCCAGCACCACTCTAATCTAGGACTGTTATCCAGGTTCTGTCATTGGCTGACATGCATGATTCATTATTAGAAAAATAGCTGATGAAACTCAGCAGGTCTGGCGGCGTCTGTGTGGAGGAAGCAATGTTAATGCCAGATTAGAAAAATTAACTCAGCTTTCTCCTCACAGTTGCTGTCAGACCTGCTGAATTTCACCAGCAATTTATGTTTTTGTCTCAGATCTCCAGCATCCACATTTCTTTGTTTTATTTCACTGTCAAGAGAGGTTCTGAATGGAACTAAACTTCAGGGAATAGCCCACTCTTAAACCTACATAGAAACAAAATTGTGATGAAGCAAATGATATAATTGGACTGAGGGCATTACCTTGAGGCAGTCCAGCAGCAAAATCCTTGAGAGTGCCATGATTTTGCTAAGTAGAAAAATAATGTCTCATTTGGAATTCCTCATTTTTTTAAAAATTAGTTAAATTTAACACAATAGCAAATGCAGGTCATGATCTTGGTTGCCAAATTGTCTTTCTATTGTTAAAATATTTTACCGCATTGTGTTCTGATAAAGTTAATTTGCTCAAGTATTGCTTTCTTTGATTAATAGGGTCTACAGATTTTCATTCTCTTCACTGCTCGCCGAAAAGCATTTCAAAAGATGTATGCAGCCTGGGATTCCAGATTTGATATGAACATCAGTATAGTCCATTCAAAAAAATTCTCATTTCAAAGTGCGAGCATTCCAGAAAATAGAGAACTGTACACACAGTATGACACAGTGAACTTCTCCGAAACCTCATGTTCCATACCTTCCATTTTATATTAGAATGCATTTTTGAGACAGGATAAATTCCCTTTGTTGTTCCTCCTTAAAATGCTCTTAGTTTCTTCATGGCTGCAATAATGGGAAAATGTGTTATGTTCCCAGCAAAATTCAACAGTAATATATCATCAACACTCGGTAGACTTTTCGTGGAAGGAAATGATTTATATTAGCTTCCGATTCATTTCCATCCAGAACGCTGCATTACTGTAAGATGTTTTAGATTAGGATCAATCTAAACATCATGGCATAGACAGAGAACATAGGAGGCTAACACCTTCAACATATTGTCTAGCTAACACCCATTGTTACAGCTAACCTGAGAATGCAACTTTTAAAAGAAGGTTTTATGATTTACACATGAAAGAAGTGGAACTATCATGGTATTCGAACAGATGAAAGACTCAACAGATAATCAAGGTATTTTTCAATGTATAATTTCAGTAACGTCACACTGTAAATTTTTGCGATAAATTCTGTGCCTTAGAATTGTGCTTTCCACAATCACCTGATGAAGGAGCTGCGCTTCCAATTAAACCTGTTGGACTATAACCTGGTGTTGCGTGATTTTTAACTTTGGGGTAAAAACAATGACTGCAGATGCTGGAAAGCAAATACTGGATTAGTGGTGCTGGAAGAGCACAGCAGTTCAGGCAGCATCCAACGAGCAGCGAAATCGACGTTTCGGGCAAAAGCCCTTCATCAGGAATAAAGGCAGTGAGCCTGAAGCATGGAGAGATAAGCTAGAGGAGGGTGGGGGTGGGGAGAGAGTAGCATAGAGTACAATGGGTGAATGGGGGAGGAGATGAAGGTGATAGGTCAAGGAGGAGAGGGTGGAATGGATAGGTGGAAAAGGAGATAGGCAGGTCGGACAAGTTCGGACAAGTCATAGGGACAATGCTGAGCTGGAAGTTTGAAACTAGGATGAGGTGGGGGAAGGGGAAATGAGGAAACTGTTGAAGTCCACATTGATGCCCTGGGGTTGAAGTGTTCCGAGGCGGAAGATGAGGCGTTCTTCCTCCAGGTGTCTGGTGGTGAGGGAGCGGCGGTGAAGGAGGCCCAGGACCTCCATGTCCTCGGCAGAGTGGGAGGGGGAGTTGAAATGTTGGGCCACGGGGCGGTTTGGTTGATTGGTGCAGGTGTCTCGGAGATGTTCCCTAAAGCACTCTGCTAGGAGGTGCCCAGTCTCCCCAATGTAGAGGAGACCACATCGGGAGCAACGGATACAATAAATGATATTAGTGGATGTGCAGGTAAAACTTTGATGGATGTGGAAGGCTCCTTTTGGGCCTTGGATAGAGGTGAGGGAGGAGGTGTGGGCGCAGGTTTTACAGTTCCTGCGGTGGCAGGGGAAAGTGCCAGAATGGGAGGGTGGGTCGTAGGAGGCTGTGGACCTGACCAGGTAGTCGCGGAGGGAACGGTCTTTGCGGAAGGCAGAAAGGGGTGGGGAGGGAAATATATCCCTGGTGGTGGGGTCTTTTTGGAGGTGGCGGAAATGTCGGCGGATGATTTGGTTTATGCGAAGGTTTGTAGGGTGGAAGGTGAGCACCAGGGGCGTTCTGTCCTTGTTACGGTTGGAGGGGTGGGGTCTGAGGGCAGAGGTGCGGGATGTGGACGAGATGCGTTGGAGGGCATCTTTAACCACGTGGGAAGGAAAAACAGAGATTGGTATCTGGCCAGCCACATGTAAAGTGAGTAGGTGAGTGGGCTCAAGGAGTTGAATGGTTCAAACCAGTTAGTATGGCTGAAGTGTGTACAATCGGTTGTGATGGCAGGGATTGCCTTCTCAACTCTGCTGGTATTTTACCAGTGGTGGGGAGTACCCGTGACACATGGAGAACTGAGGGAACCCACCTTTTCAGGTACTTGTGCCCAACAGAATGTCTCCAGAATGGAAATGATTGAATGCTGACTGCAGTCCAGATATTAACCATTGCTCTTAGATTCAGATACTGCCAGTAGCTCTTGGAGGTGGTAATCATCAACGAGGTAAAAACAATGACTGCAGATGCTGGAAACTAGATTCTGGATTAGTGGTGCTGGAAGAGCACAGCAGTTCAGGCAGATCCAAGGAGCTTCGAAATCGACATTTCGGGCAAAAGCCCTTCATCAGGAATAAAGGCAGTGAACCTGAAGCGTGGAGACATAAGCTAGAGGAGGGTGGGGGTGGGGAGAAAGTAGCATAGAGCACAATGGGCGAGTGGGGGAGGGGATGAAGGTGGTAGACCAGGGAGGAGACGGTGGAGTGGATTGGTGGAAAAGGAGATAGGCAGGTAGGACACGTCCGGACAAGTCATGGGGACAGTGCTGAGCTGGAAGTTTAGAACTAGGGTGAGGTGGGCGAAGGGGAAATGAGGAAGCTGTTGAAGTCCACATTGATGCCCTGGGGTTGTAGTGTTCCGAGGCGGAAGATGAGGCGTTCTTCCTCCAGGCGTCTGGTGGCGAGCGAACGGCGGTGAAGGAGGCCCAGGACCTCCATGTCCTCGGCAGAGTGGGAGGGGGAGTTGAAATGTTGGGCCACGGGGCGTTGTGGTTGATTGGTGCGGGTATCTCGGAGATGTTCCCTAAAGCGCTCTGCTAGGAGGCACCCAGTCTCCCCAATGTAGAGGAGACTGCATCGGGAGCAACGGATACAATAAATGATATTAATGCATGTGCAAGTAAAACTTTGATGGATGTGGAAGGCTCCTTTCGGGCCTTGGATAGAGGTGAGGGAGGAGGTGTGGGCGCAGGTTTTACAGTTCCTGCGGTGGCAGGGGAAAGTGCCAGAATGGGAGGATGGGTTGTAGGGGGGGCGTGGACCTGACCAGGTAATCACGGAGGGAACGGTCTTTGCGGAAGACAGAAAGGGGTGGGATGGGAAATATATCCCTGGTGGTGGGGTCTGTTTGGAGGTGGCGGAAATGTCGGCGGATGATTTGGTTTATGCAAAGGTTGGTAGGGTGGAAGGTGAGCACCAGGGGCGTTCTGTCCTTGTTACAGTTGGAGGGGTGGGGTCTGAGGGCAGAGGTGTGGGATGTGGACGAGATGCTTTGAGGACATCTTTAACCACGTGGGAAGGGAAATTGCGGTCTCTAAAGAAGGAGGCCATCTGGTGTGTTCTGTGGTGGAACTGGTCCTCCTGGGAGCAGATACGGTGGAAGCGGAGGAATTGGGAATACGGGATGGCATGTTTGCAAGAGGTAGAGTGGGAAGAGGTGTAATCCAGGTAGCTGTGGGAGTCAGTGGGTTTGTAAAAAATGTCAGTGTCAAGTCGGTCGTCATTAATGGAGATGGAGAGGTCCAGGAGGGGGAGGGAGGTGTCAGAGGTGGTCCAGGTAAATTTAAGGTCAGGGTGGAATGTGTTGGTGAAGTTGATGAATTGCTCAACCTCCTCGCGGGAGCACGAGGTTGCGCCAATGCAGTCATCAATGTAGTGGAGGAAGAGGTGGGGAGTGGTGCCGTTGTAATTATGGAAGGTCAACTGCTCTACATAGCCAACAAAGAGACAGGCATAGCTGGGGCCCATACGTGTGCCCATGGCTACCCCTTTGGTCTGGAGGAAGTGGGAGGATTCGAAGGAGAAATTGTTAAGGGTGAGGAAAGTTCAGCCAAATGAATGAGAGTGTCGGTGGAAGGACACCATTAACTCGCCTCCCAATTCTGTTCTCAGAGAAGTCTTTTCTCAATATTGAGACCAAAAGGTCACTTTCACCAAAGAAGTCCTAGATTTCGAGATGAGATTCTCATTAGTGTGCAACAAGAGGCATGGGTTATTGTTCATTATCACATTCATTATTACAGTCTTGCTTCATTAATATGTAGTCTCTCATTCTCCCGCCTGCCTGATATAAACTGGATGCCCAGAATTCCTGACAAAACTAAGAGCAGTTAGTTTCTAATTCTACCTCACAGTTTGCTCCTCTAGAAGCCCATTTTTGACACCAGTCACCATTGTCTCAGACCAAATCCCATGGGCTGCACCACATATATCCCGTCCATGGATATTGGAATTCAATACATAGCAGCCTCTCCACACTATCATGGCACATTTCTTATCCACTCTCAAAATGCTTCTGCATTTTCATCCTGCAATTTGGAGCACACCAGTAACTTTCATTGCAATGTAACTGCAAAGATACCATGTGCACTTGGACAGGCACCCAGGTCACAGATTTCTTACCTGGATACTCACAGCATCCCTGCTTTTCCTTACCTGCCTTTTTACACCTTGCATCCTCAGTCACACTTTAAAGGCTCAGATACTTCTATCTTATCTTGCTGCACAGATACAAAGTCAAGCATCTTATCATGGTTATTGATACATCAAGGGAGTTGACATGTGCATTGGTGCACTCCCTCGGGAAAGCTACTAAGTTGACATGAATCCTGAGAAAACTCCTTTATTTCACTCTTCTTTCATACATTTCCTTCCAATCCTTCAGGGTAACATTGCCTTGATGGTCTTGAAGATCTCTGTGACAGTGTTTAAACTGTGAGAGGAGCGCTTTATGAAGCTTTTCCCTTCAGACTACTGTGCTATGAGAGACAGTGAACATGCAAATTGCCCATTGTACATCTTCCAGACGAGAATGTCACTGTATTCCCTTAACATTCCCTGATACATAGGAACAACATTTCCCTCCTGAGATCTGTAGAATCATCACGAGTTCGATACTCTTCCATAAGGTAGGTGTTAGTGTTGAAGAATGTTGGAAGCCCAGCACCTGGCACACACCCTGGACTCTGCCTTTAGCCTCAGAATCCTCCACATTCACATGTAAATGCATGCTTGAGGTTTGAGGATCCCTGACATATAAGGCTATTTGCTATTAAATATTTGGTTGTTTGGAGAGATGAATGTTACTTAGAGATCACAATGTTCAACACACTTGGGAAACCTGAACAGGTTCCTCATCATTTACATAAGTATGAATAACCAGGTATCATTGTGAACATCATACTGCACCAGACACTGTATCAGTGCAAGTGAAAATATATTAACAAACATTATGGTTTATTTACAATGATATAGATCTGTGCCACCTATGGTTCTTCATGTGTTTTTTTCTTCTGCTCCCTGCCACTATGTTTCGGTGCAGGCATAATGTTGACTGATAGGATATAAGGAGCCTGCTTTGTGGTTGTCCATGCAACAACAGCATTGAAAGACTGCTGCAGGGACACTGGGTGCACGGATAGGTATGCAGCTCATGGATTGGACTGCGTTGAGCCTCAGGCTGCCCACTTGCTCTTATTGTGCTTAGTGCCTACCTGTATGCTCACAGCATCCATGCCTTGCTTTACCATTTAACATGGGTAACCAGCCAGGCATCTGGGGACAGGTGCTGTTGCTGCTGTTGCTGTACCTGCACCATGTGCCAGCAGTCATGTTTCAAAGGCTTAGAGAATCAGCCCTCATCAAAGTCCATGGAGGACCCAACTCAGTAAGTCAAGAGCACCCTCTAATACCTGTCAAGGGGATTGGGTGCAGTCAGGCCTCTGCTTGATCAGGAGCTATGTGCCCATGTAGTACAGGAGTGAGTCTGTAGCTCTGTAGTGCCATGGCAAAAGAGTTGGTAGGGGGATAAGAAAATAGTAAGTTGGTGGGTGAGATTGTGCTAGGGCTTTCACAGTTGGATGGATATATAGCTGCCAGTGATTTGAGGGTTTCTTGTCTGGGATATATCCACCTAAAATGCTCAAAGTGATGGGCGATGGTCAGTCTGTCTTATCCATCCATAGAAACTAAGGAAAAAGAGAGAGGAGAAACAAGGAGGGACCATTAATATCGGAAGAAGATTTGGCAAGTTATTCTTTGGGACTAAGGATCTGCTTTTCTGAAGAAGGACCACTGGACCCAAAACTTGAACTCTGCTTTGTCTCCACTCAGACCTAAGCTCCGCAGTCCTGCCACATCCAGTCATGAATGGTGATGGACGATTAAACAAATCACTAGAGGAGGAAGCTCCACAAATATTCCTCAATAATGGAACAGCCCAGCACATCAGTGCAAAAGATAAAGCTGAAGATTTTCAGCAATCTTCAGCCAGAAGTGCTGACTGGATAATCCATCTCGACATCCTCCAGTGGACCCCAGCATTACAGATAACAGTTTTCAGCCAATTCAATTCACTCCATGTGATATCAAGACATGGTTGGAAGCACTGAATACTGAAAAAGGCTACAGACCCTGTTAACATTCCAGCAATAGTACTGAAGATCTTTGCTCCAAAACTTGCCCCTCCCCCAGCCAATCTTTTCCAGTAAAGTTACAACACCGGCATCTACCCAACAATGTGGAAAATTCCTCAAATATGTCCTCTCCATAAAAAAATGACTAATCCAACCCAGCCCATTACTGCCCCATCAGTCTACTGTCAATCATCAGTAAAATGGTGGAAGATGTCATCAACAGTGCTATCAAGCAGCACCTGCTCAGCCATAATCTGCTCAGTAACCCAGTTTACGTTCTGCCAGGGCTACTCAGCTCCTGATCCCATGACAGCCTTGGTTCAAACATGGATAAAAGAGCTGAATTCCAGAGATGGGGTCAGAGTGACAGCTCTTGACATCAAGGCTACATTCAACAAAGTGTGGCATCACGGAGCCATAGCAAAACTGGAATCAATGGATATCAGGAGTAAACTCTCTGGTGTTTAGAGTAATACCTGACACATAGGAAGATAGTCATGGTTTTTGGAAGTCAGTCAGTTCAGCTCCAGGACATCGCTACAGGAATTCCTCAGAGTAGTGTCCTTGGCCCAACCATCTTCAGCTGTCTCATCAATGACCTTCCCTCCATCATAAGGTCAGAAGTGGGAATGTTCGCTGATGATTGCACAATGTTCAGCACCATTTCTAGCTCCTCAGACACTCAAACAGTCCATATCCAAATGCATAAGATCTGGACAGTATCCAGGCTTGGCTGACAAGTGGCAAGCAACATTCACATCACACAAATACCATGCTATGACCATCACCATCAAGAGACAGTCTAACTACCACCCCTTGACATTCAATGGTGTTACCATCACTGAATCCCCCACTATCAACATCCTGGGAGTTATCATTGGTCAGAAATTCAACTGGACTCACCATATAAATGTAGTGGCTAAAAGAGTAGGTCAGAGCCTAGGAATACTGCAGTGAGTAACTCACCTCCTGACTCCCCAAAGCCTGTCCACCATCTACAAAACACAAGTAATGAGTGTGATAGAATACTCCCCATATGCCCAGATGAGTGCATCCCCAGTAACACTCAGGAAACTGAACACTATCCAGAACAAAGCAGCCTGCTTGATTGGCAATGCATCTACAAGTGTCCATGCACCCCACCACTGACACTCAGTAGCAGCAGTGTGTACTATCTACAAGAAGCACTGCAGAAATTCACCAAAGATCCTCAGTCAGCACTCTCCACACCCATGACCACTTCCATCTAGAAGGACAAAGGCAGCAGATATAGGGGACCATCACTATCTTCAAGTTCTCCTTCAAGCCCCTCACCATCCTGACTTGGAGATATATCACTGTTCCTTCAATGTTGCTGGGTCAAAATCCTGGAATTCCCTCCCTAATTGCATTGTGGGTCAAACCACAGAAGGTGGACTGCAGCAGTTTAAATAGGCAGCTCACAATGAACCTTATCAAGGGCAACTTTCTGCTGAAATGAGACATGTAAATGGAGTCCATGGATGAGAGGTTAGCGTCCGTGCAGGTCGGAACTGTGCACAGACTCTTCTGTAGTTTCTTATGGTCCTGGGAATTGCAGTTGCCCTACCAGGCCATTATGCACCTGGACAGTATGCTTCGTATGGTGCATCTGTAAACGTTGGTGAGGCGCCTTATGGATACGTCAAATTTCCTGATCCACTTGAGGATGAAGAGGTATTGATGTGCCTTCTTGACTGTCCAATCCTTGTGGGAAATCGTCACTCCTAGGAACTTAAAGCTCTCAATCCTCTCAACCTCTGCTCTGTTGGTGAAGATGCGGGTATGTTCTCCTTTCTTTCTGAAGTCAATGATCAGTTCTTTCGTTTTGTCTGATGCAGCTTCTGGGTCATGAGGGCAATTGCATTCCACATTCCTGTCTGCTGCTCCTGTTCCTCCCTGAGCATGTGGACAAATTCTCTGATTACCCCCACCACTGGGTCCTCTCATGCCTGGGCTAATTAGATGCCTGGTCTCTGGCAGATGTCCGAGTACCAGCGACCTGGGTGCTTCCTCCTCAGCCAGCTGCAGAGCTACCACAGTGAGGTGCTCACCAGATTGTGGTTCTCAGCCTAGTGTTCTTACCAAGGTGTCAGCATCCAAGCTTGTTGGAGGTGCAGGAGGCAGCTTTGCTAATGATTCCTCTGAGGCCTCAGTCCTTCCATCCTGAGGCTTCTGGGAAGGCAGCTGTTTCATTGTGGAGATGCTGGATATACTGATAGTACTTTCAAGTCAAAAAAGAGCAAAGTCATTGCGGTCAATGGTTAGAACTGGCATGTAGTGAAAGGCATTGGCACTGAGCTGAATGTGAGGAGTGGCACTTACTTGGTTGGCAGGTTATGGATGTTTTGGCATCCTCAAGAATCTTTTCCATCTTCTCCTACAAGGGCAGCGACTGTCTCCTTGTATGGGGTGAAGAACCTAATGTCCCATCTGTATGGGCTCTCTCTGCCCTGTTATTAGCCGTCTTCTATGTAATGAGAAAAAGAAATGAATGGCATGAGATGAAAGTGGGTGGCACAGCTATAGCACTGGTGCAGATGCAGGAAATTTGCTGATATGTTCTGAGGGAGTGAGTGGTCAGCCCAGAAAGTATGCGGTGGTGGTAATATGGGAGGTTGGGATAGGGGGAAGCAGGGAAGGTGTTGAAGGCAATGGTGGAAGTGGCAGATCATGAGCCTTGGTGGGAGTTGGTGCAGTAGCAGAGATAGAGTGAGTGTGAGATCTCAGAAAGACGTTGTGGTACTTACTGAGGTGGATCAGGCCAGGTTACTGACCTTCTCACGCCACAGCTGGCTATTCTTCCACACATTGGAGACAGTACAGATCTGGCTGGCAGCATTGGCGCAGGCTGCCGTGGTCAGGTGGCATAGCTTCCTCTGCCGGTCTTGTAGAAAGAGGGTTCTCCTTTGCCCCACATCTTGACCAGGACCTACAGGCTGAAGAATCTTGGTGCCATCTTTCCTTTCTTTGACATCTTCTGCAAACATGCTTGACCAAGAAAAGCAGTTTTGGAGTGCTAGCACCTGTCTGGGCACATTGCAAACTTTTAAAGATGCTGTGGGTGTAAGAGATGGCAGTCTATGGAGAATATCAACTGAGTAGTGGTTAGATCCTGCTGGAATTGAATGAAAGGGTGCCATCAGAACAGGGTAGTTAATGAGGAGAGTTTGGTAAAATACAGCAAGAAAACTTGCTAGGCCTTGTGGCGAAGAATCTTTGCAATTCTTATGTAATTCATACTTAGATAAATATTGTAAGGTTCAGCACAGGTTCTTGAAAATGGGAAGGTCCTGACAGGGACAGGCACATCCCTCTATGCAAATTTACTATGTAATATGGTCAACAGATTGCTTGCATAAGCAATCATCACCATGGAATCCCTACAGTGTAAAGGCAGACCGTTTAGCCCACTGAGTCCACACCAAACCTCCAAAGACCATCCAAATCAGACCTTCCCCCCGACTCTATCCTTTCAAAGAGAGGTTAAAGATAGCGCAGGACAGGCATGTCCTGTTGAAGGCAAAGGATAGGGAAGGCAAGATTTGTGAACCGTGGATGACAGGAAAAATCGTACAACTAGCCAAGAGGAAAAGCGAAGCGTACATAAGGTCCAGGCAGCTAAGAACAAAATGGGCCCTGGAGGAATATCAGAAGTATAGGACCAGTCTTAAACAAGGAATCAAGCTGGCTAAAAGGGGACATGAAATAGCTGTAGCAAGCAGAATTAAGGAGAATCTCAAAGCATTTTATTCCTATATAAGAAGCAAGCGGGTAACTAGAGAAAGGATTGTTCCACTAAAGGATAATAAAGGAAGGCTCTGTGCCGAACCTGACAGAATGGGTGAGATTCTGAATGATTACTTTGCATGAATGTTCACTGAGCAGAGGGACATGGTGAATGTTGAGATTAGGGACAGAAGTTTGATTAGTCTGTATCATGTTGACTAAAGTAGGGAAAATGTGTTGGGTAGGCTAGAGGTTATAAAAGTGGACAAATCCCCAGGACCGGATGGGATCTATCCCAGGTTGCTGAGGGAGGTGAGAGAGGAAATAGCTGGGGCCCTGACAGATATCTTTGTGGTATCTTTAAATACAGGTAAGGTGCCGGAGGACTGGAAGGTTGCTCATGTTGTCCCCCTGTACAAGAAGGGTAGTAGGGATATTCTGGGTAACTACAGACCAGTGAGCCTGACGTCAGTGGTGGGAAATTTGCTGGAGAAGCTACTGAGGGATAGGATCTATTTATATTCAGAAAAGAATGGCCTTATCAGTGATAGGCAGCATGGTTTTGTGCAGGGGAGGTCATGCCTTACCAACTTAATAGAGTTCTTTGAGGAAGTGACCAAGTTGATAGATGAAGGAAGGGCTGATGATGTCATATACATGGACTTTAGTAAGGTGTTTGATAAGGTTCCCCATGGTAAACTAATGGAGAAAGTGAAGTCACATGGTGTGCAGGGTGTTCTAGCTAGGTGGATAAAGAACTGGTTGAGCAATAGGAGACAGAGAGTAGTAGTTGAAAGGAGTTTCTCGAAATGGAGAAAAGTGACCAGTGATGTTCCACAGGGATCAGAGTTGGGGCCACTGTTGTTTATGATATACCGAGGAACCTCGATTATCCGAATACCAATTATCTGAAAATCTGAATATCCAAAGGAGATCTCAAGGTCCTGATGGAAACATTACATCAAAGACATGTTTCCAGCAGTGATTGCATCTTTTGTTTACAGTGATTAAACAGGCACTGTCTCCAAATGACTGACTACTCCCCCTCTCACTCCCCACACTTCCCTGGAGTTCTACAGAGGGGTGTACCCAAACCTCCCCCCCCCCCCAAACTTCCTCAGATAATCACTCTAACTGCCCTGTAGAGGGCAAAACTGGAACCTGGAACCTGTCAAAACATTGCAGTAAAAAGTTATGGGTGTGGCTGTTGCTGTGTGTGCATGCTATTTGGAGACTTACCCCACAAAGGCAACTGCAGCAGTCTTTCTGTTAGTGTCCAGTCCAGCTGTTCTGGAGAGGGGGCAAATGTGTATGGGGTTGGGGGGTGTGCGGGGGGGTGTGGGGCGTGGGTGTTGCACGGGGTATGGGGCGGGAAGGTGTTGCACGGGGTTTGGGGTGGGGGGTGTTGAATGGGGTTTGGTGCGAGGGGGTGTTGGACGGGATTTGATGCAAGGGGGGTGTTGCATGGGGTTGGGGGCAGATGTCGGGGTGGGGGAAGGTGTCGGGGGGCAGGTGGCACTGTTGGTGGTGGGGGGGAGGTGTTGCACAGGGTTGGGGCAGGGTCGGTGTGGGGGTGATGGGGTGGTGTTGCAAAGGGTTGGGGGCGGGGGAGCAGTGTTGGGGCAGTGGGGTGGTATTGGGAGCAGTGGGATGGTGTTGGGGGCGGGGGTTGGTATTGGGGGTGGTGGGGTGGTGTTGGGGACGGGGTGAGGTGTTGCACAGGGTTGGGGGTGGGGGTCGGAGTTGGGGGCAGTGGGGTGGTGTTGGGGACGGGTGAGGTGTTGCACAGGGTTGGAGGCAGGAGTCGGTATTGGCGGAGTTGGGGTGGTGTTGGCGGCGGGGGAGGTGTTGCACAGGGTTGGGGGCAAGGGTTGGTGTTGGGGGCGGGGGGCGGTGTTGGGGGTGGGGTGAGGTGTTGCACAGGGTTGGGGGTGGGGGTCGGTGTTGGGGGAGTTGGGGTGGTGTTGGGGGCTGTGAGGTGGTGTTGCACAGGGTTGGGGGTGGGGGTTGGTGTTGGGGGAGTTGGGGTGGTGTTGGGGTGGTGGGGGGTGTTGAACAGGGTTGGGGGCAGGGGGTTGGTGTTGGGGGCTGTGGGGTGGTGTTGCACAGGGTTGGGGCTGGGGGGGGTTGGTGTTGGGAGTGGGGGCGCGGTGTTGGGGGCGGGGTGAAGTGTTGCACAAGGTTGGGGGCAGGGGGAGGTGTTTCACAGGGTTGGGGGTGGGGGAGTTGTTGGGGGCGGGGGCAATATTAGGGCAGTGGGAGGTGTTGCACAGGGTTGGGGGTGGGGAAGTTGTTGGGGGTGGGGGCAGTGTTGGGGTGGTGTGAGGTGTTGCACAGGGTTGGGGTGGGGGACTGTGTTGAGGCGGGGAGATGTTGCACAGGGTTGGGGTGGGGGCTGTGTTGGGCGTGGGGCAGTGATGGGGCAGGGGGAGGTGTAGCACAGGGTTGGGGGCAGGGGGAGGTGTTGGGGCAGAGGCAGTGTTGGGGGCGTGGGGAGGTGTTGCACAGGGTTAGGGGTGGGGGGGCTGTGTTGCGGGCGGTGGGTGGTGTTGGTGGCGGGCAGAGGTATTGCACAGGGTTGGGAGTCGGGGGAGGTGTTGGGGCGCGGGGTCAGGTGTTGCACAGGGTTGGGGGCAGGGATCGGTGTATGGGAGTTGGGGTGGTGTTCGGGGTGGGGGGGAGGTTTTGCACAGGGTTGGGGCAGGGGCGGTGTTGGGGGCGGGGGGAGGTGTTGCACAGGGTTGGGGGTGGGGGTTGGTGTTGGGGGAGTTGGGTGGTGTTGGGGTGGGGGGGGTGTTGCACATGGTTGGGGGCAGGGGGTTGGTGTTGGGGGCGGTGGGGTGGTGTTGGGGGCGGGGTGGAGGTGTTGCACAGGGTTGGGGGCGGAGGGCGGTGTTGCACAGGATTAGGGCCAGGGGAGTTGTTGGGGGCGGGGGCAGTGTTAGGGCAGTGGGAGGTGTTGCTGAAAATGTGTTGCTGGAAAAGTGCAGCAGGTCAGGCAGCATCCAAGGAACAGGAGAATCGACGTTTCGGGCATAATAAGCTTATGCCCGAAATGTCGATTCGCCTGTTCCTTGGATGCTGCCTGACCTGCTGCGCTTTTCCAGCAACACATTTTCAGCTCTGATCTCCAGCATCTGCAGTCCTCACTTTCTCCTCCCAGTAGGAGGTGTTGCACAGGGTTGGGGGCGGGGTAGTTGTTGGGGGCGGGGGCAGTGTTGGGGCGGTGTGAGGTGTTGCACAGGGTTGGGGGTGGGGGACTGTGTTGAGGCGGGGGGAGATGTTATACAGGGTTGGGGGCAGGGGGAGGTGTTGGGGCGGAGGCAGTGTTGGGGGCAGGGGGAGGTGTTGGGGCGGAGGCAGTGTTGGGGGCAGGGGGAGGTGTTGCACAGGGTTGGGAGTGGGGGGAGGTCTTGGGGGTGTGGGCGGTGTTGGGGGCGGGAGTGAGGTGTTGCACAGGTTTGGGGCAGGGATAGGTGTTTAGGGAGTTGGGGTGGTGTTGGGGGGGAGGTGTTGCACAGGGTTGAGGGCAGGGGTTGGTGTTGGGGCGGGGGCGGTGTTGGGGGTGGGGTGAAGTGTTGCACAGGGTTGGGGGTGGGGGACAGTGTTGAGGCGGGGGGAGATGTTGCACAGGGTTGGGGTGGGGTCTGTGTTGGGGGCGGGGCAGTGATGGGGCGGTGGGAGGTGTTGCACAGGGTTGGGGGTGGGGGGCTGTGTTGGGGGCGGTGGGCGGTGTTGTTGCGGGCAGAGGTATTGCACAGGGTTGGGGGCGGGGGGAGGTGTTGGGGGTGTGGCCGGTGTTGGGATGGGGGAGGTGTTGCACAGAGTTGGGGGCAGGGATCAGGGGATCAGGGATCAGGGGAGTTGGGGTGGTGTTGGGGGGGAGGTGTTGCACAGGGTTGGGGGTGGGGGGCTGTGTTGGGGGCGGTGGGCGGTGTTGTTGCGGGCAGAGGTATTGCACAGGGTTGGGGGCGGGGGGAGGTGTTGGGGGTGTGGCCGGTGTTGGGATGGGGGAGGTGTTGCACAGAGTTGGGGGCAGGGATCAGGGGATCAGGGATCAGGGGAGTTGGGGTGGTGTTGGGGGGGAGGTGTTGCACAGGGTTGGGGCAGGGGGCGGTGTTGGGGGCAGGGGGAGGTGTTGCACCGGGTTGGGGGTGGGGGTTGGTGTTAGGGGAGTTTGGGTGGTGTTGGGGTGGGGAGGTGTTGCACATGGTTGGGGGCAGGGGGTTGGTGTTGGGGGCAGTGGGGTGGCGTTGCACAGGGTTGGGGGTGGGGGTTGGTGTTTGGGGAGTTGGTGTGGTGTTGGGGGCGGGGGTGTTGAACAGGATTGGGGGCAGGGGGTTGGTGTTGGGGGCAGTGGGGTGGTGTTGCACAGGGTTGGGGGTGGGGGGTGGTGTTGGGGGCGGGGGGTGTTGAACAGGGTTGGGGGCAGGGTTTGGTGTTGGGGGCTGTGGGGTGGTGTTGCACAGGGTTGGGGGCGGGGGTTGCTGTTGGGAGTGGGGGCGCAGTGTTGGGGGTGGGGTGAGGTGTTGCACAAGGTTAGGGGCAGGGTAGCGGTGTTGGGAAAAGGCGGAGGTGTTGGGGGCAGGGGGAGGTGTTGCACAGGGTTGGGGGCAGGGCGAGGTGCGGTGGTGTTGGGGACGGAGGGGGAGGTGTTGCACAGGGTTGGGGCCGGGGGTGTTGTTGGGGGTGGGGGCAGTGTTAGGACAGGGTATTGAGTATAAGAGCTGGTAGGTCATGTTAAAATTGTACAAGACATTGGTTCGGCCGCATTTAGACTACTGTGTACAGTTCTGGTCGCCACATTACCAAAAAGATTTGGACACTTTGGAGAGGGTGCAGAGAAGGTTTACAAGGATGTTGCCTGGTATGGAAGGTGCTAGCTATGAAGACAGGTTGAGTAGGTTAGGTTTGTTTTCATTACATAAAAGGAGATTGACGGGGGACCTGATTGAGGTTTACAAAATCATGAAGGGTATAGACAGGGTGGATAGAGATAAGCTTTTCCCCAGAGTGAAGGATTCAATAACGAGAGGTCACGCTTTCAAGAGGTGAAAAGTTTAAGCGGATTACACTCGACAAGTACTTCACACAGAGGATGGTGGTGACTGGAACGCGTTGCCAGCAGAGGTGGTAGAGGCAGGCACGGTAGATTCATTTAAGATGTGTCTGGACAGATGCATGAGTAGATGGGGAGCAGAGGGATACAGATGCTTAGGAATTGGGCAACAGGTTTAGACAGTAGATTTGGATCGGCTCAGGCTTAGAGGGCCGAAGGGCCTGTTCCTCAGCTGTAAACTTTTTTTGTTCTATCCCTGTATCACTGCATTTCCCATGGTCAATCATCTAACCTGCACACTCTTGGACTGTGGGAGGAAACTGGGGGACCTGGAGGAACACTATGCAAACACGGGGTGAAGTCCACACAGACAGTCACCCAAGGGTGAAATCAAATCTGGGTCCCTGGTGCTGTGAGACAGCAGAGCTAACCACTGAGTCGAGAGTGTGTTGCTGGAAAAGCACAGCAGGTCAGGCAGCATCCAAGAAGCAGGAAAATCAATGTTTCTGGCCGGATCTCTTCATCAGAAAACTTCGGGCTCTGGCCTGAAACGTCGATCTTCCTGCTCCTCAGATACTGCCTGACCTTCTATGCTTTTCCTGCAACATACTCTCAACTCTGATCTTCAGCATCTGCAGACCTCACTTTGTCCTAACCACTGAGCCATCACGCCACCCCATGCATAGTGAGAAACACGTAGTTTCATGAGGCAACTCAACCTTGTACCAAGGCAAATGATGCCATAAAATTTGCTCGCTGCCACTTTTAACTTTGGGAAAATCTTGATCAACATTCTTTTCTTAGATTCATGGCAAGAAATTCTGAAATGCTACTTAAACACAGGGGTGGGTAAAGAAGACCTTGGTTCAAGAAATCATCAAAAGGTTTTGTATTTTTGTCACTGTTGTACGGTCATTAAGTAATGATTTCTGTGGAAATGAAGCCGGTTGACAATATAGAGTCATAGAGATGTACAGCATGGAAACTGACTCTTCGGTTCAACTCGTCCATGCCAACCAGATATTCTACATTAGTCAACTCCCATTTCCCAGCATTTGGCCCATATCCCTCTAAACCCTTCCTATTCATCAACCCATCCATTTGCCCTTTAAATATTGCAATTGTACTAGACTCCACCACTTTCTCTGGCAGCTCATTCCATACACGCACCAACCTCTGCATGAAAAAGCTGCCCCTCAGGTCTCTTTCCCTACTCATCCTAAATCTATGCCCTCTACTTTTGAACTCTTCTATCCTGCTCTGTTTCTCTTGAAAAGGGATGTATAAACCCTCCTGGGATGTGGCCTCCTCTATATTGGGGAGACAGGCCGCCTACTTGCGGAACGTTTCAGGGAACACCCCTGGGACATCCGGACCAACGAACCCAACCATCCCGTGGCTCAACACTTCAACTCCCCCTTCCACTCCAGCAAGGACATGCAGATCCTTGGACTCCTCCATCACCAGACCATAGCTACACGACGGCTGGAGGAAGAGCGCCGCCTCATCTTCCGCCTAGGAACCCTCCAACCACAAGGGATGAATGCAGATTTCTCCAGTTTCCTCATTTCCCCTCCCCCCACCTTGTCTCAGTCCCAACCCTCGAACTCAGCACCACCTTCCTAACATGCAATCTTCTTCCTGACCTCTCCGCCTCCACCCCCACTCCGGCCTATCACCCTCACCTTAACCTCCTTCCACCAATCGCATTTCCAACACCCCTCCCCCAAGTCCCTCCTCCCTACCTTTCATCTTAGCCTGCTTGGCACACTCTCCTCATTCCTGAAGAAGGGCTCATGCCCGAAGCGTCGATTCTCCTGCTCCTTGGATGCTGCCTGACCTGCTGCGCTTTTCCAGCAACACATTTTCAGTTTTAATCAATAGTAGACAGGTTTACTTCAGCCCCAGACAATACCATAATAGTTTAACCAGTTGGCCCACTTCAAAGATGCTGTTGCAGTAATGGAGGTATCTGTTAAACCGTTCCCTCCATTTTGATATATTAATTAGAATTAAACTAAAAACTGACAAAAATTCCATTTTTTTCTAATCCAGAAATCTGTGCATGGATCAAATTAGGTCATGAATAATTTCTGACTTTTACAACTGATGGAAATAGGTTGAAGAAACATCCTAACCTAGTCTACTTAGCATTTGATGAACTTGTTTGTTTTCAGATCAAGAGCACTATGGGGTTGTCTCTCCATTGTATGATCTACAGAGTCGCATTTCAAACTATCTGTGCCTTTAAGAATGTCGGAATATGATAAGAGCATTGGGCAAGTGGACATCTTGGTTTTGCTGGCTTTTCATTAAATGTTCTAGTGCCCTGACAACTTCCTAAAATAAATTCAAATGACTAGCGTTCACTTCTTCCCTCTGTGTCAATTGTAAACTGGGCTTAGAAGTAGAAACTGTGTCCTTCTGTCTGTAAACATGCGACAGATCACATTACTTTGCACGTAGCGTACATGTGTTCCCTAGTTCATGATATCTCCAAGGATGTTGGTAATGATACCTGCATAAAGCAATGATGGCTCCATTCCTGAAGATCTCTTTGAAATGATCTATGGAATTGAGTTGCTGACTCAGGCTGGACAGATTCTGGAGATGTCATCACTATAATGATCTCATAGTATCGAACCTTCTCATAGCTTTTCAATGCGTCCTAGTTTTGACTTTTGAAAAATTGTGTTGCCTAGGTACTAGTGCAGGCTATATGATCCCTTGAGTCTACTCTAATGATCAGCAAGATCATGACTGATCTTCAACTTCACCCAATTCCTATATTCTCTGATTCCCTGAAAGTTCAAATATCTGCCTAGCTCACCCTTAAATATACTCAAAATGCTGGACGAAATCCTGGCCAAGCAGGATTAATCAATTTCACCTCACCCCAGCCTCAATGTTGGAACACAGGCAGACTTCACACCTATTGTTAGAAAAACTGAGCTATCTTGAGGATGTAATTGAAAAGAAATTCTGGGATTTACATATCAAAGAACAGAAACCAGCATATCCCATTCTAAAAGATTAAAGATTTAATCTAAAGTAATGCATCACATCTCCATGACACTGGACTTCTTCAGCTATAAATTCTGTGATCAGGATCTTATTCTCCACAATCACCTGATAAAGGGGCATCACTCCGAAAGCTAGTGCTTCCAAATAAACCTGTTGGACTATAACCTGGTGTTGTGTGATTTTTAAGTAGATCTATTTAGGATTTCTGGTCGGCATGAAAGGGTCTATTTCTGTGCTGTACATCTTCTTCATAAATGCAGCACGCTTTTGATGATCAGGGAGTCCAGGATCAGAGATCATAGTTAAAGGATATAGGGTAGACCCTTTAGGACTGAGATGAGATAAAAATTTGTACCCTGGAGTAGTGAGACATTCCCTGCTACAGAAAGCAATTGAGGCCAAAACATTAATTGTTGGCAAGATGGAGTGAAATGTAGTTCTTATGGCTATGTGAAGGAAGTGGGGAAAAGATCCTGAGTTGGAATGATCAGCCAGAATGATAGAACAGGCTGCAAGAGCCGAATGGCCTGATCTTATTTTCTATTAGCCCCATTCAATAAAGAATCTTTTTTTGTTTACAGAGCAGAAGTTCTTCAGATGAACAGACTTCCTGAGAAATGTTAAAAAGGCAAAGTGATAAACGCAGGGAGGGAAATGCCAACCTTCGTGTGTGGGTGCGCATGCTCGCTGCGTTTTGCCACGTCCAGAGACGGCAGGCCCGGGAGAGGAGGGACGGCAGGAGCAGGAGTTCCCGTCTCTAGGAGCAGGTACCGAGCAGGCTTCAGAAAAACACACACACAGCCAGAGGTTTGTATCTCTCTCTCTCTCTCTCACACACACACACACACACACACACACACACATATATATATATATACACACATTGCGCAGAGCTGCAGCGTTGTGAGCGGTGAAAGGGGGAAAGAGGCCGCTCCAAGTGGGGAGCGGGCCCCGGGCCTACTCCCAGGCCGGCCCCCTCGGGTCTTCCTTTCCCTGTCGGAGCCGCTCGTTCCCACCTTTCCGGGTCCAGAGAGAGCCCGGGTTCAGGGTGTGGCGGGGGGGAAGAGGGTGGCTTCCTATGGAGGGGGTTGGGGGTGGGGGATGCGAGCGAACGGGCAGGAAGTAAATTAGTCCCGGTTTAGTAACACAGGCGTCTTCAGAGAGAGAGGGGGGAGGAGGGAGGCTAATGGGGGAGGGGGGTGTGAGGGGGAGGCTAATTGGGGGGGGGATGTGGGGGGGGGAGGGGGATGTGGGGGGGGAGGCTGATGGGGGAGGGGGATGTGGGGGGGGGAGGGGGATGTGGGGGGGGGAGGGGGGTGGGGGGGGAGGGGGATGTGGGGGGGGGAGGGGGGTGGGGGGGGGAGGGGGGTGGGGGGGGAGGGGGATGTGGGGGGGGAGGCTAATTGGGGGAGGGGGATGTGGGGGGGGGGAGGCTAATTGGGGGGGGGATGTGGGTAGGAGGCTGATGGGGGAGGGGGATGTGGGGGGGGGAGGGGGATGTGGGGGGGGAGGGGGATGTGGGTAGGAGGCTGGGGGGGGAGGGGGATGTGGGTAGGAGGCTGATGGGGGAGGGGGATGTGGGGGGGGAGGGGGATGTGGGGGGGGAGGGGGATGTGGGTAGGAGGCCGATGGGGGAGGGGGATGTGGGTAGGAGGCCGATGGGGGAGGGGGATGTGGGTAGGAGGCTGATGGGGGAGGGGGATGTGGGGGGGGAGGGGGATGTGGGTAGGAGGCTGATGGGGGAGGGGGATGTGGGGGTTGGCTAATGGGAGGGAGACTGGGGGAGGCTAACTGCGGAGGGGATGTGGGTAGGAGGCTGACGGGGGAGGGGGATGTGAGGGGGAGGGGATGTGGGTAGGAGGCTGATGGGGGAGGGGGATGTGAGGGGGAGGCTAATGAGGGAGGGGGCTTTTGTTGGGACTATTGGATGGAGTGGGTTCTGAGACGGTTTCGCAGATGTGATGGATGGGTCTGTGTAAGCTTTTGGACTGGTACTTAGTGGAGGGTTTGTGCTGAACTTAGTGGGGGGTTTATCATGGTAATGATTTTGGGACGTTTGATGTGATTTATGGAGGAATGATTTTTGGGATGAGTTTGGTATAAAAGTGATTGTGTGGAAAACAGGGAGCCTGCTGCTAAGTGGGAAGGTTTGAGTAATTAACAAAAACATTAAATAAATAAATGTATCTGTAATTGAGGAAACAAATATTTTTTTCAGTCAAATAATGATTCTCCAGTAACAGCAACTTCTACCTGATGAGATGATTTTCTATCAGCAAGCTCTTTGAACTTAGCGAGTTTTGAAAAGATTTGTAGCACAGTTTGAGGTTCTGGATGTAGATTTGCTCGCTGAGCTAGAAGGTTTGTTTTCAGATGTTTTGTCACCATGCTTGGTAATATCTTCAGTGAGCCTCTGGATAAAGCACTGGTGGTGTAGCCTGCTTTCTATTTATGTGTTTGAGTTTTCTTGGGTTGGTGATGTCAGTTCCTGTGGCAATGTCATTTTTCATTATGATGTCAATTCCTGTTCTTTTTCTCAGAGGATGGTAAATGGGATTTAAGTCAATGTGTGTGTGGATAGAGTTCTGGTTGGAATGCCATGCTTCTATGAATTCTCATGCATGTCTCTGTTTGGCTTGTCCAAGGATGGATGTGTTTCCCAGTTGGTGGTGTCCTTCCTCATCCATTTGTCAGGATACTAGTGAGAGTGGGTCATGTCTTTTTGTGGTTAGTTGATATTCATGTATCCTGGTGGCTAGTTTTCTGTCTGTTTGTTCAATGTAGTGTTTGTTACAGTTCTTGCAAGGAATTTTGTAAATGACATTAGTTTTGCTTGTTGTCTATATGGGGTCTTTCAAGTACATTAGCTGCTGTTTTAGTCTGTTGGCAGGTTTGTGGGCTACCATGATACCAAGAGGTCTGAGTAGTCTGGCTGTCGGTTCCGAGATGTCTTTGATGTAGAGGAGAGTAGCTAGGGCTTCTGGATGTGTTTTGCTTGTTTGGATGAGGAACATGGCATTCAAACTGGAACTCTATCAACAAACACAAAAGAACAGGAGATGACATCACCATAGGAAATGATGTCACCACATGAAATGACATCATCAACCCAAGGAAACACAAACATAAAAATAGAAACTGGGCTACGCCACCAGTGCTTCATCCAGAGGCTCACTATTACCTAGTATGGTGACAAAACATCTGGAAACTAACCTTCCAGCTCAGCGGGCAAGCTTACATCCAGGCTGTTTAAACTATTAACTTAAAATGGTTATGCAAGTATAAGAGAACATTTTATGCGTAGATTGTCATAAAATTGCATTTCACTTCCTTGGTTATACTGCTTCTGGAAGGGATCGGTCCGATTAAAAACAAACTCACACGATGGTCAATTTTGGACATTTGGTGAAGCTTTGATAATGGAGGATTAGGTGAATTGAAGGAGCATGAGGAGTCAAATCAGTTTGAATTTGGGTCAGTTGTCCTATGTTCATGCCACATGCATCCCTCTGAAATGCATTTGGGTTGACGTTAGCCCCGTTCTTTGAGTCCAATGTTTTTATTGTTTGCTATTGAGCAGAATACTAAATATTCCAGAATTACCAATTCTAACTTTCACTTTGACTCTTTGCAAAAGCTGTACATGACTCAGAGCTTCAGTAGTATAGTAGTAATTGTATATTTGAGCATACTATACGTACAGATTTATTTTTTTTGGGAATGAGTGTACAGATGTCATAGTGAATGAGAGGTGAGAACGTGTTCCCAGAAACTCACAATTTAATACTATACTGGAATATTTCTCAGCATTTTGGGGCATGTTTCTCATTTCGTTTTATACACTATCCTCTATTGTTCATTTGTACACACCATTTTATTACTTGATTCCTAGTTTAACAATAGTCCATTTGTACCTAGAATTATTGATAGTGATGTTGTTAGATATTCCCAATCTGTGTTAAGACTTATTAATACTTAACGTCTTGCTAAAGTTGTGGACAAAAAAATTTAGCATGAATAAAGGAAGCTTTTCTCTGGAAATATTACAAAAGTACTATCTAGGTCACAATATTGAAATAGTTAAAAATAAATAATTACCTCAGAGCCCAGCAGTTCATCAGACAACAACTGATTATATTGCCTTGACTTTGAGTTATTTTTGGAATTGTGTTGTTGAAGTTAGGATATAATGTTTTAGTACAGATGAGCATAGTGTGCAATCATAATAGAGAGCAGACGCAGATGATAAATGAATATTTATGTATGACACACATGTTGTCAAGAACTGACCATCATGTTTTAATCTGTACCTTTCTGTACAAAACTGAGATGAGTATATGCAGTGTATATCAAAAATTCTTCCATCCAGAAATATTTCATTGTCATACCCAAGCTTTTAGGCTGTATTTCATGCACAGTGGAGTCCATTTATACTGTTAAATACCTATTTATATTACTTTTCCATATATGCCAAGTTATTGATACAGATGGCGATTTTGGATTTAATCCTCAGTGAGGCAAGATGAGTCATAGGAGCGTTGGAACATAGGAATTACGAGAGGGAGTAGGCAATTCAGCCTGTCGAGCATGCTCACTATTTAACATGATCATGGCTGATCTTATCCTGGTCTCAACTCCACTTTCCTGCCTGCTCCCCATAATCCTTTATCTTGTTTTGCATCAAAATATGTCTATTTCTATATTGAATCTGTTGATTGATTCTGCCTGCACTGCAGTCTGGGGCAGAGTTCCACAGATTCACAGAAACTGTTCCTGCTCATCTCAGTTTTGAATTTACCTCCTCTCACTCTATATCTATGCCCTCTTGTTCGAGACTATCCCACAGGGGGAACATCTATTCAACATTCATCGTGTCAATCCCCTTTAGCATTGTTTACTTCAATCAGATACCCCCCTCTCTCTTCTGAACTTCAGCAAGTACAAGCCCAAGCTATTCAACCATTCCTCATATGACGGCCCTTTCAACCCTGGAATCAATCTGGTAAACCTCCTCTGAACTGCCTCCAGTGCCACCACATCCACCCTTAACTTAAGGAGACCAAAACTGGACACAGTATTCCAGGTGTGATCTCATGTTATGTAATTGTAACCACTTTCCATTTGCCTTTGTTATTAATCGCTACATCGGCATACCCGCTTTGTGCAATTCATGCACAAAGACGGCTAGATCCCTCTGCACTGATGCACTTTGTATCTACTTCCCATTCAAATAATAATTTGCCCTTTTATTTTACTGGCCAAAATAGACACCCTTGCATTCATCCACATCAAACTCCATCTGCCAGATTCTGACTCAGTTTTTGTGAAGAAATTATTATCTTCCACTGTGAAAACAAGAGATAAAAAACGGTTTAGTACCTTTGCCATTTTAGTCCTTTCAGTGCAGTCAAACAAATGGTCACAAATTGGTGTGAGTTTTCTGTATTTCAAAGTGTTGGCTTTTCAATATTCAGAGCCAAAGTTTAAACACTCTAGCCTTACTTTAATCTCCTCCCTACATGCACATCCTTCCCCACTCCAGCCAAACTTCAAAACTAACGCGTCGCTATGACATCAGCCACTGAAATGTTAATAGTGTATATATCTCCAGACTGAAAATTGAGGTTGAAGTTGAAATCCGAAGTAAATAGGGTGAACATGTTGAGTTGCTGTGATGAAAGTCAGGATTTCTAGTCTTCATCTTGTTTCAGGGGATTACAAGGTTGTTGGTCCATACATTCAGCAGATGTTATTTTTCATATGTTTTTTGAATGGTAATTTATTTGAGAAGTACCAAACTTGCATTTTATGCGGTGCTTGGAATGTCCTCTGAATATACACGACATTTAATAACTGGAGGATCGCGACTTCAGGCGTGACTCAGTTGGTAGTACTCTCATCTGAGTCAGAGGTCTAATGCCCACTCCAGGGATTGAACACAGATATCAAGACTGACTTTTCAGTGCATTACATATGAAGGTATGAATTAGGAGCGCATGTAGACCATTTGTGTCCTTCAAGCATGCTCTGCTGTTTGATAATGTCATGACTGACCTGTTTGTTTTCTGCGTTCCACGTTCCCATTAACCTTGTTATTTCCTTGCCTAATAAGAATCCTGACTACCACCACCTTTAAAAATATTCAGTGACCATGCATCCTGTGTCTTCTAGAACATAGAACATAGAAGAATACAGTGTAGTACAGGCCCTTTGGCCCTCGATGTTGCGCCGATCCAAGCCCACCTAACCTTCACTAGCCCACTATCCTCCATATGCCTATCCAATGCCCGTTTAAATGCCCATAAAGAAGGAGAGTCCACCACTGCTACTGGCAGGGCATTCCATGAACTCACGTCTCGCTGAGTAAAGAATCTACCCCTAACATCCAAAGATGTGCAGGTCAGGTGAATTGGCCATGCTAAATTGCCTGCAGTGTTAGGTTAGGGGTATGGGTGGGTTGCGCTTCAGCGGGGCGGTGTGGATTTGTTGGGCCGAAGGGCCTGTTTCCACACTGTAAGTAATCTAATCTAATCTAATCTATCTGTCCTATACCTACCACCCCTTAATTTAAAGCTATGCCCCCTCGTAATGGAGAGTTTAAAAGCTGAGCAACCCTTTGAGAATAAAAATTGCCTTCATTATTATCTTAAAAGGGTGTTTCCCAATTTTACAACACTCACCTAGAAGAGTGCATAATTTTTCCAAATTCACCTTGTTAATACTATTCAGGATTTTATATACTTCATTCAAATGATCCCTCACTCTAAGTAGAAGTCAAAACTATCCAAACTTTCCTGATTGCTCAATCCACTCATTCTAGGCAATAAGGGACAAAGAAAATTACGGCACAGGAACAGGCCCTTCGGCCCTCCAAACCTGCGCCGATCCAGATCCTCTATCTAAGCCTTCTGCCTATTTTCATAGGATCCACATCCCTTTGCTCCCTTCCCATTCATGTATCTGTCTAGATACATCTTAAATGATGCTACCGTTCCCATCCAAACTGCCTCCGCTGGCTTCATGTTCCAGGCACCTGCCATCCTCTGCAGAAAGAACTTTCCACACGTATCTCCCTAAACATGTCCCCTCTCACTTTGAACTCGTGACCCCTAGTAATTGAGTCCTCAACTCTGGGAAACAGTTTCTTAATATCCACCCAGTCTCCCACTCATGATTTTGTCGGCCTCAATCAGGTCCCCCCGTAACCTCTTTTTTTTCAGTGAAAATAATCCTAATCTACTCAATCTCTCCTCAGAGCTAGCATCCTCCATACCATCCTAGTGAACCTCCTCTGCACTCTCTCCAAAGCATCCACATCTTTTTGATAATGTGGTGACCAGAACTGTATGCAGTATTCCAAATGTGACTGAACCAAGTCATAGACAACTGTAACATGACCTGCCAACTCTCGTATTCAGTACCCTGTCCGATGAAGGAAAGCCTTCTTGACCATTTTACTGACCTGCATTGTCACCTACAGGGAACAATGGACCTGAACACCCAGATCTCTCTGTATGTCAGTTTTCCCCAAGATGTTTCCATTTACTGTATAGTTCACTCTTGAATTGGATCTTCCAAAATGCATCACTTTGCATTTGCCCAGATTGAACTTAATCTGCCATTTCTCTGTCCAACTTTCCAATCTATCTATATTCTGCTGTATTCTCTGACAGTCCCCTTCACTATCTGCTACTCCACCAATCTTGGTGTCATTTGAAAACTTGCTACTCAGGCAACCTACACTTTCCTCCAAATCATTTAAAACAGTGGTCCTAGCATGGATCCCTGTGGGGCACCACTGGTCACAGGTTTCCATTTTCAGAAGTTCCCTTCCACTACTACTCTCTGTCTCCTGTTGCCCAGGCAGTTCTCTATCCATCTAGCTAGATCACCCTCGACCCCATGCGACTTCACCTTCTCCATCAGTCTACCGTTGAAAACCTTATCAAACTGCTTACTGAAGTCCATGTATATGACATCTACGTCCCTTCCCTCATTAATCAACTTTGTCACCTCTTCAAAAAAATTCTATTTGGTTTTTAAGACATGACCTTCCTGCACAAAACCATGATGCTTATCACTGATAGGCCCATTTTTTCTCAGTTGGTATATTTACAGCCCAGGAACAGACCCTTTGGCCCTCCAAGCCTGAGGGCCATATATAGTAATCCTCATTATCTTCTCCAGCAACTTCCTTACCACTGATGTCAGGCTCACAGGTCTGTAATTATTTGGATTATCCCTGCTACCCTCCTTAAACAAGGGGCAACATTAGCAATTCTCCAGTCCTCTGGGACCTCCCCTGTGTTCAAGTATGCTGCAACGATATCTGTTAAAGTCCAGCTATTTCCCATTCACTTCCCTCAGTTACCTGGGATATATCCCATCCAGACCTGGGGACTTGTCTGCCTTAATACCTTTTAGAATACCCAACACTTTCTCTCTCCTTAAGCTGACTTGATTCCGAGTAATCACAGATCTATCCCTAACCTCAACATCCACCATGTCCCTCTCCTCAGTGAATACTGATGCAAAGTATTCATTAAGAATCTTACCCATTTTCTCTGACTCCGCACGTATCTTTCCTCCTTTGTCCTTGAGTGGGCCAACCCTTTCCCCAGTTACCCTTTTGCTCCTTATATAAGAATATAAGGCTTTGGGGCTTTCCTTAACCTTGCTCACTAAGGATATCTCATGACCCCTTTTAGCTGTCTTAATTCCTTTATTCAGTTTGTCTGCAATTCTGCACTTGAATAATACTCTACCTTTTTTATTCTTCCTGACAAAAGTGAATAACTTCACATTTTCCCACATCATTCTCTATCTGCCAGAGTTCAACCACTTTGTATCTCCCAGCATCCTCGTTATTTCATCTTCACAACATACTTTCCCATCATCTTTATCTCATCTGCAAATTTAGACATTGTGTTTTCATTCCCTTCATCTTGAGTTTTTTTCCAGTTGCTAACTTCCTTAATGATTGGTTCTAAAATCTTCCCCACAGCAGATGTCAAAATAACAGGACAATAATTCCACAGTCACTGTCGTCTTCCCTTTTTGAGACATATTTGCTCCTTTTAAGTTGGATGGAACTTTTCTGGTATATTAAATTTTTGAAAATTAACACTGGAGTATCTAATACCTCATTAACTATTTCTTTTAAGATGCTAAGATGAGATCTGTCAGGACCTGGAGACTTTTAAATCTGCAGTTCTATCCATTTGCACCACAATACTTCCCTAGTTATTATTATTTCAGCAAGTTCCATTGTTCCTCCCACCTCCTGATTTGTAGGTATTACTGTATACTATATATTCTATATTGAAGACACAAAATATTTATTCATTTCATCTTCAATTTGTTTATTATCTGCTATTAACTCTCTCATCCTCAACCTCTCATGGACTCACTTTTCTTGCTCTTTGCCTTTTTAGATACCTATAGAAACTTTTACATTTCTTGCTAGGTTCTCATGTAATTTATTTGTCCTGACTAACCTTTCAATCATTCTGTCCCTTTCTTTGTATTCTGATGTCTTTTGACCTGCTCCTCCTCATTTTGCAACTGTATGCGTGCATTTTCCTTAACTTTGATACTTTACTACTTTAGTTAAGCTCACCTTGGAATTTTTCTTCAGAAAAATGTACTTCGTTTGAGTATTCTGAATCATCCTTTTAACTGCGTGCTGCTGCTTCTCTACTGATCAATGTCCTGGACTAATGTAAGTTTATTTTAGCTAGGTCAGCTTTCATACCCATGAATTTGCCCTTACTGAGTTTAAAATACTTGTCTTCGACCTGCTTCTCCCTTTCAAACCGGATATACAATTTGACTGTAATATTATGATTGCTGCTACCTTAACTCTGAGGTCATTAATTTATTTGCAGCAAGGCATTTCGGAAGACTCCCCAAGCTAGGCTGATGAAGAAGGTGAAGTTGCGCGGGGTCCAGGGTGTTCTAGCTAGGGTGGATAAAGAACTGGCTGAGCAGCAGGAGATAGAGAGAAGTAGTGGAAGGGAGTTTCTCAAAATGGAGACCTGTGACCAGTGGGGTTCCACAGGGATCCATGCTGGGACCACTGTTGTTTGTGATATACGTAAACGATTTGGAGGAAAGTGTAGGTTGCCTCATTAGCACTAAGATTGATGGAGTAGCAGTTAGTGAAGGGGACTGTTGGAGAATGCAGTAGAATATAGATAGATTGGAAAATTGGGCAGAGAAATGGCTGATGGAGCTCAATCTGGGCAAATGCGAGGTGATGCATTTTGGAAGATCCAGTTCAAGAGCGAACTATACAGTAAATGGAAAGATCCTGGGGAAAATTGATGTGCAGAGAGATCTGGATGTTCAGGTCCATTATTCCCTGAAGGTGGCAACATAGGTCAATAGAGTGATCAAGAAGGCATATGGCATGCTTTCCTTCATCGGACGGTGTATTGGGTACATGAGTTGGCAGGTCATGTTGCAGTTGTATAAGACTTTGGTTCAGCCACGTTTGGAATACTGCATACATTTCTGGTCACCACATTCCAAAGCATCCACAACCTTTTGGTAGAGAGTGCAGAGGAGGTTCACCAGGATGTTGCCTGGTGTATGGAGGGCATTAGCTATGAGGAGAGGTCGAGTAGATTAGGATTATTTTCACTGGAAAGACAAAGGTTGAGGGGGGACCTAATTGAGGCCTACAAAATCATGAGTGGTACACTGGGTGGATATCAAGAAACTGTTTCCCAGAGTTGAGGACTCAATTACTAGGGGTCATGAGTTCTTAATGGGAGGAGAAAAGTTTAGGGTAGATATGCATGGAAAGTTCTTTATGCAGAGGGTGGTGGGTGCCTGGAACGTGCTGTCAATGGAGGTGGTAGAGGTGGTCATGATAGTGTCATTTAAGATGTGTCTAGACAGATACATGAATGGGCAGGGAGAAAAGGGATACAAACCCTTAGAAAATAGGAGGCAGATTTAGATAGAGGACCTGGATTGGCGCAGGCTTGGTGGGCTGAAGGGCCTGTTCCAAGCTGTAATTTTCTTTGTTCCTTGTCTTTGTTGTAGTCTGGTGTTTTTACACAATGCCAAGTCTGTCATAACTTGTTCCCTGGTTAGTTGGGGAATCTATTGTTCTCAGAAATTATCTTGAGTGTTTTATCAACTCCTCATTGAGGCTTTATGATTTTTTTTTCCCCCAGTAGGTTAAGATAAAAACAGTTGCTGCCCCCTATCACAAGCACCCATTATTATTTCTTCTAAGGTTTGTTCCACATTATGGTTACTGTTAGGAGGTCTGTAGACCACTCCCATAAGTGATTACTTCCTCCTGCTATTCACCATCACCAAAACTGATTCTACATCTGATCTCTTTAACCAAGGTCATCTCTGACTATTACATCACTATCATCTTTGATTAAGAGTGCTATGCCTCCCACTTTACCCTGCTACCTATTCTTGAATGTCATCTGCCTCTTAATATTCAGAACCCAATTCTGTCGTCTTGCAACCATGTTCTCAAATGGCATTTGGAACAAAGACTTCAGTTTTTTTTGTTGTATTTGCATCTAGTCTTGTTTGCTAATACGTTCTTGGGTGTTTTCTTTCTTGCTTTCTTTTTCTGCCATTATCAGACCTTCACTTTCCATTTTAGTATTATCTTCTTCTGCTTCCACTCTATGTCTTGATGTGTTGCATCTATCGAGTTTGATCCCTTCTCTCCTTCGTGTTTTGTTTAAATCCGTCTGGGCATTATACCTTCGGAAGGATGTATTGGCCTTGGAGGCAGAACAGCATAGGTTTATAGAAATGAGACCTGGACTTCAGGGTTAATTTATGAGGAAAGATGATAGAAATTATGTTGATTTTCTCTAGCATTTTCAAGGTTAAGAGTTGATCTTATTGAAGTCTTCAAGATATTAACAGGAAAAGCCAGGATAGGTAAACTACTTCCACTGTTTGAGGGTTTTAGAACTAGGTGGCATTGTCTGACAGTTAGGGCCAGTGAGACTGTTCAGTAGAAATGTTAGGAAGCGCTTCTACACAAAAAGGCTGTTAGATGTTTGGAATTCCCATACACAAATGGCAGTGGATGCTAGATTAGTTAATTTTAAATCTGAGATACATATTCTTTTGTTAAGCAAAGATATTGTGATCTTGGATAACAGTATATGGGGTTTGGCCACAGATCAGTCATGACCTCATTGAATATTAGAACATACTCGACAGGCTGAATGGACTACTCCAGTTCCTATGTTCTTCTCTACTTACCCTATGTATGTGGTTTACAGAAGCATCAGTCCTAGCACAGTTCACGTGTAGATTGCCCCATCAGTTCAGATCCCATTTTCCTCTGAACTGGAGCCAATGCCTCTCAAACTGAAACCCACTTCTCTTACATTAGACTTGGAACCACACATTTATTTCTCTGATCTCATTCATCCTATGCCAGTTCTCAGATGGTTCATGTACTAACTCAGATATTGTTACCTTAGAAGTTCTGCTATTTAATTTAACTCCTAGCTTCCCTTTGGTAGAACTGAGAAAGGATTTTGCTTTACCATTCATACTGATATGGACCATAACCATTGGATCCTCTCCTCCTCACTGCAAATTCCTCTTCCGCCTAGAGCAGACGTACTGACCTCTGGCAACTGACAGATAATTGAGCTGCCTGGACTTGAGCTCTTTCCTGCAGAGAACAGCGTCAATCCACTATACTATCTCCTACCACCATCTTGACTGTTATTGAAGCTGTACTCAGATCAGTTGATTAATTTTCTGATTTTTTTGATAGTTATCTGATTAAAATCCTGGACTGTAAGTTTAAAGGATGCATATAAACATGGATTTAGGGATTTCTGTTTAGATTTGTATCATTAACAGCCACAGGTGAAGTGCCCATAGACTAGAGGGTGGCTAATGTTGTGCCATTATTTAAGAAAGGCTGGAGAGAAGCATATGGGAGCATAACGTGCGTGGTGGGTGAATTGTTAGAAGGGATTTTGAGAGACAGAATCTACAGGCAACAAGGACTCATTTAGGATAGTCAGCATGGCTTCGTGTGTGGCAAGTCATATCTCACAAATTTGTTGGAGTTTTTTGAGGATTGTCCAAGAAAGTGGATGAGCGCAATACAGTAGACATTGTTTACATGGACTTTAGTGGGCACCAGATGGTAGATTGTTGAGTAATGTTAAATCTCATGGGATCCAGGGAGAGCTAAACAATTGGATACAAAGGTGGCTGGACTGTAGAAGACAGGGTGGTGGAGGGTTGTTTTTCAGACTGGAAGCTTGTGACCATTGGTGCTTGGTCCACTGCTATTTGTCACTGATATAAATAATTTGGATGAGAATTTAGAGATATGGTTAGTAAGTTTATGGATGACACAAGATTGGTGGTATAGTGGACATTGAAGGAGGTAATCTGGGAATTCAACAAGATCTTGACTGACTGGGCCAGTGGGCTGAGGAATGACAGATGGAGTTTAATTTAGTAAATGCAAAGTGTTGCATTTTGGTAAAACAAACCAGGACAGGACTTACACAGAAAACAGTAGGACCCTGTGGAGTATTATAGAAGAGATTTCGAGATACAGGTTCACCGCTCCTTGAAAATGGAGTCACAGGTATGCAGGGTGGCGAAGATGGCCTTTGGCATGCTAGCTTTCATCAGTCACAGCATTGAGTATAGGAAATGGGACATTTTGTTGTAGCTGTACAAGATGTTGGTGAGACCACAGTTGGAGTACTGCCTGCAGTTCTGGTCACCGTACTATACTACGTACTATTAAACTAGAAAGAGTGCAGAAAAGATTTACTAGGATTCTACCTGCAAAGTTTGAGTTAGAAGGAGAGGTTGGATAGGCTGGGACATCTTTCCCTGGGGCATAGGATTCTGAGAGATGACCATATAGAGGTATATAAAATCTTGAAAGGTATAGAAAAGGTAGATAACTGACAGCTTTTCTCCATGATAGGGGAGTCTAAATCTAGAGGGCATAGGTTTAAGGTGAGAGAGGGGAGATACAGAAGGATCCAGAGGGGCAGTTTTTTTAGAGTATGGTGAGTGTGTGGAACAGGCTGCCAGAGGTAGTGGTGGAAGCAAGTACAATTTTGTCATTCAAGAAACATTCACACAGGTATGTGGATGGGACAGATAGATATGGAGGGATATGGACCAAACACTGACAAATGGGACTAGTTTAAATTGTGAATGTTGGGCCGTATGAGCAAGTTGAGCCAACCTTGTTTAAAAGTTGTCGACCTCTGACTAGTTAGTTAGTGTGGTTAGTAGGTTTGCAGATGACACCAAAATTGGAGGTATAGTGGACAGCGAAGAAGGTTATTTCAGATTACAACGGGATCTTGATCAGATGGGCAATGGGCTGAGAAGTGACAAGGGAGTTTAATTTAGATAAATGTGAGGTGCTGCATTTTGGGAAAGCAAATCTTAGCAGGACTTATATACTTAATGGTAAGATCCTGGGGAGTGTTGCTGAACAAAGAGACCTAGGATTGCAGGTTCATAGCTCCTTGAAAGTGGAGTCGCAGGTAGATAGGATAGTGAAGAAGGCATTTGGTATGCTTTCCTTTATTTGTCAGATTATTGAGTACAGAAGTTGGGAGGTCATGTTGCAGCTGTACAGGACATTGGTTAGGCCACTGTTAGAATATTGTGTGCAACTCTGGTCTCCTTCCTCTCAGAAAGCTGTAGTGAAACTTGAAAGGGTTCAGAAAAGATTTACGAGGATGTTGCCAGGGTTAGAAGATTTGAGCTATAGGGAGAGGTTGAATAGCCTAGGGCTGTTTTCCTTGGAGCGTCAGAGGCTGAGGGGTGACCTTATAGAGGGTTATAAAATCATGAGGCACATGGATAGGATAAATAGACAAAGTCTTTTCCCTGGGGTTGGGGGAGTCCAGAACTAGAGGGCATAGGTTTAGGTTGAGAGGGGAAAGATATAAAAGAGACCTAAGGGGCAACTTTTCCATGCAGAGTGTGGTACATGTATGGGATGAGCTGTCAGAGGAAGTGGTGGAGGCTACAATTGCAACATCTAAAAGGCATTTGAATGGGTATATGATTAGGAAGGGTTTGGAGAGATATGGGCCAGGTGCTGACAAGTGGGACTAGATTCGGTTGGGTTATCTGGTTGGTATGGACCAAAGGGTCTATTTCCGTGCTGTACATCTCTATGACTCCATTATAAGTCACTGAGTTCATTGCACTTATAACATACCCAATGCACATTCTCAATGTTAAGTATGAGCAGGTAGGGAAGGAGTTAATTTCTGAGTTTTGTGAAACAACGGTAATGAGTTAACAAGGTGGAAAAGGATTCATTATATAGATCCATTTAACAATATTGGAAACACTCAGTATGTAAGGTCAGTTTAACAAGGCAAAAAGTATTCATTGTGTAACAGCAGATGGCTTAAACTTTACTATTGGCACTCACTGATTGTAACGGTCACCCAATCAATATGTACATTGCCTTATCTGGATGCTCCTCCCTGTAAAATGACTATATAATTCATTAATAAACTGTTATTCCAGAGAAGACCAAGAACTCATGTCTCTGCAAATGGGCGATCATTCTCTCTCCTTCCAGGGCCCAGAATAAAGATGAAAGAGGTAAAACTGTACAGTGTTTGAGTGTTTTGCTTCGACTGGGAGGTGGGCCGGGGGGGGAGAGAAACGGAATGACAACATGACCAACAATTTAAAATCAAGCATCTTTAGTAGTATTCATGTTCTTTGCTTTCAATGTAGTGAAATGCTTTTGATTTAAGTTGAAACATGCAGCTTCAATCTTTATTAAGTACCTGGGGTTTTAGATTCTTAAGGAAACTAAACCCATTACTCGTCTCAAAGATCATAACACCAAGTGTTAATTTGAATTTAGCATTGGAATAACCAAATTTAGCGTAGGAATAATCCAGGAAGTGTTTGACAAACGATTCCATGTGGTATCAGCTACCCAAAGAAAAATTGCCTTTGTAGAAAAAGATTTGACATTGATCCACAATTACAGAAACTGTTTGTTATTTAGTTGTTCAATAAAGAAAATAGAATTAAAATGTAGCACACCAAAAAATCTCAGTTTGTCTGTACAATCTGTCATCTGTACAAGAAATGGTGGCCTTGTAGAACACAGTAACAGCCTTTTGCTAATTTCTGTCATTTGCACTTGTATTTCTATTTTTAGCCACCTTTTCTCTATTTCTGTTTGAATCAGTATTGTTTTGAATTCGCCCAGTTCTAAAGAAGGGTCACTGAACCTGAAATTTTAACTCTGCTTTGTCTCCACAGATGCTGCTAGACCTGCTGATTTTTTTCAACCAATTTCTGTTTTTGTTTTTGTTTCATTTCCAGCATCTGCAGTTCCCTCTATTATAGTGAATGATAAGTATCTGCACCATCTAGTTTCCAAATAGCAAACTAGCTTTAAAGAATTGCTGCCATATTTCTGTACTTGGGTACTGGTTACAGTTCACAGCACTGAATGTTGTTAACACCAAGTTGATATTGTTTGAATTCTCTTTGGTGATTGTAAAAGCATAATAGGTTATAGGAATGAAACATAGGTCCCTGCCACCCTTTAGATTAATAAAAATGTAGACTTTTCATTGGTTTTGTATATGAGGATTGCGTATGACCACCTGAAATCGCGACAGTGGACCATTCGATCCCTCAAAACTGCTCTGTGATTCAATAAGATCATGGCTGACTTGCTTGTTCCCATTCAAATTCCCATCTACCCCCAATAACCATTGAGAATCCTGCCTAAGAAGAATCTATCAGTTTCCCTTTTAAAAAGAGTACTTTACCCTCTCTCCTTTGCCTTCTGAGGTTGAAATTTTCAAAGTTACACAATGCAAGAATATGCAGAATCATCTCTGTCCTGAGAGTTTTAGAACTGTGCTCGCTAGTCGGGACTGACCCAGAATATTCAATTTTGTCAAGGCAAGATAAATAGACAAAGTTTTTTTTTGCTAGGCTGTGGGAGTCCAGAACTAGAGGACATAGGTTTAGGGTGAGAGGAGAAAGGTATAAAAGGGCCCTAAGGAGCAACATTTTCACACAGAGAGTGATGCATGTATGGAGTAAGCTGCCAGAGGAAATGGTGGAGGCAGGTACAATTGCAGCGTTTAAAAGGCACCTGGATGGATATATGAATAGGAAGTGTCTAGAGGGATATGGACCAAGTGCTAGCAAATGGGATTAGATTAGTTTGGGACCGAAGGGTCTGTTTCCGCGCTATACATCTTTATGACTGTTCAGAATCGTATATACTTCAAACAAGTCATCTCTCACTCTTTTGAATTCCAGTGGATATTGCAGATCTGAAACAACCAAATTGCTGACAAAACTCGGCAGTTCTGGCAACATCTGTGGAGGGAAAACAAAGTCAAAGTTTCAAGTCTAGTAACTCCTCTTCAGAAGTAGAAACTGGGAAAAGTTGGTAATTATGCTGGTGACAGAGATTGGGAGGGAATGGACTGAGTGAATAGATGGAACCAGAGTGCAGAAGGAGAGGAATGAAAAAGGATAGGCAGGCAAAGGGATTGTGGATATCAAGGCGGGGAAAAAGATAGGTGATAACAGGGACAATGAGTGGTTGAAAATAGGTTGGCTGTACTGAAAGCAACCTGCTTCATGACAGGAGCTGGCGGTGTTCCATAAAGCAATCAGCCAGACTGCCTGTCATCTCCCCAGTGTACAGAAGACCACATGAGCAGCGAATGTACAGTAGTGGGTTAGATTGAATGCACCTAAACAGTCTATCTGGGACCTTGGATGGTGAGGAGGGAGAAGGTTAACAGGCAAGTGTTGCATCTCTGTGATTGCATAGGAAGGTGCCATGTGGATGTGGGTAGGTATTAGAAGTGGAGCAGGAGTGGACCTGGAGGGAATGGACCCTGTGGAACACTGACAAGGGAGGGCAATATGTGTTTGGCGTTGGCATCCTGCAGGAAATGGCATAAATGGCAGATTATGATCCTATGGTTGGAGAGACTGGTGGGACAGAAACTGAGTACAAGGGGGACCCTACCATTGTTGTGAAAGGGAAGGAGTGAGGACGGAAGTGCAGGAGGTGGGTCAGACAGGGCTAAGGGCATTGGTACCGGGGAATTCTCAGTTGAGAAAAAAGGTGAACACGTCTTAGGCTTTCATGTGGAAGATGATATTGTCAGAATAGGTGCAACAGAAACTGAGAAACTGGGAGAATGGAAAGGACTCCTTAGAGGAAGCAGGGTGTGAGGATGTATAGACCATTCTACCCTACAGAACTGGGATATGGAGGAATTTTATCAACCAACGTCTGGCTAATCTGTGAAATATATTGATGCAAAGAATTGTGGGTTGATAAGGGGATCAGGGCAGGATAGTGGATTTGAGAAATGTATCAGCCATGATTGAATGGTGGAATAGACACAATGGTCCAAATGCCTAATTCTGCTTCTATGTCTTATGGATTTGTAATGGTTATCAGTGACCAGTCTATTCCCAGATATGGAAATGGATGACAAGGAAGGAAAGGCCGGAGTCAAAACGTTCCATGTACCCCACAAAGGGTATGACTGAGGCCATGTGGGTACTCAGTAAACGCCATTGATCTGAAGGAAGTGAGGAGGAAAGGAAGGTGTTTAAATGAGAATGGATGGAGTGAGGTGGAGAAGGATGGTGGTGGGTGGGGATAGGTCAGGCCTTTTTTCGAGGAGGAAGTGGACAGCTGTAAGTAGCAGGGATAGCATGTTCATGGTTATTTTCCAGCAACCTCTTTTAAGATCCTCTGATGAAATCTATTGAGACTCAGAGACTTGTCAGCCTGCAGTTCTTTTGTTTGCTTAGAACAGTTCCCCTTGTGATCATAATTTTGTTAAGTTCCTTTCACAGCCTGATTTACACCTATAAGTGGAATGATTTTTTAATCTTCTCTATTAAAGGCAAGCTAACTATTGGTTCATTTTGTTCACTATTACTTCCTCATCTTCATTCTTTAGGCAACTAACATTCACTTTTTCTATACCTGTAGAAAGTCTTGTTATCCCTTTGTACAGTTGTAGCTAGCTTCCTCTCATACTTTCATTTCCTTCTCCAATTTAATCTGTTAGTCATTATTTGCCTGAATTGAGGTTGTATGGTGGTAATTTCCTTGTATTACAACTCAGTAACTGATTATAATGTACGCATACACTCTTAAACAAAAGATTAGTGCTGGAACTGACAACATTTTGAACAAAAATCAAAAGAATCGTGTATGCTATAAATAAGAACCGAAACCAGAAGTTTGCTGGAAAAGCTCAGCGGATCTGGTAGCAACTGTGCACAGAAATCAAAGTTAACTTTTTGGGTCTGGGGTGCCCTTCCTCAGAACTGGATACTCTATCAGTTCTGCGGACAGGTCACCAGACCCAAACATTATCTTTGATTTCTCCATACTTTGAGCAAACTGTATCCTTTCCACCCTTCAATTGCAGTATCCATTTAATTTTTAGATAATTGTGTGGACTCCAGGCAGATGTAGCAAGCACCTTGAAAGATGAAAGTCATGTTTGCTTTTATTTCACCTTATGGGTTTGAAATGGTTTGAAATGGTGGAAATGATGTAATTGCGCAGTTTTAGTGAGACTATATCTGAAATACTATGTACAGTTTGGTAACTGGACCTAAGGAAGTATATGTTTGCATTGGAGACGGTGCAGTTGTTTTATGATAAATTGTTGACAATTGAACCTATATGGTGGACTTTAGAAGAATGAATGATGGCCTAGTTGAAACAGGATCGGTGCTGGATCCACTACATTTCATCATTTATATAAATGATTTGGATTTGAACATAGGTATAGTTAGTAAATTTGAAGATGACACCAAAATTAGAGGTGTAGTGGACAGCAAAGAAGGTTACCTCCGAATACCCCAGGATCTTGGGGCAGCATGGTGGCTCAGTGGTTAGCACTGTTGTCTCACAGTACCAGGGTCCCAGGTTTGATTCCACCCTCAGGTGACTGTCTCTGTGGAGTTTGCACATTCTCCCCGTGTTTGTGTGGGTTTCCTCCTAAATTGCCCGTAGTGTTAGGTGCATTAGTCAGGGAAATGGGTCTGGGTGGACTTGTTGGGCCGAATGGCCTGTTTCCACACTGTGGGGAATCTAATCTTGATCAGATGGGCCAATGGGCTGAAGAGTAGCAGATGGAGTTTAATTTAAACAAATGTGAGGTGTTGCATTTTGGAAAAGCCGGTCAGAGCAGGACTTAACAGCAGTTGCTCAACAAAGAGACCTTGGAATGCAGGTTCATAACTCCTTGAAAGTAGAGTTGCAGGTAGATAAGATAGTGAAGGTGTTTGGTGTCAGGATACAGCAGTAGAATTACGCGACATTGCGAAACAGACAAGGCGACGAAACCACACCACTTGTATGCACATCAAGAACAAAAAAACTGGAGAAACTTGGCATTCTCATCAGTAGTAGCAAATCCCACCTGGCACCACAGTAGACAACATTATCACTGCGGGGAAGCCTATTATCAATTTATCGGACCACAAGCTTCGACTGGAAGAGATTGTAGTCCTGAGCAGCGGTCTCAACTTCTGTGCCACCACCAAAATGGACCCGCGAGTTCTTGCAGCAAACACTGAGGAGTTCATCAGACGAATGAAGCTCTGGGAATTATTTCAAGATGCCAGCAGTAGTCCCAATGAACCCACTGATGAACTAGAACAGTCATCACAGGGATCTGTAGAGGAGCGACCAAAGAAGGTGTCAACTTGGACCCCACCGGAGGGCCGCTGCCCTGGGCTTGACATGTATGCTCAAACCGTCAGGAAATATATAAATGTCAGATTCATCAACAACAAGGTAGAGCAAAATATCACCCGTTTACAACGCAATGCCATCTAGGCTCTCAGAACCAATCACAACATTGTCATCAAACCAGCAGATAAAGGAGGAGCCATCGTCATTCAGAATAGAACAGATTACTGCAAGGAAGTGTACCGACAACTAAACAACCAGGAACACTACACGCAACTACCAGCTGATCCGACCAAAGAACATACCCGTGAATTAAACATTTTGATCAGGACTTTGGATCCAGTCCTTCAGAGTTCCCGATGCTCCCTCATCCCATGTACTTCTCGTGTAGGCAACTTCTACCGCCTTCCAAAGGTACACAAAGCCAACATACCAGGACATCCCATTGTATCAGGCAATGGGACCCTGTGTGAGAATCTCTCCAGCTATGTTGAAGGCATCATGAAACCTATTGTACAGGGGATCCCCAGCTTCTGTCACGACACTACGGATTTCTTACAGAAACTCAGCACCCACTAACCAGTCGAACCAGGAACATTCCTCATCACCAATGGACGTTTCCACACTCTACACCACAATCCCCCACAATGACTGTACTCAATACCAACAACTGCCAATCTCCAAACACCATCCTACAACTCATCCACTTTATCCTCGATCACAACGTCTTCACCTTTGACAGCCAGTTCTTCCATCCAAACACATGGAACAGCTATGGGGACCAAATTTGCACCCCAATATGCCAACATCTTCATGCACAGGTTTGAATAAGACTTCTCTATGCAGGATCTCCAACCAACACTATACACCAGGTACATTGACGACATTTTCTTCCTCTGGACCCATGGCGAGGAGTCACTGATAGAACTACACAGTAATATCAGCAAGTTTCATCCCACCATCAAATTTATCATGGGCTACTCTTTACTATCTGTCTCATTCTTGGACATGGGCATCTCCATCAATGATGGACACCTCAGCACCACACTCTACCGCAAACCCACAGACAACCTCACAATGCTACACTTTTCCAGCTTCCACCCAAAACATATTAAAACAGCCATCCCCTCAACTGCCAAATTTCAAACAGATCGTTGTTCGTAGCAAGCTGCCAGGCTTTCAGGACAACTCCATAGAACCCTGTCATGGAGACATGTGAGAGTGTGGACATGGATCCCACCATGTACATGGCAGGTACTCATGTGACTCAGCCAACATTGTCTATCTTATGTTGCAGGCAAGGATGCCCAGAGGCATGGTACATTGGGGAAACCGAGCAAAGGCTACGGCAACGGATGAATGGGTACCGCACAACAATCAGCAGACAGGAGTGTTGCCTCCCAGTTGGGGAACACTTCAGTGGTCCAGGACATTCGACCTCGGACCTTCGGGTAACCATCCTCCAAGGCAGACTTCGGGACAGGCATCAGTGAAAAGTGGCCGAGCAAAGGCTGATAGCTAAGTTCCATACCCATAGTGAGGGCCTCAAGCGGGACCTTGGGTACAAGTCACACTATAGGTGACCACCATTGCACTATGCACACATACACACCCCTACATACACACACAGGCACTCTATATACACGGACACACACACATGGACACACATGTACCCAGACACACACGCAGACACTCACACACTCCCACACACACACTCCCCCCCACACTCACATGCATCCTCTCAGAGACTTTGACCACTCTACACTCATGCACACACATATACACTCTCTCTCACGGACACTCACAACCCCCACCCCAGACACACACACTCGCTCCTACAGAGAGAGACACTCCCACACTCTCACATGCACCCCCTCACTGACTTAAGACATTCTGCACTCACATGTACACACATATACACACTCTCTCACACTCTCAACCCCCCAGTCCACAGACAGGCACACACACACAGACCCACCTGCACGCATATACGTTTGTGGGGTGAATTTGGACTTGCAGAGTTACATTGTACTTTGTTCAAAAACTGCATGAATTCATGTAAAACTCTGTTATCTCACTTTTTAGTTTACAATCAGTCTAAACATTATGGCAAAGACCGGGAACACCGGGGACTAACACCTTCAATATGTTGTCTAGCTAACACCCATTATTACAGTTAACTGGAGAAAGCAACGTTTTTAAAAAAAGGTTTTGTGATTTACACATGAAAGCAGTGAAGCTATCGTAGTATTCTAACACTTGAAAGCCTCAACAAACAATTAAGTATTATTGAATGTATAATTTCAGTTACATCACACTGTAAACTCTTGCTATAAATTCTCTGTCTGACAATTGTGCCCTCCACAACCATCTGATGAAGGAGCAGCACTCCGAAAGCTAGTTTGCTTCCAGTTAAACCTGTTGGACTATAATCTGGTGTTGTGTGATTTTTAACTTTGTGCACCCCAGTCCAACACCGGCATCTCCAAATCGTGTTTGGTATGGTTTCCTTTATTGGTGAGAGTATTGAGTGTAGGAGTTGGGAGGGTTTGTTATGGCCTTACAGGACATTGATTAGACCACTTTTGGAGTATCGTGTGTAATTCTGGTCTCTCTCCTATCGAAAAGATGTTGTGAAACTTGAAAGGGTTCAGAAAAGATTTACAAAGATGTTGCCAGGGTTGGAGGATTTGAGCTGGGAGAGGTTGGATAAGCTGGGGCTGTTTTCCCTGGAGCGTCAGAGGCTGAGGGGTGACCTTATAGAGGTTTACAAATCATGAAGGGCATGGATAGAGTAAATAGACAAGGTCTTTTCTGTGGGGTGAGG
The DNA here is from genome assembly GCF_047496795.1 of Chiloscyllium punctatum. NCBI lineage: Eukaryota > Metazoa > Chordata > Chondrichthyes > Orectolobiformes > Hemiscylliidae > Chiloscyllium > Chiloscyllium punctatum. The sequence continues at coordinate 70,725,805 of NC_092753.1, read as the reverse complement.
GAGTCTAGAACTAGAGGGTATAGGTTTAGGGTGAGAGCGGAAAGATGTGAAAGAGACCTAAGGGGCAACATTTTCATGCAGAGGGTGGTGCGTGTGTGGAATGAGCTGCCCGAGGAAGTGGTGGAGGCTGGTACAATTGCAGCATTTAAAAGGCATCTGGATGGGCATATGAACAGGAAAGATTTGGAGAGATATGGGCCGGGTGCTGACAAGTGGGACTAAATTGGGTTGGGATATCTGGTCTGTATGGACAAGTTGGACCAAAGGATTCGTTTCCATGCTGTACATCTTTATAAATCTGTGACTTGGGCAGAGAAGAGGTTTGAGTGATTACCTCCCTTGTCTGGAAGTTTTTGAACTGTACCCACTTCTCCTGTTTGTGAAGCATTTTTTGTCTGACATATTTCCGCATTCTTTTTTATCCATTCTCAAGGCTAAGCAAAAAATGTTCTATATTTTTTCATTAATTTAAAATTTGATATTAATGTTTAATATAAGGTATTAGCTTCATGGCCCTTTGCATTGCTCCTTATGTTCAAATGTCTCCTGTATCTTTGTGACCAGAATTGGATACTGTACTCAAGTTATAATCTAACCAGGCCATTATCCATTTTGATTACAGCTTCTTTGGTGGCTTTTTATGGTCTATATTTTGGTTATGTAGTTTGAATTCTGTTTGTGGCTTCCAAGCAATGACCGGATCTGTTGAGTCTGGATCTTAAAATTCCTCGGTCTGTTTGATCATTTCTGTTAAAAACAGTCTTTGGGCCATTCCTTCTCTGTGTGTGCATAAAACTTCATCCGTCATATTCCAGTTCATGAACATGTTGATTCATCATGTAACCTCTTAAGTTGCCGACTTCATTCCTCTTCCCTTTAGCATTTAGTCTCATTTGCTAGGTTTATTAATTTACATTGTGTTCCTAATTTTGAGCAGTGATGCTTGTGACGTTAATTCATAGAGTACTTTGTTTCATAACTCCAAACAAATGGATTTGGTTTAGGTGAAACAAAGCGGCTTGTTGCTGAGCCAAAAGAGAGCTACCTTGAGAAAGGTGTCCATATTGTGGACTTCTTTTTTGACAGTAGTTTAAGTATGATACCAAAGAAAAGATCTTCCAGTCATCCTGCAGCAGTCATGGTGACCAATCATATTGCTGTTGTGAAAATATGACAATCCAGGATGTTGAAAGCATGAATTCCTTGATTTGTAATTCTCTTTTTAATTTGATCCTGGGGGATAAATCCCCAGAGCCTGATAATTTACATCTGAATATTTAAGGAAGTAACTCTGGAAATAGTGAATGTATTGATGGTCATCTTCCAAGGTTCTTTGAATTTTGGAACAGTTCTTTTGCATTGAAGTGTAAGTAACTCTATTTTAAAAAGGAGGTAGAGAGAAAAGAGGAAGTGAGTTTTAAGAAGATTTGTAGCTTAGGTTGAGGTTCTGGACATAGGTTTGCTTGCTGAGCTGGAAGGTTCATTTTCAGACGTTTTGTCACTATACTAGGTAACATCATGAGTGGGCCTCTGGATGAAGCACATGTGGTATCGCCCACTTTCTATTTATGTGTTTAGGTTTCCTTGGGTTAGTGATATGATTTCCTGTGGTGATGCCATTTCCTGTTCTTTTTCTCAGGGGGTGGTAAACACGTCAACAAATACGATGACTTGGATCCCATGTACCACCCCCTGAGAAAAAGAACAAGAAATGTCATCACCACGGGAAATGGTGTCACCACAGGTATTGGCATCACCAACCCAAGAAACCTTAAACACATAGAAAGCGGGCCATACAAACAGTGCTTCATCAGGAGGCTCACTGATGATGATACCTAGTATGGTAACGAAACGTTTGAAAATGAATCTTCCAGCTCAGCAAGCAAACCTACATCCAGAAAAGAAGTTGAAGACTGATCAGCCTCACATTGGTAATGGGAAAAATTCTGAGTCCATTATCAAAGAATTGGCAGTAGTGTACTGATATGGATAGAGAAGTGGTTGGCACTTTAGATGAAGGAAGTAACTGTAATATCTCCAAGTTTGTAGACAGTACAAAGCTGGGTGGGAGGGTAAACTGAAAGGAGAATGCAGGGATGCTTTAGTGTGTTTTCGACAAGTGAGTGAACAAATGCATGCTAGATCAAGAATAATGTCACATTTATCCACATTATATACTAGGGTTTACTATTACACAAATCTCAGGTTCAATTTTGATAATCATTATGCACAAGATTGAAGTAAGATTTGGAGGTCAGTCTTTATCTATAACCATTTTGTTAGTCCTAATATAAATACCACAATAGCCAGTTTGTAGTCTGTTGAATTTTCTCACTGTGTCCATTGACTTCCTTGTAACGACTGACAGTGTTTTGCTCGCTCTCTGCTTTGGTCTGTCTTAACACTTCAGGAATGAATGCCGTATGTCTTGATTACTGAAGCTACAAATTCTTGCATACACCCTGCTCCTAACAATCTCATGTTACCCAATAGTGATTTGTGCGTTCTAGGTTGAGAGAAGATGACCATGAATGGGCAACTGGATCTGAGTGGGAAACTCATCATTAAAGCTCAATTAGGTGATGACATTCGCCGGATTCCAATCCACAACGAGGACATCACCTATGATGAGCTGGTACTGATGATGCAGCGCGTGTTTCGTGGGAAACTCCAGAGCAATGATGAGGTCACAATCAAGTACAAGGATGAAGGTAGGTGATTTATTTATCACAAATTATCTAGAGTGTTTGGCCCTTTTTTAAACTAACGTACTTTCCAGTCAGTTGGCTTTGCACTATTTTCATTTACTATCAGTAATAGCTATTGCGCAGCTGGTTTGCAAGTATAGATCTAGTAGAGATTGAGTTTAATGCAAGAGGGAGGGAGAGCTAGAGCATATTTAGTCCATGGTCCATAGTCGTGACTAGAAGTGTAGTTACAAGTTAACAGATGCTCAGGAGGAGCCTCAGTCCCTGAATTTGTCCAACATGAATGAGGCTCTTGCAGTCTTTGAGGACAAGAATGGGGACTGCATTCACTTCAAAGAGAAGGAGCAACTTAGCAACACAGTTGTATAGAGGGCTATTTATGCTGGGGAATTAAAAGGGATGTAGTAGTAAGAGATAGACTTGATTTTGTTCTCTTTAATTGAGAGAGGTGTTTTATTGTCAGGCCTCTTCAATGTAACGCTCACAATGAAAATCAGCCTTGAAAGTCAGATTACAAGTTTCCCAGCTGAGAAAGAAAAAGCAAGCATGCAAGTAACCACATACTCGCTCAGTTAAGGGCCAGAGTAATGTATAACTAGCATGAAATTCTCAGTTGCTTTAAAAGTCACTTGTGGATCATTTCTGTAATTTAAATATAGGTTGCCTGTAAAACCATATAAGCAATGTTGCTTCTTTAAACATGAAATCTTGAACGATCTTTTAAGTCATTCACTAAAATACATATCTTTCACAGGTTCTTAGTCTCTACCAGGTTAACAATACATACATTCTTCTGTTCCTTTCAAAATATTTATTGCCCCATTAGATGAGTTTCATCTGATGCTGTGTCTCAAGTATTGCTTTTTTTTCTCTTGAGGAAGTTTTGTTTTCTGTCTCCTTTAATGGTCTTTGTGATTCTAGCCCTTGAACTCTTTGTCTCAGTTTTCTAATTTTCCATTCTGTCTTTTGTCCTAATCCCTATTTCCCTGTCATGTGCCCCTGGATAGATTCTTATCTCCAGTCATTTTAATTTAAACCCTCCCTGACTTCGGACACCAGTTCTGAATTTAACAAAATGAAAAAGTATTCTCACACTTTGTGTAAGGAGTAACTTTCCATCCCCTTCATGGATGATCCTTTTATATCATCTGACAATTTCTGCTAAGAGGTTTGCAGGATGTTCAAATAACAAACTTCTTCACTATGAATTGGGGTCTCTGATGTTTTTTTGGCTCCTGTCTTCCTCTTTTTCTAATCTAGCTAAAGTTGCTTTGTTTTCAGTTCTGAAGGTGTACATATATCTGAACTGTTGACCCACTACTTTTAATATAATGTTCACTGACTCATTTACGTCTAGAATTTTCTTGTTTTTGTTGCATAGACTGTGCTGCTTCATTCATTTGGTCCTTGGTAATACTTAAATAACTTTTTTTGTTCTTTTTGCAGATGGCGATCTTATAACCATATTTGATAGTTCAGATCTCTCCTTTGCTATCCAGTGTAGTAGAATACTTAAACTTACATTATTTGGTGAGTACATATTTGTAATGTTTTACATGTTAGGTTGGTTAAAGCATCCTTTTTTTACTGTAATCCAGAAACTTGAAAATATTTAATATGTGAATTGCTCAAATGGCAAAGTTTGAAGGTGACTCTAAATAAAAAGTTGTGCATAAATATACCAAAGTGTTTGAAGTAGCTAAATATATTGGGTAGCACGGTGGCAAAGTGGTTAGCACTGCTGCCTCACAGTGCCAGAGACCAGGGTTCAGTTCCTGCCTCAGGCAACTGTCTGTGTGGAGTTTGCACATTCTCCCTGTGTCTGCGTGGGTTTCCTCCCACAGTCCAGAAATGTGCAGGTTAGGTGAATTGGCCATGCTAAATTGCCCATAGTGTTAGGTGAAGGGGTAAATGTAGGGCAATGGGTCTGGGTGGGTTGCTGTTTGGAGGGTCAGTGTGGACTTGTTCGGCTGAAGGGCCTGTTTCCACACTGTAAGTAATCTAATCTAATCTCATAACAACAGATGTATAGCTATAAGTTGACCAAAAAACCATGCAATTATAACAATTTTAGGTAATAGGTAGGAGGTTGTTGTGGCAACTGTGTTGGATGTCCTGCTTGATGAATGTCTGCAAAACGTCATGACTTGCTGGGATTACTGAAGCATTGCAAAGATAAAGTCACCGAACATTAAGGTGCTATATTTGCTTCTTTAGTAGCCCATCATATCCTACGTCAGAGAACTAACTATAGAGGTAATGAATATTGGTCAAAATGTTGATCCTCTAATAATATTGTTTTTGTCAGAAAACATGGCTGTTGCCTTCATTTTGAAAGTTTACATGCTTGAGTATTTTCTTTCAAGGAGTATTCGTTGGGTGTGCACTTAAATCATTTTAATATCATCATCCACATATGAAATGTTCATACATTTCTTACATTTATTTAACCATTTTGGTTACCAAAGATGAACTTAACTGATTTGGCTACTAAAAGCATCAACTACAATAGTTATCATACATCACCTTTCGTTCCAACTCATCCATACTGCCCAGACATCCCAATCTGATTTGATTTGCCAGCACTTGGCCCACATCTCTCTAAACCCTCCCTATTCATATGCGATGTCTTTTAAATGTTGTAATTGTGCCCACCTCCACCTGTTCCTCTGGCAGCTTATTCCATACAAGCACCACCCTCTGCGTGGAAAAAGTTAGCCCTCGGGTCTTTTTAAGTCTTTACCCTCTAACCTTAGCCTATGGCCTCTTGTTTTGAACCCACATCCTAGGAAAAAGATTTTAGCTTTTACCTATCTTTGTCCGTTCTGTTATGATTTTATGAACTTTGTAAGGTCACCCCTCAGTCTCCAGCGCTCCAGAGAGAAGAGAGCACCAGCTTATTCTGCCTCTTGTAATAGCTCAAATCTTCCTTGCAAATCTTTTCTGCACCCTCTCAAATTTGACAATGTATTTCCTATAAAAAGGCAACTAGAATTGTAGGCAGTTCTAAAGTGGCCTAACCAGTGCTCTGTACAACTGCAACATGACTCTCAACTCCTGTACTTAATGCACCAACCATTGAAGGTAAGCATGCTGTCTGTCTGCGACTCCAGTTTAAAGGTCAGATGTCACATGACACCGTCAGACGAAGGAGCAGCACTCCGAAAGCTTGCAATTTAAATAAACCTGTTGTCATGTGACTTTTGACTGTCCACCTCAGTCCAACACCGGCATCTACACGTCATGGCTGCCATCGACTACATTTGTCAGAAACAATGCACCAGTACTCCTCATTTTCTTTGTTTGGCCTCACTCTTAAGGACCAGACCAAGCTCCCTCAAAATATATTAAGAAGATAGTCTGGACCTTAACTACTTTTTTATTACTTTAAAGGTAGGTGCAAGGCGTTGCATTCCAAGTGCAATTTAATTGGTCAAAGTGCCAGTCTTGAAGCAAAACAATTTAAGCACACACTATACTTAAGTCTTCAAATAGGGTTAAATTATTCTAATACTTAACAGTATAATAGATTATTTAACTATTAAACAGCAACTGTTCTAATATAGTAACATCTCATAAACACAGCTTTGGCAAAGGCAAATTCACTAAAATAGATTGTCTCTCATGCAATTCTAGCAGCAGGAAGCACCAGTATTTAGCTGTAACAGAAGAAAAACAGCTTCCAGATCCAGCTTCAAGGCCTTAGTAGCAAGGGCAGTACACTAAAATTAAAAAATCTGATTCTGAGAGCTTGACCCCACCTCTTCTATTGTTACAACTTTTTTAGAAAAAAGCCCAAAGCCTCAAGCTGTTTACTTTCTTGGCTTTGGAGCAGACTGCTCAGTACTTCTATCTCAATCTTTCTTCACAAAAAAAGGACAAAATGCACCTTGAAACCATTAGTATTGTCACAACACTCCCCAAGGCCCTATTATTAAACGTATAAGTTTATTTAAATTAAACTCCATCTGCCACTCCTCGGCCCCATTGGCCCAGCTAATCAAGGGCCTGATGTACTCATAACCACCTTCACTGTCCACTCCACCACCTATTTTGGTACCATCTGCAGACTTACTGACCATACCTCCTGTATTTGCATCCAAATTATTTAAATGACAAATAGCAGTGGATTAAGCACTGATCTTTGTGGCACACTGCTGGTCACGCACTTTCAGTCAAAAAAAACAACCTCTACCACTACCCTCTGTCAAGCCAATTTTATATCCATTTGACTAGCTCACCCTGGATCCCATGTGATCTAACTTTATAATCAAACTAGCTCTTCACAAGTTACTTTGTGAGTTGTTCAATCAACTTTCTCGTTACCATCTTTATTGTCTTTCCTCTTTAAAACCTTTCTCCATTGCTTTCATTACTCATTTCAAGAAATTTTCCATCTGCAGCAATTTTGTTCCTAAATTCTTGAATATTCTACATTGCATTTCTTTTCCTTCTATGAATATTTGAGATATGCAACCATTTGTTTTGTCAGTTTTCATTTTCGTTCCAAAGTCATATGTTATTTACAATCTTAACTATTAGTTTATGTCATTCTTCTGTGCTTGGTACAAGTGCATTGTCATTTGCAAATCTAATTGATATTATTTGCCCTCCAATTTTGTGTTGTCACATCCTGCTTTAATCATGTTTAAATCATAAAGACTGAAGAAGACTGGTGATAAACAACACTATCGTTGAACTCCTCTTCTGACTTATTTGATTGCCCTTTTTATTCCTCTTTGCCCCATGAACAAATGTCTTTTGAGTTGTCTATTCAAAATGTTTCCGCATGGTCAAGAGCTTAATCCACTCTAATCTAATGAAATGCTTTACAAAATCCACAAAACAAACAAACATCTGTCCAAATTCTAAACTGCATTCACTCATTAATTTTGTAATGCAGATTGTTTCTCTCATCCCTCTTCCTCCCTGGAATCCAAACTAGTTAAGTCTGTAATTTGTTGCTTTCCTTTATTAATAATTCAACATATTCATTGATAAATGAGCAAACAAGCATCTGGAAGTGATGCAATGCCTGCAGAAGCAATTAAAAATATGGAATAATTTATCATCATTATTTATTAATGTGCATTGTGAAAGATTTTACTTATTGGGAGAATTGCTTGAGGACTTTATGCAGAATGGTTACTCTGAAAAATAAATCCAAGTCATGTCATTGTTTTGACTTTTCTACTTGGAGTGTATATTCATGTTGACATTGAAAGTGGCTGGTCAGGGTGAAAAAGTAGTTAATAAGACTTATGAGATCCTGAGCTTTTTTAATGAAAGCATAGAATAAAAAAAAGGAAATTATACAATGATACTTTAATCTCACCTGTTCTGGGCTACGCATCTTAGGAAAGACAAGAAAGCTTTACAAATTGAGTAGAAAAGCTTCCAGCGATGAGGGACTTCAGTGACCTTCATAAATAGGGGAATCTGAAGTTGTTTCATCTGAAAAGAGAAGCTTGAGAGGAGATTTGATAGTTTAGATTTTACAACTGCTTGACTAGGCCACATTGCCTTTGTTTTATACTGCTGCTATTTATCAAAGACTAGAAACAGCATGTAGATGTACATTTTGCCTTGTAAACATGTTTGTGTAATGGCGCTGTTATTCCCTTACACAAAAACTTGTTAAATCCTACACTTGTTTGTGGGCAGGAAATGATAAATGTACAATATTAAAGGCATATCCAAACCACGTTTATAACGACATGGAACTGCACATTTGAATGTTCCTTTTTGTCAAAGCCTCATATGTGGCATGTAAAACTTGTATGTGTCACTTTGCTATAATGAAGGTGATTTCTGGAGCATTATAATTCTTAGCCAAAGCCATTTCAAAAATGGCCCCGTTCAAAATGGAATTTAACTATGCCTGTCCAGCTTAGTAATACATTTTAACTTACGGATTTTTAAAATGTGGCTCCTGAGCAAGGAATGTATGCTGATGTATGTGGATGCTTCTACATTGAAGTGTCTTATTATTCAGTACATTTCAGCACTGCTGATTTTTTTTTGGTTCTTTCTATAATAAAGAAAAAGAATGAGCATATTTATAATCTCTTGTGGATATGTGCATTAATGTGAAGTAAAATTAACATTATCTATATGGGACCATCCATCTATTAACAATCTCCAGACATGTTAGTACTCCAGTATATTTTAGCAAGTTCATTTGGCATTGCATCAACTAAAGTTTGTTTGATTAGTCCTCTCTCTACAAGAATCTCAGGGAGTCCCTCTCCCACTGCAACTCCCAGGTCATTTCCTCTGCTCTGAAGCTCTTCAAACTTCCAGCTCAGTAACTGTCTCCTTGGCTTGTCTGGACTTGTCCGCCTATCCACTCCACCCCCTCCTCCTTGACCTATCACCTTCATCTCCTCCCCCACTCACCCATTGTACTCTATGCTACTCTCTCCCCACCCCCACCCTCCTCTAGCTTATCTCTCCGCGCTTCAGGCTCACTGCCTTTATTCCTGATGAAGGGCTTTTGCCCGAAACGTCGATTTCGCTGCTCGTTGGATGCTGCCTGAACTGCTGTGCTCTTCCAGCACCACTAATCCAGTATTTGCTTTCCAGCGTCTGCAGTCATTGTTTTTACCTCTTTGTTTGATTAGTGTCCAGTGAGAGAATTGAAGCTTTGAACATCTTGCTGTTGGGTTGTCTCTTAAAGCATACACTTAATCTGCAAATTTGTGATATATTATCTCTGTGCAAATTGTAATCCAGAGAATGCTGATGAAAACTTGCTTTTTCGAAGCTGGACATGATCAAAGTAAGCGTATGAAGTCAGCAAAAATAAATCTTAAAACATTATTTTGTTAATACTCCAAATACTGTGGGTTTTTTTGTGTCAAGATGTATGTTATGTGTCATATCACTAGAGGGTAGTATTGCATAATAAAAAGCTGAAGTTTTGAATAAGACAAAATAAGGGTACCCTTAAAATATGAGAAGTAAAGGATTTTGAGTTCTAATAGCTTTTTGCCAAGATTATTGCCAGTTTGGTTTTGCCAGTCTCAAAATACATTTATATCAGGGATACTAACTAAACATAGCAATGAATTTCTTATCAATTAATCTAAAACAGCCCTACCACTGCTTCTAGGTATTCCAATTTTACTGTATGCCATTTCTCTCACTACTGAAATGCTGTCACCTAAAAGCATATTTATATTTTGAATGAATCTGTCACCTGTTTGTGCTGTATAGGTTTCATTCCTAATGAAGTGCTTATGCCTGAAATGTCAATTCTCCTGCTCTTCGATGCTACCTGACAGGATGTGCTTTTCCAGCACCACACTCTTTGACTCTGTATAGATTTACCACTTGCTCACTGAGATTATGCTTCTGTAGATTAACTTTGATTTTTTTTCCATTACAGTGAAGACTATGTCACCTGGTTGAACTTTGACAGGCAGAAGCAGTTTTTTAATGTCAATGTTATCTGAATTCTTAGAATTCTGGAAATAACATTAGTATTATCTTTTAACCCCCATTTTTGAAGAGGCAGTATGCTGAATTTATTTAATTAATCATCATTTAACCTTTTCATTGTTTTAGCTATTCTAGTTACTCTTCTGTCTTGTCAGTAATTTAAGTATTCGTTTTGCATTGTGGCATTCAGATCTCTGCATAATATTCTAAGTATAAGTGCGCAAATGATTAATGAAGAGGAGTGTTTAGACTCCATGTTTAATCTGTTTTTTCTGTTCTCAGATGTTGCCAGGCCTGCTAGGTTTCTCCAGTGATTTTTGTTTTAATTTCTAAGAACATTATGTCCTGCTGGAGCTAGTTCTCTACCACTTTGTAATGTACTAACTTGATTATTTTTGTATAATCTACAAACTTAGCTACTGACTTCAGATAAAGGAAAAGAAAGTTCTGGTCTTATAGCATAGCTCTACTGATGGTTTTACTCTCTTACTATCAATAAATTCAGGTGAAAATGTCAGCCCTTGTTAATCTTTTTTTAAAAACCTCAATTGTGGACTGTATGTATATTATCTTCCTTTCTCCTGATAATGTCTGTTGTAAACAATTTACAATCTTTCTTCTTAAGTATTTAGTTGAGATTCTTCCACCATAGTATCTTCGCTGTTATCAAGTTTATTTATAGCTGTGGTCTTTAGCTTGCAGATTATGATCACCATTCATCAATGTCTCTGATAGTTGATCATATCATCTGCCTCATGCACACGCTGATCCATCATGCTGCTGCTTTACTTTAACTACTGGAGGCTACATGGCTAAAGAAAAGTAAATGTTTTTAACAGTCTTTGCAAGCTTGTTTCATTGTCTTTCATTTTGGTCAACATGGACTATTGTTGCAGGGCAAAGTAAGTTTTGTGGTGGCAATGCAAACAAATGAATAAAAAATATACTAGATGTATGAAGTCAATATAATGCCATATATAGGAGGCTATTCAGTCTTCTGTCCGTGCGGACTCTGCGACAGCAACTCAGCTAATCCAGTCCTCTGCCCATTCTTTGCAGATCAGTAGTATTTTTTGCTTATTATTCAATAGATCTATGTAGGATGAGGAGCAATTAAAGGAATGATGAAAGATTATCAGATACGCTGCTGTTTCCCACTTCTCATGTCCAAGCAACCAAGGCTGACAAAAGAGGAAAAATCAGGATTATTTCTGAGAAATGTAACACAGCCTGCATTTGCACCAAGCATGGCTTGTGTACTGTTGGTTGTGATGAAAACCAATTTCTTGACTGGAATGTTTTTCTCAAACATGTACCTTTTTGAATTCATTGTAGATATCCTCCCCTTTGTTCTCACTTTAAAGGGAAAAATGGGGAGAATGTCCTCTTCAATTGTTATGTCTTTAAAAATCATGTGTGCAAGAACAATCAGTTGGGTTGTATCAGTCATGTCAATGGATTCATCAAACAGCTGTGAGAAGTATTCAGAGTCCTTCAAGTCCTGCTTTACTTGCTGAAATAAGTCGTCTGACAAAGATTCGACTTTCCTTGTTACTGTCGGACCACCAACTAGAGTCATTAGAGACTTACAACACAGAAACAGACTCTTCAGTCCAACTCACCCATGCCGACGAGATATCCCAGCCCAGTCTGGTCCCACCTGCCAGCACCTGGCCCATATCCCTCCAAATCCTTCCTATTCATATATCCATTCAGATGCCTTTTAAATGCTATAATTGTATCAGCCTCCACCACTTCCTCTGGCAGCTCATTCCGTACATGTATCACCCTCTGCGTGAAAAGGTTGCCCGTTAGGTCTCATATATATCTTTCCCTTCTCACCTATGCCCTCTAGTTCTGGACTCCCCGACCCCAGGGAAAAGATTTTGTCCATTTATCCTATCCATGCCCCTCGTGATTTTATGAGCCTCTATAACACCACCCCTCAGCCTCCGATGCTCCAGGAAAAACAGTCCTAGCTTATTCAACCTCTCCGTATAGCTCAAATCCTCCAACCCTGGCAACATCCTTTTAAATCTTTTCTGAACCCTTTCAAGTTTCACTACAGCTTTCTGATAGAAAGGAGACCAGAATTGCATGCAATATTCCAACAGTGGCCTAACCAATGTCCTGTACAGCCACAACATGACCTCCCAACTCCTGTACTCCATACTCTGACTAATAAAGGAAAGCATACCAAATGCTGCCTTCACTATCCTATCGACCTGCGACTCCACTTTCAAGGATCTATGAACCTGCACTCCAAGGTCTCTTTGTTCAGCAACACTCCCTAGGACCTTACCATTAAGTGTATAAGTCCTGCTAAGATTTGCTTTCCCAAAATGCAACACCTCACATTTATCTAAATTAAACTCCATCTCAGCCACTTCTCAGCCCATTGGCCAATCTGATCAAGATCTTGTGTAATCTGAGGTAACCTTGACGTTTGGTATGCTTTCCTTTATTGGTCAGAGTATTGAGTACAGGAGCTGGGAGGTCATGTTGCAGCTGTACAGGACATTGGTTAGGCCACTGTTGGAATATTGCATGCAATTCTGGTCTCCTTTCTATCAGAAAGATGTTGTGAAACTAGAAAGGGTTCAGAAAAGATTTACAAGGAAGTTGCCAGGGTTGGAGGATTTGAGCTACAGGGAGAGGCTGAACAGGCTGGGGCTCTTTTCCCTGGAGCTTTGGAGGCTGAGGGGTGACCTTATAGAGGTTTACAAAAGTGAGGGGCATGGATTGGGTAAAGAGACAAAGTCTTTTCCCTGGGGTCGGGGAGTCAGAATTAGACGGCATAGGTTTAAGGTGAGAGGGGAAAGATATAAAAGAGACCTAAGGGGCACTTTTTTCACTCAGAGAGGGTGGTATGTGTATGGAATGAGCTGCCAGAGGAAGTGGTGGAGGCTGGTATAACTGCAACATTTAAGAGGCATTTGGATGGGTATATGAATAGGAAGGGTTTGGAGGGATATGGGCCGGGTGCTGACAGGTGGGACTAGATTGGGTTGGGAGATCTGGTCAGCATGGATGGGTTGTACCGAAGGTTCTGTTTCCATGCTGTACATCTCTATGACTCTATGTCCATGAAAATGGAAAATGCTCACACCCAAACAGTAAATGAATATCACTTGGCAGTAAGGTGGCAGAATTTACATATTATATTCACAATTTACATATATTATCTGCAAACTAACTATATCTCTTACGCTCACGTCCAAATCATTGATATAAATGATGAAAAGTAGTGGACCCAGCACCGATCCTTGTGGCACTCCACTGATCACAGGTCTTCAGTCTGAAAAACAACCCTCCACCATCACCCTCTGTCTTCTACCTTTGAGCCAGTTCTGTACCCAAATGGCTAGTTCTCCCTGTATTCCATGAGATCTAACCTTGCTAACTAGTCTCCCATGAGGAACCTTGTCGAACGCCTTACTGAAGTCCTTATAGATTACATCTACCGCTCTGCCCTCATCAATCCTCTTTGTTACTTCCTCATAAAATTCAAATCAAGTTTGTGAGACAGGATTTCCCACGCATAACGCCATGTTGATTATCCCTAATCAGTCCTTGCCTTTCCAAATACATGTATATCCTGTCCCTCAGGATTCCCTCCAACAACTTGCCCACCACTGACATCAGGCTCACTGGTGTATAGTTCCCTGGCTTGTCCTTACCACCTTTCTTAAACATTGACACCACATTAGCCACCCTCCAATCTTCTAGCACCTTACCTTTGACTATCGATGATACAAATTTCTCAGCAAGGGGCCCAGCAATCACTTCCCTAGCTTCCCACAGAGTTCTAGGGTACACCTGATCAGGTCCTGGGGATTTATCCACTTTTAACAGTTTCAAGACATCCAGCACTTCCTCCTCCGTAATATGGACATTTTGCAAGGTGCCATCATATATTTCCCTACATTCTATATCTTCCATCATTGCTATTATTATTCTTTTTTTGTTCTTCAAGTGTTTGAATAAATAGTCAGCAACCAGTCAGTTATTACTCCTTTAAGTACTTGCGTTTGTGAATATTTTCTTGTGTTTTGTCAGAAGATGGCATACACGAACGATGCTTCAGTGCAGGCCTTATCTTTTGCTGCTGACTGAAAGAAAAATGATTTCAGCTTTTGAAAATAGCCTTTAGTTCATCAACTTTCTTTCTAACATTCTGTTAGAGGAAAAAATGTCTCTGAATTTACTGTGCATCTTTGTACGGTGTCTTACCAAGTTCTCTTTTTACATAGGAATATACTGATATACAAGACATTAGTGGATAATGTATAATCTTTCCTCGTGTCATGGAAGTTGTTACCGTTGTAAACTCGGTTGGAGCAAGAAACCTTTATCAGTGCTTGATTAAACCCTTACTCGATGACCTCTGTACAGTGCACTAATTCTCTGTGGTCATGGAAAGTGGTTAAGTTGAGGCAGATCCTGCAAAGAGTTTTTAGATCTGATACTTAAAAGCATCACTTCTGTTAAATTGAGGAATAAAGTATGCAGTGAGTTGTTAAACAATGCATGTTTGCTCGATTTCAGGTTCTTTACAGATAGTGTCAGAACTGAATGAACTGAGCTGTGAACTGCAGGGAAGGGACAGAGAAGTGGCATATATTGTCGGTGCTGTGAATGCATTCAGATTAAAAATGTATCTGTGATCCTTTCGATTAAAAGATAAAATGCTGCAACACTTCCCTGGAGAAACTATTAGAAAAAAATCAAAGACAAAGAAAAATAGTTACACCCAAAAAACCTTTTTGCCTAGTGAGAAAGTTAGCAGAGGAATTTCAACAGGTGATTTCAGGAATTAGATGTGATAGTCATGTTTATCTCAAATTCATTTCTTCAAGTAGACGTTCATAGGTTGGTTACAAATTCCGTTAGGTGTTTGATTTACAAAACAGTGGAGTTAATAGAGATAATTACTGTGCAAAATTATATAAGCAGAAAGACCAAGGGATAATGATTTTCGGGAATGGATAAGCAGAAAAATGACCATTTCCTGTTATTCCAATGGTTTTAAAGTGAATGTTCACTTTGATTCCACATACACCTGTGAGAAAGTGTTCTCTTAAATGATGATATTCAAGTCCAATATTGTCCCTGTCTTAGATATCCATTTGATGGACTTTATATGACTAACATCTCAACCTGACTACAACCCAGGCTTCAAGGCACAGGCAGATAATGTACAAAATTGCATGTCATACTGAGACTTAATGAGTACAGGACAAAATTACAATTATATGTACTTAGTTTTAGACCTACAAAATAATAAAAAGAAATTCTTTATTCCGTGTTTTCTTCAGGGCAGCTCCTGGGTTGCATTTAAATGTAAATAAATTATCTTGCGCTTAGAGTTTGGAGACCATTGACTTGTAGCAAGATGACTAATGGGGTCAGGTACAACACATTGTGTATAATGTCAGAATGAAATGCTTTATCACATGTATCCCTTTAGTTGGCATACACATAAAAATCTTTATGTAAACACTTTCAAGTGGCAATTGCTCTTGTCTTGATAGTGGACATCAATATGTCAATCAGTTGTTGGGGATTGGATCCTACCCTCCTCCTTTACACACTTGCAACCCCAATAGATGCATAAAATGATAGCATACAGTTGCTGAACAATTTTTTTTCTACTTCTAAAGCAGGGCTTCTGAGATCAGTTATAATCAGTGAGGTCTACACAGACAGAGGATTTTTATTATGGATCTTTTTTGACCAGCGTGACTTTGCAACTTGCTGAAGAATCATGTTGAACCCTGGGGATCCTCTACATAACTTGATATTCAGTCGTACAGCAAGGAAACAGACCCTTCCATCCAACAAGTCCATGCTGACCATAATCCCAAACTAAACTAGTCCTGAGCTTGGCTCATATTCCTCCAAACATTTCTTATTCATGTCCTTGTCCAAATGTCTTTTAAATGTTGTCATGGTACCCGCATCCAGCACTTGCTCTGGAAGTTCATTCCAGACACACATCATCCTTTGTATATAAAAACAATGCTTCTCATATCTTTTTTAAGTCTCTCTCCTCCCACCTTAACAATGTGCTCCCAGCCTTGAAGCCCCTATTTTAGGGAAAGGGCACCTACCATTAACCCTATGTATACCTATCATGGTTTTATAAACCTCTATAAGGTCACATCTCAACCTTCTATGCTCCAGTGAAAAAAAATCCCAGCCTATCCAACCTTTCTTTATAACTCAATCCTTCCATACGTGGCAATATCCTGGTAAATCTCTTCTGAACTGTCTGCAGTTTAATATCCAACTGACACTATGCCCGTTTGATTTTGCTGACAAATGAAACCAACTTCATTTTCACATCTAATTCTAGTTTTGTACCAAAGTGACATATTGAAAATATTAATATGTTCAATGATAATCAGGGTTTTCATGATAAGGTTGGTGGGTAAGATTTGTTTGGGTCATTAATACTACCTAGTAAAATCTTCATTGTATTCCATGTTCAAAAATCATGTGTGTTTCAGATAAAAATTGGCTATAAGTTATATTTAAATGTGCTTTACATCTATGTAAATATTTTTGCTGTGTTAAATTTAAAAGACGCTTCGCTTATTGCTGAATGACCTAATTTGAGGGTGTTGCTTTAAATTTGAGTATACATATAATTTTGTCAGCATGTAAACATTCAAATTCATCTAATGCTTATTAAAATAATGTTGATTCCAATTTTAAGTAGGATAATTGATGAGCTATGTGATTGACAATAAATTAGATAATGGATAATTTTCTGAGCCAGCTAGCATGTGGGTGGTAAAGTACGGACAGTATATGCATTAATTGTGAATATTTGTCTAATGTTAAAAATATGACCCCAAGACATAAAACATATTTAGTCTCCGGATGATATTATTGACTGAAATCTTGGATAAAAGAGATTGTTTCAAAGGCAACTTGTACGTCAATTAAAATCTGAGCAACTCTTGTTTTATATGTTTTAATGCACAACAAAGTTGCAAGCAATCTACATTTTTCCATAAAAATTACATTAGTGACTTGGCTCTCATCTGTACTGCATATGAATAACGAGACCTGCTTTTGCTCAGCAGGGGGATTTATTGGAAAATATTGCCGAATATGCTCACACTGGATTCTCTGTCTAGCACTAATAGCACTTGCCAAATTTTTGTTTGATAACCATTTCATTCCTTAAAATGGTGCCCCATAGATCCTGCCGGCATTTGTATATATTACAGCTGAGAAATGTATTCTATTCCTGTCTAAATCTCCTACAAGAAATAATGTCTTATTGGTTAAGCCTACACCATAAAATTGATTTGTGGAATAATAGAACAATTTTTTGACATCTGATATTACCTTTAATTGAGAATTCACCTTGAGATGCAGCTGGATTGCTGTAAATGCATGTGAAATGAGCTTTGTGATTCTCACAATGTAGAGTACTGAAACAAACAAGTAAGACCAGCTTCTCGGTATTGATGGTTTATATTCCTCATGAGTTTCCTATTATTCCATAAATGTCATCTCAGCCTTTCAGTGTATCTTTCGCTTCCATTTTCTTGCATAGTTTTTCTTTGAAAACACAAACTATTTGCCTCAGCCACTTGTTGTCGTAACCAGTACCACAATGTAACATTGAGTAAAAAAAAAAATTCTCCTTTTAATTCCCTTTGAATTTATTACTGACTTATGTTTTTGTTATAACCCTAGTTTTGGATTCTCCCAAACTCTGTGTCTATTCTGTCCAGTTCATTCAAATTTTATTCTAAATCTTGTTTTATGCTAATTTTTTTCTAATTCTTCTATTTCACTTTTCTATTACCTAAAAGCTCCAATGCATTTCATCCTACCCAATGTCTGCAATCTCTTTTATAGGAATGGGAGATATTTTTTAATCTATACTTTTGAATTTTCATTTAATTTCAGTAGTGTAGTTGACTCCTACATGCCCTCTGAAATTGCCTAGCAAGGGGAGACTTAATAGAGACGTACCAGATAATACATGGCTTGGAAAGGGTGGACGCTAGGAAATTGTTTCCGTTAGGTGAGGAGACTAGGACCCGTGGACACAGCCTTAGAATTAGAGGGGGTGAATTCAGAACAGAAATGCGGAGACATTTCTTCAGCCAGAGAGTGGTGGGCCTGTGGAATTCATTGCCGCACAGTGCAGTGGAGGCCGGGACGCTAAATGTCTTCAAGGCAGAGATTGATAGATTCTTGTTGTCTCGAGGAATTAAGGGCTACGGGGAGAATGCGGGTAAGTGGGGTTGAAATGCCCATCAGCCATGATTGAATGGCGGAGTGGGCTCGATGGGCCGAATGGCCTTACTTCCACTCCTATGTCTTATGGTCTTCTATTCAGTCGTACTGAATAGCTTCAAAATCTAAGTAAAAGAATGAAAATTAGTGGACTACCTGCCATCAGCATAGGCCCTGGGAACAACAGCAAACCCAGCCCTATTGACCCTTCAAAGTCCTCCTTATTAACAACTGGGGGCTTGTGCTAAAATTCATTAGAGCTGTCCCACAGACTCATTAAGCAACAGCCTGATGTTGTCTGCAAGATATAATTCCATAAGAATGACACTTTCCCAAACATCAAGGTCACCATCCCTGGCTATGTGTTGTCCTATCAACAGGACAGACACACCTAAGGTGGTGGCACAGTGATATACAGCTGTGTGTTACTTTCCCTGAGAGTTATTAGAATTAACTTCAGACCCCTTGAAATCTCATGACGTCAGCTTAAACTTGTGAAAGGAAACCTCTTTGAGGCTGATGAATCATCTAGCTCATCTAACTTGAACATGGATTGGAGTAAGCACTGAGGGTGATAAGGACACAGAACATACTCTGGGTGAGAGAGTCCGGTGTTTGTTACCAATGTAGCTTGCTAGACTTGGTCTGTGGTAAATAGTTAGGAAACCAACAAAATAGAAAGGTACACTAAACTTGGAATGTTGCCAATCTACCCATAGCAGTTGCATGTGACCATCCTTTTTGGTAGGATTGACCACTGCACAGTCCTTCTGGTGATTAAGTCCCATCCTCATGTTGTTAGTGCCCTCCATTATGCTGTGTGGCACTCTAGTGTGCTGAATGCAACAGAATTTGAACAGATCTAGCAGCTCAGCTGGGTATTTGAGGTGCTGGGTCATCAGTAGAAGCAGAATTGTATTCAACCATAGTCTGAGACTTGATGGTCTCGCATGTTTACTGCTTTACCACCAAGTCGGGGGATGAAACCTTGGATCAGTAAGTGGTGCAAGAGACCACGGCTAGAGTATCACCAGGCATACTTCAAATTGAAATATCAACATAGTGATGCTACAACACACTGACTTACAGAACAAATCCAACGCAACCAATCACTATCCTATCAGTCTAGTCTCGAACATCAGCAAAGTAATGGTGTTATTGATGGTGTTATCAAACTGCATTTAAGTCAACAATGACCTTACAGCCACTTACATTTGGTTCCAGCAGGCCCCCATAGCTTCTGATCTTATTGCTGCTTTGCTAACACATGGGCAGAAGAGGTGAATCTCAAACAGGGATTGGGAGTGACTACACTTGGCATCAGAGCAGCATTTGATCAATTGAAACAGCAAGGAACCCCAGCAAAACTGGATTAACTGGGAATTAAGGGGTAAACACTCCATTGGTCACACCTATGCCAAAGGAAGTTGGTTGTGATCATTGAGGTAAATCATCTCAGTTCCAGGAGAAAATTATCTCCTGTGATTCTCTGTAAAGCCACTATGTACAAGAACAAAAACAGAAATTGCAGGCAAAACTCAGCAGGTCTGGTAGCATCTGTGGAGAGAAAGCAGACCACTGACCCTACGTCAGCATCCACAGTTATTTGGGTTTTTTTGTCTGATATCTCCAGGAGTCTGTTAAATTTCACAAGGTGTACATAATAGCGGTTGATTCCAGATACAACGCATTATTATCTGCCATTTCGCCAACTACAATCAGACCACACCAGAGTGATATTTCCCTCCCCACCCCAATCTGCGTTCTGCAGAGACCATTCCCTCCATGACTACCTTGTTAGGTCCATACCTCTCACCAACCCACCCTCCACTCCTGGCACCTTCTCTTGCTGCTGCAGGAGGTATGAAACCCTCACCCACACCTCACCCCTCACCTCCATCCAAGGCCCCAAAGGACCCTTTCTCATCCGACAGGGATTTTTCTGCACATCCAAACACCTCATCTACTGTGTCTGTTGCTCTCAATTGTGGTCTGCACTACATTGGGGAGACAGGATGCTAAATCACAGAACGTTTCAGGGAACATCTCTAGGGAACACTTACCAAACAACCCCACTGCTGAATGGCCGACCATTTTGACTCCCCCTCCAATTCTGCCAAGGGCATGCAAGTTCTGGGCCGACTCCACTGCTAAATCTAAGCCACCTGACGACTGAAAGAAGAACACTTCATCTTCCACCTTGGGACCCTTCAACCACACGGCATCAATGTCGACTTCACTAATTTCCTTATCTCTCTTCCCCCACTTCATCCCAGATCCAGCTCTCCAACTTGGCACCACCTTCTTGAACCAACCTAGCTGTCCATCTTCATTCCCACCTATCTGTTCCACCCTCCCCTCCGACCTATCGCTATCACCCCCACCTAGATCTACTTATCGCCTTCCCAGCTACCTTGCTCCCACCCCCAACCCCATCTTCCTATTTATCTCTCAAGCCCCCCATCCCCGCATTCCTGATGAAGGGCTTATGACAGGAGCGTCAACTCTCCTGATCCTTGGATGCTGCCTGACCTGCTGTGCTTTTCCAGTGCCACGCTTTTTGGTTGTGATCTCCAGCATCTGCAGTTCTTGCCTTATATGAGCCGTTGATTTTATCATGGTTCCCTACAGGGCCATGTATAAGACAAATACTTAGAATGGCTTGCATGCTTTCATCAAGTATCAGCATCTTAAATTGTTTGCTTAGAAGGTAAGCAATCTCATGGTATTGTAATCCAAGCTGTCTTGAAAATTTTTATTTAATCTATTTTTCCTAATGTTATTATTCACCTCTGGAGCAGGTGGGACTTGAATCTGGGTCTCTCTGTTCAGGAGTAGGGACTGTACTACCAGAGGGTCCTTTAAATAGGCAGACTACATTAACTCTTATTCCCTAACTTAGAATCAAACCCATGCCATGGTGATGAAAGCACCAGATCCTGGCCACTAGAGAAGGTCAAGCTGGCCTGAAACTATATTTTTCCGAATCAACCTATTCAGAGTTGTTATTACACACCATTGGAGCAGGTGGGACTTGAACCTGGGTCTGACATTCCAGCCCACAATCATCCCTTCTCTTTCTGACTTAATGTAGTAGGTAATTGTATTTTGTTTATCTGTTTGTTGTTTTACTGTTTTGTTTCATACTGATCATTGGTACAAAAAAAATTGCTGTGTTTCTGTTCTGTATCTGGTCCTTCAGTGCTCACTGCTGCTGCCTTCAAGCAAATTATAATGTCAGACTAAATATGCCATCATGGGGTGTAAACGTTTAGTGCTCCATTGTGGATTTTTAAAGGAACAGCACTCAGTTGACTGAACCTGTGAAGTGATGGGCATTTCCTTTTAGAAGCTGAAATTTATTACGAGTAATTTTAACAAGCAATTTCATTCTTTCAATTGAATTACGATGCTGTGATACTGGTTTGAGCTTTGTCATAAAATGTTACATCTCTTTATCAGTTAGTTTACAGTTTATTTCTTCTGGCTTGTGTGCATGAATGCTCCCTTCTGCAAAGAATGACAATTTTTAAAATCAACTTTACAATGAAGCGAATGAGAGCCATATTGTTTCTGCCTGAATGTTTTCTGAAAAGGATTTGCATT
Organism: Chiloscyllium punctatum; assembly: GCF_047496795.1. Lineage (NCBI taxonomy): Eukaryota > Metazoa > Chordata > Chondrichthyes > Orectolobiformes > Hemiscylliidae > Chiloscyllium > Chiloscyllium punctatum. The sequence continues at coordinate 70,703,783 of NC_092753.1, read as the reverse complement.
GAACTGTTTTCCTTGTTATGCTTGTTTTGTTGTTTTAAATATGTTGACAAATTCATAAGTCACTGTTTAATGCCACACTGATGATTTTAGGAATCATTATTGGATTCAAATAAAATATTCTTGGGCTCCGGATGTGCAAACTTTGCAGGAGTTCTGTATTTCCAGCATTTTAATTTGACGTCATTTTGTCACCGACAACCATATGATATAGCTTTTCTCATTCTCTGACTGAAAATACTTTCAAATTAACTATCTGTAAAATCTAATTTTGATCTTTTCAGGTCCATTGGAAATGGGCTGCTTGCCCTGGTTATTGAACAAAAGAAAAACTTGATGGAAATACCTGATGGGTCTGGCAGCATCTGTAGAAATAGGGATGGTTTTGTTAAGGGTCACTGGCTTGAAATGTAAGCTCAGTTTATTGCTTCACAAATACATATCTGGGGAGTACTTCTATCATTTTCTGTTTTGATTTAAGATTTTCAGAATTGGAAGTATTTTGAATTTGCCCCAATATCACCTGTCTGTCCTTAACTCTGATTTCTCATCACGTGTGTTATTTTTGGCAATTTATGTATTTTGGCATCTTTGGTTTCCAGATGCCCGGTTTTTGCACTTGCTTAATGCTTTTAAGATTACACTGATTATTCATGCCCTTCATTCTCATTGCGTTGTGACAGTCAGTCATTTTTAAAGTACTGTTGCTATTTTGACAAACTTTTTCTTGTGCTGCAAAGGATAACTCAAAATGGGTCCCATTTAAAACAAAACTTCTTTTGATTTTGCTTATGCAGAATGCAATGTTTATAGTTTTGAATCTGCACTTGGATGTTAGCTGTCAATTTCTGTGGGAACGTGAAACTAATGAACGTTAAAGAAGGTGAAGCTTATTTGAGCAGGACCAAACAGCTGCATTATTGCCTCCTTGAATGCAAAAAAATTGTTAAAGTTTAATTGCTATGGACCTTGCTTTTCATTTCTATATGGCTGGCTTAGAAGTTCTTATTTCTATTATTCTCAAAAATGTTTAGTGCAGCTTTTCCATTCTTTCTCATCTCTTGTAAGTTAATAGTTCTTGATAACTTTATTTAGTAAAGTTAGACAGGTTTTGCTTTGTTGACAATGTTTAAAGTTTGTGAAATTTAGTTTTGCAATCTGTTAAAATACTTGCGTTGCTATTGGGTACTCAGACTTCCACTAAGTAAATTGGGCCTGTATTTTGAGTCAATAGACAATAAGTGCAGGAGTAAGCCATTCTACCCTTCGAGCCTGCACCACCATTCAATATGATCATGGCTGATCATCCTTAATCAGTATTCTGTTCCTGCCTTATCTCCATAACCCTTGATTCCACTATCCTTGAGAGTTCTATCCAACTCTTTCTTAAATGAATCCAGAGACTGGGCCTCCACTGCCCTCTGGGGAAGAGCATCCACACAGCCACCACTCTCTGGGTGAAGAGGTTTCTCCTCATCTCTGTCCTAAATGATCTACCCCATATTTTTAAGCTGTGTCCTCTGGTTCGACACTCACCCATCAGCGGAAACCTGTTTCCTGCCACCAGAGTGTCCAAACCTTTAATAATCTTATATGTCTCAATCAGATCCCCTCTCAGTCTTCTAAACTCAAGGGTATACAAGCCCAGTCGCTTCAGTCTTTCAGTGTAAGGTAATCCCGCTATTCCAGGAATTGACCTCGTGAACCTACGCTGCACTCCCTCAATAGCCAGAATGTCTTTCCTCAAATTTGGAGACCAGAACTGCACACTACTCCAGGTGTGGTCTCACCAGAGACCTGTACAGCTGCAGAAGAACTCTTTGCTTCTATACTCAATCCCTCTTGTTATGAAGGCCAGCATGCTATTAGCCTTCTTCACTACCTGCTGTACCTGCATTCTTGCCTTCATCGACTGGTGTACAAGAACACCCAGATCTCTCTGTACTGCCCCTTTACCTAAATGGATTCCATTGAGGTAGTAATCTGCCTTCCTGTTCTTGCCACCAAAGTGAATAACCATACATTAATCCACATTAAAATGCATCTGCCCACTCACCTAACTTGTCCAGGTCACCCTGTAATCTCCAAACATCCTCATCACATTTCACCCTGTCACCCTGTCACCCTGCCACCCAGCTTAGTATCATCAGCAAATTTGCTAATGTTATTGCTAATACCATCTTCTATATCACTAACATATATTGTAAAAAGCTGCGGTCCTAATACTGATCCCTGTGATCCCCCACTGGTCACTGTCTGCCATTCCGAAAAGGAGCCCTTTATCACTACTCTTTGCTTCCTATAAGTCAACCAAATGTCAATCCAAGTTAGTACTTTGCCCCCAATACCATGTGCCCTAATTTTGTTCACTAACCTCTTATGTGGGACTTTATCAAAAGCTTTCTGAAAGTCCAGGTGCACCACATCTACTGGATCTCCCTCGTCCATCTTCAGAGTTACATCCTCAAAAAATTCCAGAAGATTAGTCAAGCATGATTTCCCCTTCATAAATCCATACTGACTCTGACCTATCCTGTTACTACTATCCAGATGTGTCATAATTTCATCCTTTATAATAGACTCCAGCATCTTTCCCACCACTGAGGTCAGACTAACTGATCTATAATTTCCTGCTTTCTCTCTCCCACCTTTCTTAAAAAGTGGTACAACATTCGCCACCCTCCAATCCGCAGGAACTGATCCCGAATCTATTGACCTCTGGAAAATAATCACCAATGCATCCACGATTTCTCGAGCCACCTCCTTCAGTATCCTGGGATATAGACCATCAGGCCCCGGAGACTTATCCTATCAACCTTCAGACCTAAAGGTCTCTCCAACACCAGTTCCTGGCAAATATAAATTCCCTTCAGTTCAGGTCCTTCAGCCACTGTTACCTCGGGGAGATTGCTTGTGTCTTCCCCAGTGACACCGATCTGAAGTACCAATTCAATTCTTCTGCCATTTTCTTTGCAATCATCAGCAGATTATCAATGTTCAGTATCACTCACGACTGCTCAGATATTCAAGCAGTCCTGTGTCCACATGCAGCAAGACATGGACAGATTTCACTGTGAAGCAATGACCATCTTCAGCAAGTGACAATCTAACTATCTCTGCTTGGCATTCAATCGCTGAATCCATAAAAACATATAAGAACAGGGAAAGGCGGCACTGTGTTCATGTCACTGAATGTGGGGTTCGAATTCCAACATGGCAGCTCGTGGAATTTAAATTCAATTAATAAAATTGGAATTAAGCTCATCTCCACAATGACCAGGAACCCATTATCAGTTGTTTTTTTAAGAAGTCATCTGGTTCACTAATGCCCTTTAGGAATGGAGATCTTCCATTCTTAGCTGGTTTGGCATAATTGTGACTCCTGAACCACAGCAATGTAATGAACTCTTAAATACCCTCTGAAATAACTTCTCAAAGCACATACTTGTATTACTTCACTACAAAGTTTGAAAGGAATGAAACCAGCTAGACCTCCCAGCATTGACATGAACATCTGCAATTTTGATAGCCAACCCTGCCCTTTTGACTCTCTTGAAGTTCTCCTTGTTGTAATCTGGGGACTAGTGCAAAATTTTGGAGAATCTCCTCACAGACTAATTTTTAAAAAAAGCATTCTAGCAAAGTTATATGTACAGAAATGTATCTTAACAGGCCACCTTTACTATCCCTGGGTATATGTTCTCCCCCTGACTGGGCAGACCTTCCAGAAATAGCATCATGTAGTCATATGAGCATGGTTAAGAGAGAGCCGACCTGAGAGTCCTCACCATTGACTTTGAACCCAATGAACATGAGGGGCATGGATAGGATAAATAGATAAAGTCTTTTCCCTGAGGTGTGGAGTCTAGAACTGGAAGGCATAGGTTTAGGGTGAGAGTGGAAAGGAAAAAACAGAGACCAAAGGGGCAGCTTTTCACACACAAGGTAGTACGTGTATGGAATGAGCTGCCAGAGGAAGTGGTGGAGGCTGATACGATTAGAGCATTTAAAAGGTATCTGGATGGGGAGATGAATAGGAAGGGTTTGGAAGGATATGGGCTGGATGCTGGCAACTGGGACTAGATTAGTTTGGGATATCTGGTTGGCATGGACGAATTGGATCGAAGAGTCTATTTCCGTGCTGTACATCTCAATGACTCAAAGAAATGTGTGCAGATTTGAAGCATGTGTTTACTTTGCTAGTCTTTAGCCAGGTTGATGACTTTCTATTGTTCATATTGCATCTGTGCTTTGACTAGACTTCAAGTTCAAAGTTCTTTTCCACCTCATGTGCAATAAGTCTTCATTTCTTCCAGCATCGCAATGTTAACTATATTTTTGTTTGTTCTGTGTGAAAAGTTAATTCTGTCACCACCAAATATCATTACTTAAGAACTGCTACTTCACCAGATTTCTCAGTCTAGAGTTGAGTGCACAAGACCAATGTCTCTGCACCAACTTTTCTTGACGGGGAATTGTGAAAATTAGTTGTTGGTTTCAATTCCAAAAATTGCCAATCTTAAATTGTTTGCACAGCCTATGTCGTGGAAAAACAACCCATTTTAATCAGAATTTCATAATAGATCCTCATTTATATTTAGTTCAATGTTTGTGGACTTCCAAGGTCAGAATGAATTATGGTGATCTATTCAAGTTTGTAGGTGAGAATTGGACACAAGTCTAATAAGCTATTGCACTGTTTTGCAAAAATTGATACTGCTTGCTATGTCATGAGTTACTTTCTGTATGTTTCAGTAGTTATGCTTTATGGAGAAATCTGTGGATTTACATTGTGCATTACTTTTCTTGAGAATTAACTAGGTTCTCTCCTGTGGAAAGTCCCTCAACTTGTATATGTGAAAAATTCTGTACAAGGCATTTGTTTTCATATGGACTGTGATAATTAATCCCTTCCAAGAATTCTATGTTTTGATTTGCAATGTAATTTTCATAGTTATAGTAGATGATTTCCATGTAGTAATACATAAGTAATTAAAGACCTCCAGAGTAGAAGAGTTTAATTTTTGTACTGGATTAGTGGTGCCGGAAGAGCACAGCAGTTCAGGCAGCATCCAACGAGCAGCGAAATCGACGTTTCGGGCAAAAGCCCTTCATCAGGAATAAAGGCAGTGAGCCTGAAGCATGGAGAGATAAGCTGGAGGAGGGTGGGCTTCAGGCTCACTGCCTTTATTCCTGATGAAGGGCTTTTGCCCGAAACATCGATTTCGCTGCTCGTTGGATGCTGCCTGAACTCCTGTGCTCTTCCGGCACCAATAATCCAGTATTTGGTTTTCAGCATCTGCAGTCATTGTTTTTACCTTGTTGATTTTAACCCTACTGCGAATCCTCTTGCAAGGATGCATGCCTTGAAGAAGTTTTCCTCCTCTCTCTACAAGAATCTCAGGGAGTCCCTCTCCCACTGCAACTCCCAGGTCATTTCCTCTGCTCTGAAGCTCTTCAACCATGTTGTGAACATCAATGTGGACTTCAACAGCTTCCTCATTTCCCCTTCCCCCACCTCATCCTAGTTTCAAACTTCCAGCTCAGTTACTGTCTCCTTGACTTGTCCAACCTGCCTATCTTCTTTTCCACCTATCCATTCCACCCTCTCCTTCTTGACCTATCACCTTCACCTCCTCCCCCACTCACCCATTGTACTCTCTGCTACTCTCTCCCCACCCCCACCCTCCTATAGCTTATCTCTCCATGCTTCAGGCTCACTGCCTTTATTCCTGATGAAGGGCTTTTGCCCGAAACGTCGATTTCGCTGCTCGTTGGATGCTGCCTGAACTGCTGTGCTCTTCCAGCACCACTAATCTAGTATTTGGTTTTCAGCATCTGCAGTCATTGTTTTTACCCAGTTTAATTTTTGTGTCTATATTTCCAATTCAAATGTGATACATTTACTCAGTTTGTGCTCAATATTTAGTAGTCAATTCAATTTCACGTTAGGATTGGAGACAACTAACAAAAGATCGCTGAATCATGACTAAAATGATTGGAGACTGTGACTGTTGTATAAAGAGAAATAAAATGTTTAATGTATTGTTGCATTTCTTCAAGTTGTCTCCTTTCATGGTGGTGAAAAATAGGATTATCTTTTCTCCCTGAACCCAAATCCATGCCATAAAAATTGCAAAGTAACTTAAAACCCTTTTGTGAAGTTAAGAATGAATTCTTGCATTGGAAATAATGGAATAATAAATGAATGAAAGAGAATCAGCTTGCTATGCACAGTTTCATATAGGTGGCTATGGACCTAGTGGAGGAGTGAGATCATCAGCCCTCTTATGTACTACATTGCGTTGAGATTAGATGAGATTCCCTACGGTGTGGAAACAGGCCCTTAGGCCCTAAACATCCACAATGACCCTCCGAAGAGTAACCCACCCAGACCCATTTCCCTCTGACTAATGCACCTAACACTAGGTGCAATTTACCATGGCCAGTTCACATGGTTTCCTCACCGTGGGAGGAAACCGGAGCATCTGGAGGAAACCCACGTAGACACGGGGAGAATGTGCAAACTCCACACAGACAGTCTGCCCAAGGTTGGAATCGAACCTGGGTCCCTGGCACTGAGAGGCAGCAGTGCCCACCACTCAGCCCTCGTGCCATCTGGTTGCACAGTGGGTTCAGCCTGATATGTGATGTTCTCTTGTTGTTGAATTGCTATTATTTTAATCTAATTATTTTGGGTGGGGGTGGGGTAAGAAGTATTTTCAGGTATACCAGTATGGATTCCCTTTGGTTTGTTGGTAGTTTTACATAGATTTGGATTGGGGTACTTGGGAGAGTGATACTGTCTGCTGACATGTCAGAGTAAAGACTATATCACAACGTAATATACTTAAATCAGGTTCCCTCCACAGTTTTGGTACTAAGCATGCATGTGCAATTTTATAAACGATAATTTTGAGATCTTGAAACATGATTCCTTTAATGCAGCCTAATCATGTTCAAATCCCAAAATCTGGGCTGTCAACGGGTAGATTTAACTATACCAATATTCCTTTTTTGTAATAAATGATGTACAGCACTATTAGTAATTTAATGAGACTTGTTGTATTTTTGTAATAGTTAATGGACAGCCACGACCATTGGAGTCTAATCAAGTTAAATATCTTCGTCGGGAACTAATAGAACTTCGGAATAAGGTGAACCGGCTGCTGGATAGCTTAGAGCCACCCGGTGAACCAGGTCTTTCTGCTAACATCCCTGAAACTGGTACGTAGAATTATTTGCGTTGTTTGTGCTTCTTTAAAGAAAATATCCTTTGTGTCAATATCTATAGCTGACAATCTGTGTGTTTTGTAAAAGCAGTACTTTATTCCTTTTTCTTTTCATTGAGTCCATTAACACAAGCCTTATGGAAATCTGAAATATTTGATGGTTTTTATGTACCTTTTGTATTGAGAGTCTCAGATCTGCAAACGCAATCATGACTTTAACACCGTATAAAGTAGCAATTGAAGAATATGGTTTTAGTGCCAAGCACCATATCTGAATTCATTCACTGCTTCACATCATTCTAACAACTTCATACCCTGATAAAATAATAACAGCAAAATTGTGAGATGCACAATTAGATTTACGTTTAAACTGTTATCCAAGTGAAGTAGAAAGGATTTTATTTTCAAATAAAATTTGTGCATGTTCAGAAGACATTCCAACATGTGGTAAGGTCAGTTTTATTTGATAGATTGTTTCTTCCCCTTCAAATCACCATAGCTGGTTCTGTTACTTTTACCAAGTCTACACAAACCTTCAGAGAAGTATTTTGAGAAATATGTCCTTGCAGTGTTAACATTCTTTTTGGAATGAAAGAATCTTCAAAATTGTTGCAATTAAATTGAGTAAATGGATTTGTTTTTTTTTTATTTCTGCAGCTTTGAAAAATAGTCATCCTTTCAGAACAATACTCTTCGATTCTTACTCTTAATATATATTGATTTTTGACAGCTGCATTATAGAACCTAAAATTAATTTAACTTGACTACTTTTTAAACAGTCAAAATGTGTGGCGATGGAAAATCACAGCAGGTCAGCCTGCATCCAAGGAGCAGGAGAATCGATATTTCGGGCATAAGCCCTTCATTAGGAATGCTGAAGAGCTTATGCTCATTCCTGATGAAGGGCTTATACCTGAAACGTCAATTCTCCTGCTCCTCGGATATTGCCTGACCTGCTGTGCTTTTCCACCGCTGCACATTTCAACTTGATCTCCAGCATCTGCAGTCCTCACTGTCTCTCACTTTTTAAACAGCAGAGGGAAAACATCTGTGTAGCTGTGCATTTTACCATACATTGTAATACAACGCAAATGAGCAGCATATCTAATTTTGTGGTTACCTTAAGCTTTAAATTAATCAATTTTTAAAAAAAATCTGTTTCAGTTATCAGTTAATCTGAAAATTATAATTTCCTTTAATAAAAGCCGTAATCATATCAACAAAAACTGATTTGCTTAAGCATATACTTCTGAAGAAATGCAAGGGTGCAGCAGAAAATGCTGCAAAACAGCATATCTAACCTTTGTAAAAGTTTTTCCGAAAGTTCACAAAAAAGGTTGCTAATTGAGCTTAAAGGATTAAAATGTCAAAGTATGTGTATGAAATCAGCTCAAGGATGGGAAGTAATATTTTGTTCTTGCTGTTGATGTCATAATGAGGAGTCATGCTGCTTCCAGGGTTGTCATTGTCAATTCTATGGATTCTAATTTATAATACTTACATTGAGTCAGAAACACTCTACCAGTACCAAATCAAGAGAGCAAATTAAACTTGAAAAAGCAGCCAATGACCTCCAAATAGAGTAAGTAGACAGAATGAGTACGAGGTGAAATTTAGTGCAGGTAAGTACAAGAATTGCATCTTTGGCTGGGAAAATGTAGTATACTTAAAAAAAAAAACTGGCTGCTATTAGTGCCTCTTGATGGTGCATGTCTTGGAAAGGGAAAAAACTGAATCTGGATGAGGAAGTTTAGCTACTTAGCATACCCAATTACTGTAAGGCCCAATTTAACAAACCATATCAAATGATGAGCTATATTGCACAAACAGTACTGCACTTTAACTTTAAGTTCTGCACTGCTGTGGTTGGATCACATATTTAGTAGTGTATCCAATGTGTTGTTCCTAAGACAAGACATGGTGGTGGAGTGTCAGCCACTGATTAAAAATAATTGGGTACTGGTGGAAGCCTGGGATAGCTTTTAGTTGGGATCTCTATTGCTTGGATGAGTATCTGATATGCAGTGATGACCAAATTATTTGTAAGTGGAGAGATGGGAGGAACAGAGGAAGTCTGTGAGGGAAACCAGAGATGTGACTTTAACCCAACATCTTTGCATCTACCTATCCAATGAGAGTTGGAGAGACGATAAAATTGATCTGACTATTTCAAATTAATCTCTGTTGAAAGGAGTGATATGATTGCAGTTAGGAGAATATTGGACAATCAGGACATTTGTTGGTATAAAACAAAGAACAATACAGCACAGAAACAGGCCCATCAGCCCTCGAAGCCTGTGCCAACACATTTTGCCCTTCCATACGAAAACTGTCTTCACTTACAGGATCCTGTTCCCTTCCTATTCGTGTGTTCATTCAGGTGCTGCTTGAATGCTGCCATTGTCTCTGCTTCCACCACCATCTCTGGCAGTACATTCCAAGCAGTCGTCATTTGTGTGAGAAACTTGCCTCACACATCTCTTTCAAACTGTCTCTCCCCCCCCCCCCCCCCACCGCACCTTGAATCTGTGTCCCCTAGTAATTGACCCCTCCACTATGGGAAAAAGCCTCATAGTTTCCACTCTGTCTATGCCATTTACAATCTTTTAAACTTCTATTAGTTCACCCCTCAACCTCCTGTGTACCAGTAAAAACAAACTCAGCCTATCCAAGCTTTTTTCATTGCTAAAATCCCCCATATCCGGCAACATCCTGGTAAACCTTCTCCAAAGCATCCACGTCCTTCTGGTAGTATGGTGACCAGAATTGTACACAATATTCCAAGTGTGGCCTCGAAGTTCTATACAGCTGCATTATAACTTGTCTTTCCTTACTCTCAATGTCCCTTCCAATGAAGGCAAACCAAACTATAGGCCTTTTTTACTACCTTATCTACCTGTGATGCCACCTTCTGTGATGGGCCTGCCCTTGACGTTCTAAAATACATCACCTCACATTTTTCTGGATTAAACTTCAAATGCCAATTTTCAGCCCATGCCTCCAACTTATCTATATCCTGTAGTATCCTCTGGCAATCCTCATCACTATCCGCAACTCCACCAATCTTTGTATCATCTGCAAATTCACTAATTAGACCAGCGACATTTTCCTCCAAATCATTTATGTAGATCATGAACACAGAGGTCCCAACACTCATCCCTGTGGAATGCCACTAGTCACAGTCCTCCATTCCAATAAAGATCCCTCCACTGCTATCCTCTGGCTCCTGTGACTAAGCTAGTTCTGTATCCAACTTGCCAGCTCACTCCTGATACCATGTGACTTCATCTTTTATGCCACGAGGGATCTTGACAAAGACTTTACTGAAGCCCATGTAGCCACCATCAACTGCTTTTCCCTCATCAATCATCTTCGTCACCTGCTAAAAAAAACTTGATTAAGGTAGTAAGGCATGTCCCTCCTGCCCCCAACACCACCACCACAAAACCATGCTGTCTATCGCTAATAAGTCCATTTGCTTTGAAATGCATATAGATCTTGTCCCTGAGAATCTTTTCCAATAATTATACCTACCACCAATGTGAGGCTCACAGTCCTGTAATTTCCAGGATTATCCCTGTTACCCTTCTTAAACAATAGAACAACTTTGGCTATTCTCCAGTCCTCTGATCCCTCACCTGTGGTCAAAGAGGATACAAAGATGTCTGTCAATGCTCCAGCAATTTGCTCTCTTGCCTCCCTCAATACTCTGGGATAGATCCCATCAGAACCCAGGGATTTTTCTACCTTAATACTTTTTAAGATGCAAAACACCTCTTCCTTTTAAATAGCACTTGGCTTAGAAATGCTCACTCGCTTCCCTGAGCTCATCCTCCACTAATTCCTTATTTTTGGTGAATGCCAACACACAGTATTTGTTTAGGACCTCATCTACCTCTTCTGACTCCATAAATAGATTCTCTCCTTTATCCTTGATTGGGCCAACCCTTTCCCTGACTATTCTCTTGCTTTTTATATCTGCGTAAAATACCTTGAGATTCTCCTTAATCCTGGTTACTAATGACTTTTCATGACCCCCTTTAGCCCTTCTAATTCCAAGCTGAAGTTCTATCCTACTTTCCTTATATACTTCAAGGGCTTCATCAGTTCCTATCCTCCGAGACCTTATGAATGTTTCCTTTCTCTTTTTGACCAAAGTCATAACATCCCTGGTCATTCAAGGTTCACGTAACTTGCCAAAGTTTTTTCTTTGTATTTTCAGAGACCTGTCCACATGTCCTTTCTTTGACATCGAAACAACCAATTATTGATTTTCCTTAGTGCTAAATAATGTATGTCTTTTTGCAAAGGCAAATGGGAAAACTATCTATGCTCTTTCAATATTTGAGTACCTTTGTTTTTTAAGTAAATAGTCAAAGCATCCTTTACATTTTGTGCTTTGTAACAGATGCAGTTGATGGAAGAGATGGAAAGCCTTTGGCACCAGACTCTACAATTAAACAACCAGTTCCTGTTAGTGCTGCCAGCATGTCTGCCTTTGATCCTTTAAAAAATCAAGATGAAATCAACAAGAATGTAATGTCATCATTTGGCCTAACTGAAGACCAGGTTTCAGGTGGGTTTATTGAATTAGATTTAGGGTGGTAATTAAAAACAAAATTTACATTATAATCCCAAAGTTTTGGCTTTACAAACATTAAGCCAGCTAAAGAAAATGATTTAAAAAAACTGCAAAATAATTTTCAAATTTAACTTTCATTGTATCGGATACTGAAAATATGTACAGGTAGTTCCTGGATAATGCATGTTCAGGCAATGTGATTTGACTCGAATGTCACTGAAGAATTGAGCAACAGTATTTTTGAGAATGCTAGCCTCTGTTTGCAGTAGTGTGATTCCAGTGGGGATTGGTTCATGCGCTTCATTCTGCCCCTGTGCCGATGTTGTGCTGAAATCTCCGCGCTATTCTGCACATACGCCAATGTCAGCCCTGGTCTTCGCGTCATATCACACATGTGCAATGTCCACCGTGGTCGTCTTGCCATACTGTGCATGCACCGATTGTCAGCCCTGGTCTTCATGTCATACTGCACGTGTGTGATGTCCACTGTGGTCGTCTTGCCGCACTGCACATGCACCAGTGTCAGCTGCCGATGGAGCAGCTTTCTGAGAGAGGTAGCAGCTTTCTTACATTCTTTAAGTGTAAAGTGTTAAATTTACTTTCGTTTCATTAATTATTTGGATTCCAACCTTCATTTCGGCTGTGCTGTACTTTGTTTTAGCCTTTTTTGGATGATTTTTGAGCGACTGTGAGTGATATTTTTTGCTGGTCTGCCCCCAGTCCCACTTTTCCCATTGGCCCAGTTGTTTATATTAAGCGGTTTTCTATTAAGCGAGCTTTCACTGGACCACAGCTACGGCATTCGAGGAGAACTACCTGTACTTTCTAAAAATATCTGTTTATTCTTGTAAAGTCTCTGTACCTTATTATTAGCTCTGTTACTTAGGGGCCAGCACCCTGTAAATCAGTTGCAAGTCCATGTCCCTCAGACAATATATTGTCTACACAACTGGAACTGTCTTTTTTTGTTCATATGTTTAGTTACTATACAGAAATTAAATAAACAAACCAAAGCCTAAGAATTATGAACTGTGAACATTTTTATTGATTGAACATATGGAGAGATTGTGCTGGAGAAGTACATATGGTCCTTGAATTTATAGTGCTGGAATTTTTATTTCTGTGGCAATAAAATTTATGTTGCATTGATGTTTGAATGGCCAGTTGATCTTGTGGCCTCAAATTCCACTGTGGAAAATTTGGATCAGTTGGTGTAATTGTTCACTTATTCTCACCCTTGCTGCTGCTTTTGTCTTGTGCAATTATTAAATTTGTCAGCTATGCCCCAAAAAACTGTTTGAGGGGATCTATGCCGAACCCCGAAATGGGATCAGGCAGAGGCTTTGCTGAAGTGCTGTCTAGAAACATTTGTTAAAAAAGATTCACAGCTGTCATTGTTTGCTGTGGGAAATGATCTGGAGGAGAATATGGTTAGTTCAGTCACAAAACTGACCAGATTAGTTTTAGGTACAATTGTGTGAAGGTTTTCAAGGTATCCAAAAGAAAACGAGGGAGTAAGACAAAATTTAGCAACTTACTTTGTAATTTACATGGGATACATGAAAAGGGTCTGACTGCCATAGATCATAGAACATAGAAAAGTACAGCACAGAACAGGTCCTTCAGCCCACGATGTTATGCCGAAGATTATTCCTAATCTAAAATAAAATAACCTAACCTACGCACCCTTCAATTCACGGCTGTCCATGTGCATGTCCAGCAGTCGCTTAAATGTCCCTAATGACTCTGCTTCCACCACCACTGCTGGCAATGCATTCGCAACTCTGTGGAAAGAACCTACCTCTGACGTCCCCTCTATACCTTCCTCCTAACACCTTAAAACTATGACCCCTCATGCCAGTCAATCCTGCCCTGGGGAAAAGTCTCTGGTTAACGATTCTATCCTTGCTCTCATTACCTTGTATACCTTGATCAGGTCACCTCTCTTCATTCTTCTCTCCTGAGAGAAAAGTCTGAGCTCACTCAACCTCTCTTCGTAAGATAAGCCTTCCAGTTCAGGCAGCATCCTGGTAAACCTTCTTTGCACCCTCTCCCAAGCCTCCATACTTCCCCTATGATAGGGCGACCAGAACTGGACACAATATTCCAAATGTGGTCTCAACGGGGTTTTGTAGAGCTGCAGCAAAACCTTGCGGATCTTAAACGTGATCCCCCTGTTAATGAAAGCCAAAACACCATATGCTTTCTTAACAACCCTATCTGCTTGGGTGGCAACTTTGAGGGATCTATGCATTTGAAGACCAAGATCCCTCTGTTCTTCCACACTGCCAAGAATCCTGTCTTTAATTTTATATTCAACATTCCAGTTTGGCCTTCCAAAATGCATCACTTCACATTTATCCAGGTTGAGCTCCATCTGCCATTTCTCAGCCCAGCTCTTCATCCTGTCTGTGTTGTGTTGCAGCCTGCAGTAGCCCTCTATACTATCAGCGGTACCTCCAACCTTTGTGTCATCTGCAAATTTACTTAACCAATCCTCAACTTCTTCATCCAAGTCGTTTATAAAAACTACAAAGAGCAGAGGCCCAAGAACAGACCCCTGTAGGATCAGTCACCACTGACCTCCGGGCAGAATACTTTCCATCTACAACCACTCTCTGTCTTCTGTCAGCCAACCAATTCTGAATCCAGACAGCCAAATCTCCCTGTATCCCATACCTCCTGACTTTATGAATGAACCTACCATGGGGAACCTTATCAAATGCCTTGTTGAAGACCATATCCACTGCTCGACCTTTGTCAACCTGTCTCGTCACCTCCTCAAAGAACTCCATAAGATTAGTGAGTCATGACTTACCCCTCCCAAGGCCATGCTGAGTGCCTTTAATCATGCTATGTTTTTCGAAATAGTCATAAATCCTATCTCTCAGAATTCTTGCCAAAACCTTGCTGACAACAGATGTAAGACTAACTATGCCAGGGATTTCCCTATTCCCCTTCTTGAAAAGAGGAACAACATTTGCCTCCCTCCAATCCTCCAGTACAACTTCTGTGGAGAGTGAGGAAGCAAAGATCTTCGCCAAAGGCTTAGCAACCTCCTTTCTCGCTTCCCAGAGCAACCTAGTGGGTGGCACGGTGGTGCAGTGGTTAGCACTGTTGCCTCACAGTGCCAGAGACCTGGTTCAATTCCCACCTCAAGCGACTGACTGACTGTATGGAGTTTGCACATTCTCCCTATGTCTGCGTGAGTTTCCTCCGGGTGCTCCGGTTTCCTCCCACAGTCCAAAAACTGTGCAGGTTAGATGAATTGGCCATGCTAAATTGCCCGTAGTGTTAGGTACAGGGGTAAATGTAGGGGAATGGGTCTGGGTGAGTTGCACTTCGGCGGGTCGGTGTGGACTTGTTGGGCCGAAGGGCCTGTTTCCATACTGTAAGTAATCTAATCTAATCTTAAATGTCCTGGGGTCTTGTCAATCTTAATATTTACCAAAATTTCCAACTCATCACCTTCATCATTCTTGATCTGTTTAAGCCTATTTCCCAGCTTCTCAAAGTTCTCATTTACAACAAGGTCCCTTTCCTTAGTGAAAACTGAAGCAAAAACCTCACATAGGGCTTCCCCTATCTGCTCAGATTCTACACACAAGTTCCCTATGCTATCCCTGACCGGGCCTACCTTCTCCTTGATTGTTCTCTTATTCCTTATGTATGAGTAAAATGCCTTTGGGTTCTCCTTAATCCTTCCTACCAAGCCTTTTTCGTGCCCCCTCCTGGCTCTCCTCAGTCCATTTCTGAGCTCCTTTCCAGCAAACCTGTAATCCTAGATCCTTGCTTCCTCCACTTTATGTAAATTGCCTTCTTCCTTTTGACAAGAAGCTCCTCTGTTCTCGTCATCCAAGGCACCTTAATCTTACCCCTTCTTGCTTGTTTCCGAGGAACACATTTGTGCATCACTCGCAACAACTGCTTCTTAAACCGTCTCCACACGTGTGTTGTGCACTTTCTGTGGAACAATTGCTCCCAATCTGTACTTCCCAACTCTTGTCTGGTAGCGTCATAATTTCCTTTTCCCCAGTTAAATATCTTTCTATGGTAACTGTTCCTTTCCCTCTCTTAAGGCTATGGTAAATGTGAGGCAGTTATGGTCACTGTCACCAAAGTGTTCTCCCACCACGAGATCTGACACCGTCCTGGCTCATTGCAGAGCACCAAATCCAAATGGCCTCTCCCCTCATTGGCCTGTCTGCATACTAAGTAAGGACACCCTCCTGAACATACCTGACAAAAACTGGTCCATCCAAACCATCTGCACTAGAGGTTCCAGTCAATATTGGGAAAGTTAAAGTTGCCCTTAACAACAACGTGGCTTCATCTGCATTTTTCCAAAATCTGCTTGCCTATGAGTTCTTCGATCTCCCTACTGCTATTAAGGGGTCAGTAGAAAACCCCCATGAGGTGGCTGCTCCTTTGCTGGTCCTAACTTCCACCCCCATACTCAGCAAACAGATCTCCCTTGACAACCTTCCTTTCTGTAGCTGTGATGCACTCTCTGATTAGCAATGCTACACCCTCCCTGGTCTTTTTAAATGTTCTAAACCCTGGAACATCTAGCAATCATTCCTGCCCCTGTGAAACCCATGTCTCCGTTATGGCCACAACATCAACTTGTTAGCCATGTGCTAGCAAGTTACCTGACAATAATAAAACAAAGACTCGGGAACGCTGAAAATCTGAAACAAAACAGAAATAGCTGGAGAAACTCAGGGCTGGCAACATCAAACCTTCTGAAGAAGAGTCACTGAACCAGTAATGTTAACTTTGCTGCTAGACTTTGAGTTTCTCTTACAATTTCTGTTTTTGTACCGAAAAATAATGATCTTTTTCATTCTTGCCGTTTTTAAGTAGCATCTGGGAGCTCCGAGCAAATGAGGGGAGCCAAATTGTTCGTTTTTTTTAGGGAGTTTGATGCTGTTTTGCTGATACTTGTTCTATTACCTATGATGCTAGTTTATTTTCATTGACGTTATCAAAAGTTAAATTGGTGACTTTGAATATTTGAGCTTCAAATTTAACTCTGAAAAATGATAGAGTTTAGCACAGCAAGTTAGTGCAATGTTGAACTTCTGATGTAAAAATTGAAAATGTTGGAAAGAAGTATCAGGTCTGGCAGAATCTGTGGAAAGAAGAATTATTTTATGATTTTAAACGTATTTTGAAGTTTCTTTTCATTAAATTGATATTACTAATCATGGCTCAGAGAAGGAGAAGCACAAAATACCTAGAATTAGAAAGTAAGATAGGAAATTTCTGACAAAGTGGGCTACTCTCCTCCCTCTGGCATTGTCTCCGTTTGGTCCCCTCCTGTTGAGTCTTAACTTTCTGCACTGTACACCCAAGATAATTATCTACCATACATACTTGAATAAACACATTTTTTTGAATACTTTTCAAGGTTAAATTTATGTGGTCGACTATTGAGGGGCTGAAATTCATGACAGCCAAAATTTATACCGTATCATTAGCAGAAGCCCAATTGGTCTCTAAAAGAATAATAGGAAAAAAACGAATTGTGGTAATTCTGAAAACCCGGAGTGGAACACAACAGCCAGTGGACTGGAAGACCGGCACACTGACTCATAAACATTGATCTGTTATCTGTGAAGAATTACGGTCGACTTTTACACGAGATCTATGGAAAATTCCAGGTTATTTGGCCAAAAATAGGGGGTCGACTTTTGCATGAGATCAACTATTACACAAGTACGTATGGTAGTTCCTTATTGCAATATCTTTACTGCTTTCCACCCATTCACTCTGCGCCAAATAACTTGGTGATTTCAATCTCCATCTGAATTTGCTTTGGTCTCTTTGAGTTCACTATTGTCTTGTGTTTCCATAATTTTTCCCTCTATGAATGCTGCCACTCATAATTACTGCCATCACCTCAATTTTGCTACCTGTATGATTTCTCTGTTATTGCTGCATCAATCATGAATAAGCCTTATTTGATCACTTTGTTGGATTGCTCAGTACTGTCATCGTCCTTATAACTATATTTGTTTCAGTGTCTACTCCTGAAAGAAAATCTTTCCCGTTACTCACTTGAAAACTTAGAACATAGAACATAGAACATAGAACAATACAGCGCAGTACAGGCCCTTCGGCCCTCGATGTTGCGCCGATCAAAGCCCACCTAACCTACACTAACCCACTATCCTCCATATACCTATCCAATGCCCGCTTAAATACCCATAAAGAGGGAGAGTCCACTACTGCTACTGGCAGGGCATTCCATGATCTTACGACTCGCTGAGTGAAGAACCTACCCCTAACATCAGTCCTATATCTACCCCCCCTTAATTTAAAGCTATGCCCCCTTGTAATAGCTGACTCCATACGCGGAAAAAGGTTCTCACTGTCAACCCTATCTAACCCCCTAATCATCTTGTACACCTCTATCAAATCACCCCTAAACCTTCTTTTCTCCAAAGAAAACAACCCCAAGTGCCTCAGCCTTTCCTCATAGGATCTTCCTACCATACCAGGCAACATCCTGGTAAACCTCCTCTGCACCCGTTCCAGTGCCTCCACATCCTTCCTATAGTATGGCGACCAAAACTGCACACAATATTCCAGAAGCGGCCGCACCAGAGTCTTATACAACTGCAGCATGACCTCAGGACTCCGGAACTCAATTCCTCTACCAATAAAAGCCAGTACGCCATATGCCTTCTTCACTGCACTATTTACCTGGGTGGCAACTTTCAGAGATCTGTGTACATGGACACCAAGATCCCTCTGCTCTTCCACACTACCAAGTAGTCTACCATTAGCCCAGTAATCCATCTTTTTATTACTCTTACCAAAGTGAATCACTTCACACTTAGCTACATTGAACTCCATTTGCCACCTTTCTGCCCAGCTCTGCAGCTTCTCTATATCCCGCTGTAACCTGCCATATCCTTCCTCACTTGCAACAATCTAGCATCTGCAGCTACCAGTCTAGTCGGTCAACCACCATTTATCACAGTTAAACTCTTTGCTTTCATGTTAGTCATTCTCCTTGATAGATTTGCTCCCATAAGTCCAAGACACGCAGATTGAAATATTTCTGGTGCTCACTTGATATGCCATTCATCATCTCGTCTTGCTGGGTCACATCAGGCATTATTTGGGGGAAAGAAGTGCTGGAGAAACTCGGCAGGTTTGGCAGTTCCTGTGAACAGAGAAACAGGGTTAGTGTTTCAATTCAGTTTGACTCTGGAACTGAAGTAAACTGGAAAATGCTAGGTTTTATACTTTTTTATGAATCTTCTCGTTTCCATTTATATCGATTTTTCATTCTTTATCTTTCCTTTATCACCATTATCACTCTCTTTGTCTTTTGCTTGGGATTACCTAAAATATATCCCATTTGCTCAACCCCTGTCTCCCGCTCAGTCAACAGCATAAAAAATCGTGTTCCTAGACTGATTACTTCCACTCCTAATATACCTCACCTCCAGCTGTACGTTAGAGTTAGTCTGACCTCAGTGGTGGGAAAGATGCTGGAGTCTATTATAAAGGATGAAATTACAGCACATCTGGATAGTAGTAACAGGATAGGACAGAGTCAGCATGGATTTATGAAGGGGAAATCATGCTTGACTAATCTTCTTGAATTTTTTGAGGATGTAACTCTGAAGATGGACGAGGGAGATCCAGTACTTGTAGTGTACCTGGACTTTCAGAAAGCTTTTGATAAAGTCCCACACAGGAGGTTAGTGAGTAAAATTAGGGCGCACGGTATTGGGGGCAAAGTACTAGATTGGATTGAAAATTGGTTGGCTGATAGGAAACAAAGGGTAGTGATAAACTGCTCCATTTCGGAATGGCAGGCAGTGACCAGTGGGGTACCGCAGGGATCCGTGCTGGGACTGCAGCTTTTTACAATATATGTTAATGATATAGAAGATGGTATCAGCAATAACATTAGCAAATTTGCTGATGATACAAAGCTGGGTAGCAGGGTGAAATGTGATGAGAATGTTAGGAGATTACAGGGTGACCTGGACAAGTTAGGTGAGTGGGCAGATACATGGCAGATGCAGTTTAATGTGGATAAATGTATGGTTATCCACTTTGGTGGCAAGAACAGGAAGGCAGGTTACTACCTAAATGGAATCCATTTAGGTAAAGGGGCAGTACAGAGAGATCTGGGTGTTCTTGTACACCAGTCGATGAAGGCAAGCATGCAGGTACAGCAGGTAGTGAAGAAGGCTAATAACATGCTGGCCTTCATAACAAGAGGGATTGAGTATAGAAGCAAAGAGGTTCTTCTGCAGCTGTACAGGACCCTGGTGAGACCACACCTGGAGTACTGTGTGCAGTTCTGGTCTCCAAATTTGAGGAAAGACATTCTGGCTATTGAGGGAGTGCAGCGTAGGTTCACGAGGTCAATTCCTGGAATGGCAAGATTACCTTACACTGAAAGACTGAAGCGACTGGGCTTGTATACCCTTGCATTTAGAAGACTGAGAGGGGATCTGCTTGAGACATATAAGATTATGAAAGGATTGGACATTCTGGCAGCAGGAAACATGTTTCCGCTGATGGGTGAGAGCCGAACCAGAAGACACAGCTTAAAAATACAGGGTAGACCATTTAGGACCGAGATGAGGAGAAACCTCTTCACCCAGAGAGTGGTGGCTGTGTGGAATGCTCTTCCCCAGAGGGCAGTGGAGGCCCAGTCTCTGGATTCATTTAAGAAAGAGTTGGATAGAGCTCTCAAAGCTTGTGCAATCAAGGGTTATGGAGATAAGGCAGGAAGAGGATACTGATGAGGAATGATCAGCCATGATCATATTGAATGGCGGTGCAGGCTCGAAGGGCTGAATGGCCTACTCCTGCACCTATTGTCTATTGTCTCATCCAGAGGTGTCTAGTTACCTCAATTCTAGACCACTCAAATCATCATACCAAAGTAAATTTTAGGAGTGACCAAACAGAAAATGTGGAATTGTCATTTTGACTGGTGAGGAAGCGAGAAGGTGAGGCAATGAAGCCTTGTGGGGCAACAAAGCATTTACCAGGCAAAAAGAGAGCTTGTCAACAAAGGAATGGCGAACTGGGAACCATGAAGAATGAAGTAAAACTGTCATGACCCAAATGGGAAGAGCCCTCTGGAGATCCAGCTCAACTATTTCATGAATCATCGCAAATATAAACTTTACCAATTTAACCACTAGGATGCTTAATTTTCCGCTACCCCCAAATGGACCCCACCACCAGAGACATATTTCCCTCCCCACCGCTTTCTGCAAAGACCGTTCCCTCCATGACGACCTAGTCAGGTCCACGTCCCCCAACAAACCACCCTCCCGTCCTGGCACCCTCCCTTGCCATCGCAGGAATTGCAAAACCTCCTCCCTCGCCACCATCCAAGGCCCCAAAGGAGCCTTCCACATCCATCAAAGGTTCTTGCACGTCCACCGTCATTTATTGTATCCATTGCTCCCGATGCGGTCTCCTCTACATTGGGAAGAGTGGAAGCCTCCTCGCAGAGCCCTTCAGGGAACATCTCCAGGACATCCGCACCAATCAACCCCACCACCCTGTGGCCCAACATTTCAACTCTCACTCCCATTCTGCTGAGGACATGCAGGTCCTGGGCCGCCTCCACTGCCACTCCCTCACCACCTGACGCCTGGAGGAAGAACGTCAGACCTTCTGCCTGGGAACACTTCAACCCCAGGAAATCAATGTTGACTTCACCAGTTTCGTCTTCTTCCTCCACCCCCCCCACCTTACCTCAGTTCCAGCCTTCCAGCTCTGCACTGTCCTCATGATCAGTCCTACCTGCCAATCTCCCTTCCCACCTATCCACTCCACCCTCCTCTCTGACCTATCACCTCCATCCCCACCCCCCCTTTCACCTATTGTACTCTTTACTACCTTCCCCCACCCTCCTCTCTGACCTATCACCTCCACCCCCACCCCCGTTCACCTATTGTACTCTTTGCTACCTTCTCCCCAACCCCCCACCTCCCATTTATCTCCTCCCTGGAGGCTTCCTGCCTCTGTTCCTGATGAAGGGCTTTTGCCTGTAACGTTGATTTTCCTGCTCCTCAGATACTGCCTGATTTGCTGTGCTTTTCCAGCACCACTCTAATCTAGACTCTGGTTTCCTGCTTCTGCAGTTCTCGCTTTTGCTTGCTTAATTTTCCTATCTGATGCAATAAAGTAAAGTACATCACGTTTTATCATTAATCAAGGAAAGGAAAAGCTTTTTTATTATTATAATGAACATCCCTTTAACATGTAGCAGAATTGGTTATTAATTACTGACCAGCAAACCTAAACTATACCCCTTTTAAGTGCAAACATATATACCTTCATTCGCAAAGTACAATGGACAAGATGGAATGGTTTTGCAGGAATCACGTGGGTGACAATTATTTGCAAGAAACAAAATCTAGGGATCAAGAGTCCAAACACCAAAGGAATAATGGTGCTGAGAGAGACCTAACTTCTTTGCTGGCTTGTGAAGGTCTGAATGTAATTGCACCCTCAAGTCTGATGAACTGCAAATTAGAGATAATCCAAAAGCTGTTGCTGGACAGATCTTCATTTAACTCGGAGACCTGATGCTAGCATATCCCACAAAAATATCAAATCCAGTTGCAGCATTAAAGTCCATCTGTCATTTCTCTGCCTAATTTTCCAACTGATCTATGTCCTGTTGTATCCTTTAACAACCTTACTCACTATCTATAATACTGTCAATTTTCATGACGTCTGCAAATTTACTAATCACTGTTTTGATTCTGAATTTGTTGATGAGCGGTGCTTAACATTACAAACCTGTCTCATGATTTAGGGATAATAAACATTAGACTCAAATTTGGAATCCGGAAATCCTCAGCAAAGCCACTAGTTGGGAGTTTTAAAAGTGTCAGTCTGTTTTTTAAAAACAAATTTTTCCATGTGCTAGCAGAGTTTTGTGATTGGAATATATTTGAGGCTATTGTTTCAGTCACATTTTGGCTTTTGTCGGTCAGTGATCAACTTAAGCCCTCAAATTGTTTTCTATCTGCTGAATTTATTTGCAGGAAAACGTGTACAAAGTGATCAAGTTTTGACCTTTGTAATATTTATTTGTTTTGCGCTGTCTACATGTCCTTATCAGACAAAAGCGACAATGGAAAGTAGGTTTCCTGAAACACAACAAAGATCCTTTATCGATCATTCGTTCTGAACATTGGAGTGTTTTGGTTTTCGTAAATGTCAATTAATGGTGCCATTGTGGGGAAAGAGAAGCTGAGTCAAATGGAATGAAAGCATGGATGTCCCAGCTTCAACTCAATTTCTTTGATAGTCTGAATCTAAAGTCTGTAGTACGTGGATTTATTTTGAATTGTGTTTAATATTGGCATGTTGCAAAGAAGAAGTAGGTCAGGCTATTTCACAAATACTTTAGTGGATGTCTTGGCACATATACCTTCTAGTACTTAAGCAGACATAGAGAATATTCCATTACACTGCTGCATTGTGCCTTGTTGATGCTGGAGAGTGTGTGGGGCATTTGGAGGTGAGTTGCATGGCACTAAAATCATAGCCTCTGACCTGCTTTTGTAATCCAATACTATTTCCAATCAAGGTCACCCCAGGATATTGCTAATGGGGGACTTGGTTATGGTAGTGCCATTGAAAATTGTGGGAAGATGGTTCGATTTTGCTTATTGGAGAGGATTTTTCTTGGCATCTATGAGGTGCCGTGATCTTGCCCTTACTAGCCTAGGCCTTTAGCAAATAGTGCTGAACATTTTGCTATCATCATTGAACATCTCCTCCAATGGTCATTGAAGATGGTTGAGCCTAGGGCACTGCATCTCCTCAAGTGATGTTTTAGAAGTGCGATAATTGACTTATAAAACTACAGCCATCTTTCCTGTGCTAGATATGACTCTTAACAAGTAGAAAATTTTCCCCTTTTAAATTCTGTGTTGCTGGGCCTGTTTGATATTACTTTCTCAAATGCTGCCTTGGTGTTGAACACTGCCATTCTAACCTTAGCTACAGGGCTTAGTTGTTTAATTCGTGTTTGGGCCAAGACAGTAATGAGGTCAGGAGGTGTGTGACCCTGGAAGAAACCTCGCTACCTGTCATTGAAAAAGTTATAACTGAGCAAGTACTGCTAGATCTCACCCTTGATGATCACTTTAATGATCGAGCGTAGATTAATGGGGTGGTGAATGACTAGGTTGGATTCTGCTTTTTGCAATTGCGTTTTTCAGTCTGAATTAGTGCTGTTAGTCGTTTCTGTAACATGCTATCCAGTTGACTTAAGTATATTGTCATAACCATTGATGGGTTCATTGCAGATTCTCTCACACAAGGAAGTACCATTTCCACATGCACTTGGTCAATTCCCGTCAGGACCATTTATATTTCACTAAAGTCACCTCTAACTCTTTTAAACTCCGAAAGATTTAGGCCTAGCGGGTCTAGCCTTTGCTAACAAGGCAAATTGTTAATTCTAGGTTTTAATACAGTAAACCTTCTCTGATCGATTTCCACCGCAATAACATCCTTTTGTAATTATGGTGACCAGTATAGTACACAGTACTTCAGAAGTGGTTCTACCAATGCTCTGTATAATTGAATCGTAACCTCCCGACTTTTGCATTCAATTCATCCTGTAGTAGCATGCAATATTGTATTAGCTTTCCAGATTACTTCTGGTGCTTGCACACTAACAATCTATGATTCATACATTTCATTTAGAAGTTAACTGTGATCAACTTTGTCTTAACTTTTACTTTTTTTCTTCCTTTCTATGACTTATGTCATCAATACAGGTGTCGTGGTATGGCAACTTATAAAACGTTTCACTTTTTTTTGTAAAAGTACATTTGACAATACATTGCTATTCTATTCATGTGACGAGGGGATTCTGATCACTCTTTTAACCTGTTGTTAGTCACAATTAATATTTTTTATTATTTAAAATGTAGTCATCATGTCCATTTCAAGCAAATGAAGAAGCCAGTAACCAAGATTTTATTTAGAGAAAGAGGAGTTTTATTTTCTGATTTAAAAAAAAATAAAAATGCTATGCATTAAACATCAGCGCAAACATGGGTATTAAATTTGAAAGGCACAGTGTCTGGTACAGACATGGAGCAATAAGACAGTGTGGAAGTCTTTAGAGTTACTGAGGTTTTAGACACTGAGGCTGCAGTTGAATAATTGTTGAATTGCATTTGTAATAGTAGCAGATTCTGTAGATATTTTTGAATCTCATTGAATGGTTGTTTTTCCAATTTGCTTTATCGTTGGGCACTGTTTTCTTCAAGTTGATGGAAAACCAGGCAGAGAGAGAGAACACGCCTTTCAGGTGCTTTTATGAATCAGTGTTCTTCTCAATGCTCTGCTGAAGACAATATGTTTTATGGATTCTTTCCAAGCTCACCAACTGGCAGACTAGCCTTTCACCTCCCAGAAGGTGAATTTATTATTCTGTGTGAATTAACCATTTGAAGAAAATTTCTTGATGCTCAGTTGCCTTGTTTGCTGTCTTTAGAAATGGAAATTTCCGTGAAGACGACTGTTTATTCCACAGTGTGAATCTTTCCTCAATCTATGGTCATTCTAGAACCATATTTCTTTTTTCCCTTTCAGAAACCATTTCAGTCCATTGAAAGATCTTGGGTGTAACAGACATCAGTGTTATACATTCTTAAGCGAAATAGCTATGCAGAGCTGATTTTTTAATAGCCTTTGCAGAAATCATCTTTTAGAAAATATTAAGGGCAAAATAATGGGCTGTTCCCACAGCGAGTATTCGTCTGATCTTCTGAGAGGCTGCAAGAAAATCATGCTTTGGGCCCAGTGACATGTCATTGGCTTATTATAACAATGGACCATAACAATAAAGTTATTCTGGCTTTCATGCCGTTAATTAATGGCAAGCAGAGTTAGGGCCAGAAAAGACTCCAAGAGGCAGCTCTTCAACTCTTCTAGTTAGCTTCTGTTTTCTTGTTGGATTAGGAGTGTTCCTTTGAGCGGTACAAAGAGCTTAGGCTTATTAACCCCTAGTTCCCAGTTTACTGACTTTCTTGAAATCTACCTCCTTGCAGTTTGTGTGTGCTGGAAATATTCATTTGTTCAATGGTGATGACTTCCTATTACCTCACATTGTACCCTCTTGACTAGTTGCTGTTACTAAATCCTGTTGAAAGGACAACTGACTGTGGGCAAGTAGAAGACTTGGGAGTTAACATTGCTTAAGCTTTTCATTGTTGCGGTCAGGATTATTTGCTATACAGTTCAACCTATGCCTTCCAGTTCCAATATGTAGTTGAAATTTGAATTTGGAACTGTTATCTCTTTGCACATGAAACTGATGCAGAAATATATATGTTGTATTCAAGGACTGCACATTGAAAAATGAGAGCGTTTTGCAGTCTGTTGGTGTGCACATGTCTAAGGGTGAATATAATATGTAAATTCTGCCACCTTATTGCCAAGTGATATTCATATACTGTTTGTGTGTGACATAGCGTCATAGAGATGTACAGCATGGAAACAGACCCTTCAGTCCAACCTGTCCATGCCGACCAGATATCCCAGCCCAATCTAGTCCCACCTGCTAGCACCCGGCCCTTATCCCTCCAAACCCTTCCTATTCATATACCCATCCTAATGCCTCTTAAATGTTGCAATTGTACCAGCCTCCACCACTTCCTCTGGCAGCTCATTCTATACAGGTACCACCCTCTGCGTGAAAAAGTTGCCCCTTAGGTCTCTTTTATATCTTTCCCCTCTCACCCTAAACCTATGCCCTCTAGTTCTGGACTCCCCTACCCCAGGGAAAAGACTTTGTCTGTTTACCCTATCCATGCCCCTCATAATTTTGTAAATCTCTATAAGGTCACCCCTCAGCCTCCGACACTCCAGGGAAAACAGCCCCAGCCTGTTCAGCCTCTCTTTATTGCTCAGATCCTCCACCCTGGCAACATCCTTGTAAATCTTTTCTGAACTCTTTCAAGTTTCGCAACATCCTTCCGATAGGAAGGAGACCAGAATTGCACGCAATATTCCAACAGTGGCCTAACCAATGTCCTGTTCAGCCGCAACATGACCTCCCAACACCTGTACTCCATACTCTGACCAATAAAAGAAAACATACCAAACGCCGCCTTCATTATCCTATCGACCTGCGATTCCACTTTCAAGGAGCTATAGAGATTGCACTCCACTGAAATAAATGAAGAGGGCACGCTGTTGATCTCGTACCCCACCACTTTAAGTGATTATTATGATGGTTGTGCAGCCCTTCCATGAGGCTTTTCCAGGCTTGCAGGCGCACTAGCAATTTCCTCATTCAGGGACCTTACCTTAAAATGGATTTTGATGGCAATAGATTTCTATTGGATTGGTTCATGATTATGCTTGGCAAAATCCTGTCGTAGTTTTAGATTTGTATTGCTGACCAGGAAACATTTTTGTTCTTATACCTTGCCTTTAGTCATATAGGAAGGATTGAAAGGCTGATAACTGAACTGCTTAGCCACATCATGAATGCACTTACCATGGCTAGCAAGTCATTAAGTGGAACCTGGAGCCACTGGCTCAGAGGAAGGTATGCTATCACTGTGCCACAGGACCTCGTTCTGTTACTACAAAACTAAAAAATACATTGTTTTATTTGGTGAGCTTTCATTCTACTGAGGAATCTTCCAGCCATCGTATCCAGCAATTGTTTATGAAAACTTTGCTCGTGTTTTTGCACGTTCAGCAACTTCTTCCAAAACAGCTGAGCTATTCTACAGCATTTTAAAACAACACTCAAATTCTAAATAAAATGACTCACAAAACACTTTATTTAAAGATAGTTATTTTGTCCAAATCCCAATATTATTGCACTTTTGCCAGAAATGGTCTGTTGTTGCTTTGGATTTAAGTTTCATTGCAATCTGTCCATTAATTCTTGCATGTATTGTTTACAAGCTACTAAACAGGATAAAAATGTTACCTCCACCCACCCTTAGCTGAGCTATCAAGGGATGGCAAGGGGAGGGAGACCGGAAAAGGAAAGAAAAATCATTTCACAATGACAGTTTTCTGCAGTCTGTGTTGACAAAGAAATTTTAACATCCTCTTGTCCAACTTTCTCTTGTCCTAAGTTTTATCTACAGTTATTGAGCGTGATGGCTCAAGGGACCCATAATAACATCGGTCAAGATGTAAATGTTAGCCGAACAGCTTCAGCTGTGTATGAAAAAAAGCAAACAAAAAATTGCAGATGCTGGAAATCCAAATGAATAACATAATGTTCCGGAAGCAGCCGGGCAGGCAGCATCTGTGGATAGAATGTTGGGATTCAGTTTGCACAGGCAACATTGATTTCTGTATTCACTTCACAAATGCAGCCTTGACACATTGATGGCTTCCAACATTTTCTAGTTTTATTTTAGTTGTGTATATTGTCTACTGTTATTTTGTCATCCAGTACCTACTGTTCTCTCTCATTTCTTTCAACCTGTTGATTTAATGTATATATTTGGGATAGTGGCAATTGTTTTGAAAAATCATTCCCTTTCCTGAGATGATTTTTAAATTTAAAATGGTGAAGAATTTTGTTGCTAGATGAGGATACATTTTTATCAGTTGATGTCCCATTACACAGTAGTTTTATTTATTCATTAACCTACATTGCACCCCCTTCATTTATGTTATTTCTTTCGCATGCTGAATACTCTTGTGCTGTTCTGCGTGCAGTTGAATAGTTGTCTGCCGTGACTTGTTGAAGAGATCTGGTACATTTAAAACAATGAAGGGAAATCTGTGATGTCAGTCAATAAATAGGGCAAGGAAACCTTTTTTAAAAAAAGGAAATTAAACATTGATTTGGGAATTAACTTGCAATTTGCAGTATATAGGTTTGGCATCTTTAATTGGAAAATTGCCAAAGCGACACAACAAATTGAGAGTCAATCAGGAAATGGCTGTACCGAGTGCAACCAGGCCTGTAAGGAATGTGTCAAATCATCCACAAGATGAAAATGTCGTAAGTACTGCCATTTCTGAATAACATGAGGGTAGCAACACTCGTATCAAGACCTTGACGTTAAAATCAGGGAGATGCTCCTGATATCCAAAGCAGCGTCTATGATCAAACTGATTTAACTCAGACTATGTAAATTGTCATTGTATGATTAAGTATGTGATATTGGTCAGTCTTTTTTGTTAGTAAAGTAAGTGCTAACTGCCTTCCGTCACTTCCTTTTCAAGACTAGCAAAAGCTAATTCTGTTAGTTTTCTCTTGCAAATAACTGCTTGCCGAATTTGAACATGGATCTGCTATTTTTAATCTCCTAATGAGAAGGGTGGACCTGGTAGGTAAATCCAAGAACAAGAGGATCCAGGAACAAACATCATGGTGTGAGGTGTTTTACTCAGACATGCAAATAGTTTTGTGATTGTTTGGACTGTTTGGGCAATCAGCATCTCTTAAGATCATGATTCCTGTTCCATCTGCATGAACTGGTTTTAAACCCAATTAAATGACGTTCCTTTGAAGGACAAAGTGTATCTAAGAGTATTAAAAAAACAGTTTCGACTGTTTGGATTAGAACAACTGTAAAAGGTGTGTGCTTTGATTTGCTAACTTTTTCATGGTAAGGAAATTGATAAATCTGGAAACAAGATTATATTTGAAATCAATATTTGCATTTAATATCCATGATTTGGAGATGCCGGTGTTGGACTGGGGTGTACAAAGTTAAAAATCACACAACACCAGGTTATAGTCCAACAGGTTTAATTGGAAGCAAACTAGCTTTTGGAGCGATGCTCCGAAATCACCTGATGAAGGAGCATCACTCCGAAAGCTAGTGTGCTTCCAATTAAACCTGTTGGACTATAACCTGATGTTGTGTGATTTTTAACTTTGCATTTAATATGTTCTCCTGGATGCAGACATAAATTTGAAATAATTCAAATTATTATTAGCAGTCGCACTATACCTTGTGGATGTTCTGAAAAATTAAAGTTATACTGGATAAAGCGAGGTGCAAGTTTTACAAACTGTGTTTCCCTGGATTGTGTTTGTAAAATTAGTCACTCGACTATCTATCTCATTCCCTGCTGTATGGAAGAGTTTCAAACATACACCACCCTTCAAGAAGTCTATAATTTGCAAAATGTTTATTCACACAGCATGTTCATTTTAAGTAGCATTCAGAAATTCAAACTAAAATGCTGTACTAACCAATTTGAATTCTACAAATCTTTGCATATTGTGCAATCAGAGTGTCAGCAGTCATTTGGACAGTTGGATATGTGGGTATCATTAGCTGTGATACATTTTAAGAATGTATATAAATTTCCTGATTTGTCAGGCTTTGAAGAGGTAATGATAAAGGCAGAAACATTAAATGCATCATCTTGTTTCCTTTCCATATTCATCCTCTTGGCATTAGGGTTTGGGCCCCTTTGAGATGAAGAATGTCTGTTAAATATCTTTACAACTATAAATAACTTCATTTTACTCTTTTATTTAAATAATGACAGATTGTAGGTGATTTCCTAGATATCAGTTATGGCAGCATTTCTTTCAAAGATTTTTTAAAATCAGTTCTGTTTTGCGTGGTGTAAATATATTTAAAATATTAACTAATTTTAAAAGTTGCTTGGATTCCTGCACTCTTAAAAAAATATTTGGAAGAAAATCCTGTATTGTATTGAAACAGAGGCTGAAGCTTTAATACTTATCAAATTCTAAATGTTCTGGATAGCTGTAGGTAGTTTTTTAACCCGGTTTGGGTTTTGATTACTCCGCGCCAAGTTATAATCTCACTTGCAGGATTTCTGATGTTCTATACAGGTACCATTCATTAATATTGTAAGGTAGCATAGAGAGATGACTGGTGGTGGTTTAATCTGGGGGCCACCACGTGTCAGGTGAGGGAAGATGTTGGGAAGGAGAATCCTTCATGGTAAGCTCAGCCAGTATGAGACTTGAACCCAGGCTATTGGCATCACTCAGCATTGCAAGCCTATCAGCCAGCCAGCTGAGCTAAACCAACTCCCTTTTTATGTACTAGATTACACTAGATTTCTAACAGTGTGGAAACAGGCCCTTCGGCCCAATAAGTCCACACCGACTCTCTGAAGAGTAACCCACCCAGACCCATTTCCCTCTAACTAATGCACCTAACACTATGGGCAATTTACCGTGGCCAATTCACCTGCACATCTTTGGGATGTGGGAGGAAACCGGAGCATCCGGAGGAAACCCATGCAGACACTGGGAGAATGTGCAAACTCCACACAGACAGACGCCCACGGCTGGAATCTAACCTGGGTCCCTGATGCTGTGAGGCAGCAGTGCTAACCACTGAGCCATGGTGCCACCAAACTGAATGCCCAAATAGGGACTTGAACCCTGGACCCTCAGATTAAAACTCTGATGCTCTACCGACTGAGCTATCCGGGCTCTTGTTGCAAGTAAACTTTTGTGGTTTAGATTGGTGATTTATTTGAAGGTGGAAAGCTATAAGAAGTAGGACATAGCAATTATTCAAGTCCACTGGACTTTAAACCAAAATGTTGAATTGCATATTTGACTTGGCTCATCAGGTTGTTCAATTGAACTAAAATCATGTAAAAATATTACAGTAATTTGCAATTCCTTAAACAATTGAAGTTCAGGTTTAGCACAGATTAGACAAGCACCAAATTTAAAATATGTGTATTTGGTAAAACTTGGATATGGTGAATCATTGTGAATTTTTTCACCTGTTTCATTTGATTTGGTTATGACATAAACAGTTAGTGCCACCTGTGAACAAACGGATACCTTTAACGTTTTATAAAATTGGCCTGAAATTTGAACTAGACTGGCATTTCAAAGATTATTTGAACCTTATCATTGTAGAGAAGCTTTTGAAAGAATAGCCTGATACTCATTGGGAGAATAACATTGTTTATAGATCTGTAGAAAGAAGTAGCAGTTTAAACAAAATTGCTGGAGCCTACTTGCAACGTTTAAAGACGTCAATAATTTGGATGCTTTGTCTAATAGATTTAATATTTGTTAGTTTTGGATTGGAGCCTCAGTGGCTTGTGTGATGAGATACAGCCTGTTTAGACCATCAATTTTTGACCAAATAACTGCCAGAATACTTTAAGAACCATATAAATTCAATGTTCTAAAAGTACAAAGTCAGAAGGAAGCCATTGTCATACATGAATATGGTGCACAGCTGGTAACCTATCATGTGTAAAGGTTCTTGTAAAAGAAAATAAGGATCTTTTAAAGCCCAATCTTTCATTTAGAATTATTAAAATATTCCTTGGAATGGAATGATTCTCTGCATGATCTTTTCCTTCCATAACAATTAGAATTTAATGTATGGCATGTTTGCATCTGTGTTTAATCTAAATTTCAGCACTCGGGTTCTTAGTAGTGTTATTGTGGGTTACAATGATTTGAATTACATTATTAAGCAAATCTTTCCCAACATTGTTAGTGTTGCCACTAATTATTTGTTCAACTGGATGTTTTGATCCATAAATATTCTGCAAATATAGTACATTTAAATGTGAACCAATTCAGCAATCGTACATCTTAGAAAGTAGCATGAAATTATTTTGTGTTAACTAAATGAAATGCAAGAAAGCATACATCTTGAAGGAAATTTAAGTTTGAATACCTCCTTCCGCAATTCATATTAAGAAGAGGTAATTGGAAAAATGTTAACAGTGAAGGTATTGCATTTCTATCTACAAAAATACAAAAATTTCAGTCAAATGTAAAATTAGTCTTGAGGTTTTCATAAATATACGTTGATTACTTACAAAACCATTTGGAGATTGAGAGTTTAATTTAGTTAATGGCATGTCTATTTCTGTGTTTATTTCAGCACTATTATTAAGTATCCAGGGTCTCTGTCAATGTAGGCTGCAGTGATTTGAATCACATGATTAGATGAATCTTTATTGATACCAACAGCAGTCTTGCTAATGGCTTGCTCAAATGTGTGTCTTGATCTTGAAATATTTGTATAACTAAGAACTCTGTTCAGCAGTATAAAATATCATAAAATTATTTAGGTAATTGAATCGATGTGTATTCAGAGAAAACCATATTTTGAAGGACTTATTCAGAGTAGTGTAATATATATGGATTAAAATACTAGTGAACTGGCACTGCTAGGAGTAATTTGATGAACTAAGATGACAGCTGAAGAAGTATGGGCACAACATCAAAATATATTGGTCTAATAAGTAAAGCTTTTATAGTGTCCTCATTTGCAATTCTGAATATGTCAAGGAACAACATTGTGTCACCATTTTCCAAGAAACGCCTGCCAATTGCATGTTGTTATCTAACCCACCCACACAGTTATTTTTTCACATCAGACAATGACTGTTATTTAACTTCTAACTGCTTAATGAGATTAAAGAAAAGAGTTGGAGCTATTCAAATAGACAGCAACTGCCAACAAAGACTGGTCAGGTTTAGTAGCCTCTTTCTATGTTGTAATTTGTACATTTTTTCTGATGTAGATTCGGTTATGCAGAAGTTTGGGAAGAATATCTGCAATATGAATTCTGCTTTTGCTACTGATTACTGTATTTTTGCTCAGCATCATTAAACAATTGTTTTTCAGGCCCTCCAAGTGCTCCAGTAGATGAACGATCTGGAACACCTGACAGTATTGCCTCCTCTTCATCTGCAGCTCATCAGCCTGGTGCTCCACAACATCAACAATCTTATGCAGCGGTTCAACCTCAGGCTGGTCAAATGGAAGGTAAAGAGTCCAATCTCTTGTAAACAAATCTCAATTAATACCAAAGTACCCCAGAAACTTTTGTGACTTTAAAATTATAAAATAAATCCATTTTTGTTTAGGATTTTATTTCAGTCATGCTTGCACTTATGTATGCTGTCATCAAAATCAGAATGCATTTCAGAGGAAATAAAGACATCAAATGATCAAAGCAAAATCAGGGGAATGAGCTTTGGTGGTTGAGATGTTTAAGATGACCCTTAATTCAAGAAAGAAGAAACAAAATAATCTTCGAAGAAGTATTTAAAGGATCAGGTTAGCTGAATGTCCTGCTCAGAGTGTGGAAAGCAGATGATGTACAGGAAGCTTGAATCATGAGAGATGAACAGCAAGGGAGCATGTTGGATGAGAGAGGAAGCACGCTGAGGTTTTACAGCATGTGACTCAATCTCGGTGAGCATAGTGTAGGACAACCAGAATCAGGCAAAGTTACAGATTAGAGCTAACAGAGGTCAATTTGATCATCATAATGTTTATAGAAGGACTTTATGACTCTGGGTGATTTAATGTCAGACAAACAATTCAGCAATATAAGTGTTGCCACAGGATGTGGATTGAGGGCTGTGGAGATGGAAGATATGCAGAGCTGGCTGTCATCATAATAAATTTTGAAAATTACTTAATACCTATATATGATGTTAGAATGATGCATCTAATTAAGATTAAGGTGTGTAATCAAGGAAGGAATTTTGGTATATCCAGAGATGTGTGTTTGAGAGCAAAAAAAAATGCTGGCAATCCTAAATTGGACAACAGTTGCTGGATAATCCTGTACAGGGGAACCTCGATTATCTGAATGAGATTGGCAGGAATTATTTTGTTCGGATAATCGATTATTCAGTTAATCGATTAAATACCGTTCCTCTGGAGCTCTGATTAAAGTCTGCTCCCCGTTCAGGAGACTAGCAGCAGCAGACAGCGAGTGAGACCGCACCCCCAACACTGCCCCCCAGAACCCCATCCAAACCCGCCCCCAGTCCTGTCCAACACCAGCCTCCCAACCCCGACTAACACCGCGCCCCCTTCCCGCCTGTCCCTGCAACCCTGTCCAAAACCGCGCCCCCGCCTGCCCCCAGAACCCCAATCCCATCCAACCTCGCTGCACAACCCATCCAACACTGCCCCCCAACACCGCCCCCCTCGCCTGCCTCTGCTCCCCCAAACCCTGTCCAACTCCAACCCCACCCCCAGCTCCCTAACCCGATCCAACCCCCGCCCCTAGCAACAGCCACACACACAACTTTTTACTGCAACTTTTTGACAGGTTCCACATTTGCCCTGTACAGGGCAATGTTGGAGAGATTATCTGGGGAAGGGGGGTTGAGGGCCCACCCCTCTGTAGAACTCCAGGAAAAGCATGTGGGGAGAGAGAGTGAGACTGAGGTCAGTCATTTGAAGACTGCCTGTTTAATCAGTGTAAACAAAAGACACGATGGCTGTTAGAAATAGGTCTTTGATGTAATGTTTCGATGGGGACCTCGAGATCTTCTTTGGATAGTCCAATTTTCAGATAATTGGTATTCGGATAATCGAGGTTCCTCTGTACACGCGAAGAATTATACTCAGCATCAATTTAGATTGTCACTTTGGCTTGTCGTGAAGTATTTTTGTGTGAACTGCAAGATACCTAAATTAATACACATTCTTTGTTTTGCCCACAGAAATAGCACAAACACACTGTGCCTTTTTCAACTCAAAAAAGTAAACAGGTGTTTGCTAATTCATTTCTCAATGCAATGCTTTAAATAATGAGAGTCGACTTATCCGATTTAATTTCTTAAAAACATCTTGGTAGTTAAGTCAATTGTCAGCATTGGTACAGGCATTACCAAGGAGAATATAACAATACTTACTAACAACACTTACTAACTTATCAATGCTGTCTTCTCGTACAGTAAACATGGTGGTTTTCCTATTTAATTGGTTTTCTTGCAAATTGTCCTGATAGTGCAAGGCGAAATGCTTCGACAAAATATCTTTGTTCAACAATGTGACATTTTTCAGATAATCCATTGATAATAATAAAAGGCTTTTTATTCAAAAGCTGAGTCCAAGTTCCCAACACAAACTGATGTTTAAGATTGCAGCCTAGAGCCATCTACATGTGCATGGTTTTATGTGCCTGAACAAGCAGTCTTGGTGATAATCGTTTCTGTGATGCATATCTTTGCATTTGTGCAATGGTGTGTTGCTACACTATTTGTTTAAACTATTTGAGAGCTATTGTTCCTTGTCTAAGTACTTGTGAGATGTGGACATTGGTGGTTGGGCCAATATTTATTGCCTATTCCTAACTGAATTGTTTATAAGAGATGGGGTTACAAATAAGGCATTGAAACTCTTCGGAATATTTAGAAATCCATATTTAATCTCTAAATTACTTTGCACTAACTGTGATTTTGGTTGATGATGTAGCTTTAGATAGTTGAGCTTAGGTCACTAATCTGAGGTACTTCTGCAACAGTACTCTGGAGATGATTGGCTTCCAAAATCTTTTGTGCAAGCTATGACTTCAAACAATTGAAGAGTTTACTTTGTGATGCCATTGACTTCAATTTTGCTAGGATTTATTGATGCCATCTTACCCCATGGGTGAGGCTGTAATGACTTCTGAAGCTGAGTGCTGTCGATACAACCCAAACTGTGCATTGGTGAGTGGCTGTTGTTGAATAGATGTCACTTGATAGCACTGTTAATGGTATCTATTTCGCTTTACACCTGATTGAAAGTAAGCTAATGAGATGATATTCGGCTGGATCAGTGTTGTCCTGCCCTTTGTGGACAGAACAGACCTGAGAAAATTTCTGCATTGTTGGATAGATACCAGTTTTATAACTGGAATTGTTTGGCTAATGGTGCTGCTAGTTCTCAAGCACGAGAGTTCAATATTACAGCTGAGATGCAGTCAGGGCCCAAAGTCTTTGCTCGGTCTGATGTCTTCATCCACTTCTTTCACATGGTATGAATCTGTGATGCTGGGCATCTTGAGGAGATCAAGGTGAATTATCCACTTAGTGCTTCTGAATGAATATAGTTACAAATGCATTAGCCTTATCCTTCGCACTGATGTACTGGCTGCTGCCATCATTAAGGGCTGAGCTATTTGTGAAGTCTTTGCCTCTAGTTTGTTTTTAATTATCCACCACCATTCACAACTGAACATGGCAGACCTGCAGAGTTTAGATCTGATCTGATGTGGGATTACTTAGCTCCATCAATTACATGTTATTTCTGCACATAGAGCCACCCTCTCTCTCTCTCTGTAAACTACAGCATTCCACCTCTGGTAGTTCTGTCTTAGTTAGGACAGAATGTACACAACCATGGTGATGTATGTGTATTGAGTACTGGTTTTAAGGTATGATTAAGGATAAGTATGACTCTCAGCTGTTGTCTAACAAGCCTGTAGCCCTGCTGTCTCAATTTTGGGAACACATGCCAATGTGTTTGTCTTTGTAGTGTAGTCTGAACAGAGTATGTCTTTGACATTTCTGGCACCTAGGTCAGTCCCTTTATTTTACATCTTTAACAGTTTAGTACATTGGAATTGCTTGCTATGTCATTTCATAGGGCACTTAAACTATGTTTCTGTGGGTTGGGCCCCCACTGAAGGCAGACCAGGTAAAATTTTATTTTATAAAGGATGTAAATGAACTAATTGGATTTTTTTGGGGTAGGGGGGGAGAGGTGATGGGAGGTGTGGAGTCTAGTAATTCCATGATCAATACTGATGGTTCTTTTTGCATAACTTCTCATTTAACTTAAAGTTTCCTCAGCTGCCATGATGGGAGTTGAGCTTGAATCCCTGGAGTCTGACTGCACCTCAGGATTGTCTCCCCAGTAACATTACCACTATGTTACTGTCCTGCATTTAATGCTGGAAGAATGAAGATTGTTCCTTCAACACTCTATGGACAAAGAAGGGTTTGTTTTTGGAACTATGCTGGGTTTTATATACAGTGCAGGGTTTCTGCATTGCTTATTCAGAGTTTGTGTATGTGCCACTCACTCTTTGCCATATTTCTCATTTTGTCCACTGTCACTTTCTTAATTATTTCCTGTTTAATACCTAGGGTTGGGAAGGTACAATTTCCTGAGGCTAATTATTGGGAAAACCAAAGCTTTCCTCTTTGGCTCCACTATAAACATCCACCCTTGTCACCACTTCCTCTAGGCTGGAGACAACACTTCAGCAAGTTGTCACTCCTGCCACCATTGGCAGATCTCTTTTCCTGATGTTGAATTCACTGGCTGTGACTTGAGATGGTTGAAATGACCAAGTTTAAATAACAAAAGTGAAGGTAAGAGTATAACCAATACATTTTGGTCAAGCGTTCTACTTTTCATAGCTCAGTTTTTAAAACTTGCACTTTAAAAGCATTTATTTAATTGAGGTATAGAAAACAGTTTTACAACTTTTAGGAATATGTATTGATATTATTTGACATCCATTTCCTGGCCTGAAACTGACTCCGTAATTGATATAGTGTTCCAGTCCAGTCCCGAAATTGGTTATAGCAAACACCAGCGTAATTGTTGTGCTTTTCTGTTTGATCAAAGCTGTCAATAAGTAAAGCATAGAGTTGCTTCTAATGTTAGGAAATTAGCATGGCTGGAACGAAATTTGTTTTTATTTTACAACAATGTGTGCTGACAGTGTTGCATTTTGAGCCCCAATTTGTTAACATTTGTTTTATTCCATGAAAATTACTCAATGTTGTGAATTTAAAAGTGGCCTCTTATGCCCTGCTGTTTTATCTGTAGATTGGGAAATTTGTAATGATTACATATTTCCAGGAGTACACTGCTATTTGACTTTGGATTCTGTGATCTGCAAGAAATCATCTTTGTTATGCGGGGTTTATGCCTTCATATTCACAGCATGGTTATTGTAGCAATTTACTTGAACAGGTTTACCTTTCTTCGCTTAATGACATACAAATGTAAAAGAAAGTATCGTGTGGATGGGTGGGGGTGGTGGTAAGGTTGACCACTTTGCAGGTATATGGGATCAAAATTTATATTGTATCAAACCTTCTGTAAATTTTTTTAAATTCCCACTGTTGGTGTGTCAGGGTTCCTTCGGAGAAAGTGAGGACTGCAGATGTTGGAGATCAGAGTCGAGATAGTGATGCTGGAAAAGCACAGGAGGTCAGGCAGCATCCGAGGAGCGGGAGAATCAACATTTCAGGCATAAGCCCTTGATATTCCTGATGAAGGGCTTATGCCTGAAACGTCAATTTTTCCTGCTGCTCGGATGCTGCCTGACCTGTGCTTTTCCAGTACCACACACTCGACTTTGTCAGATTTTTCTTGACAATTTTGCAGCAAAGTATTTGAGAAACAAGATTTTTGTGGATGCATAAAAGCATTGCGTATTCACAAGACCCCTTGGACGAATAGTGATTATTATTTTAAAGACAAAGTCGCAATAGTCCCAGAGGACTATAGGGTTGCTCACTCCTTAGATAGGTAAAGTCAGTGATGGTTTAACCTATATGTGACTACGCTGCAGGCAAGGTTGAGAAGGCAGGACCTTCATGGTAACCTCAACCAGTGCGGGAATTTAATCTGCACTGTTCAACGTAAGTTGTTTGTATCCAAAAATTAGTCAACTGACCAAGTTTTTCGAGGTCTTTAAAATATGCCACTTAATCTGTTGAGTTTAAACAAAAACGTTTTGAAGTCTGCATGACGTACAAAGCAGAAAAGAATCACATACCCTGTGTAAGCTTAATGAAATTTTTTTTTGATACCTGATTGTACAATAAAGGGATCTGGTGATGTAACACACACATGAAGATCAGTGTGAAATATCTGCCATGAACAGACCTTCAGACTACTTACAGGGATTCTGATGCCACTAAACTTTAGAAGGTATCTATCTATATGTCAGGTCTATGTTTGTAAAATTACTTGAATGATCAATTTCACTGTGTACATCCAGTTTTGCACCAACTCTCCCACATGCTTTACACTTCCTCTTGCATGCTAATCTACATTGTTTGTCCTCATTTGCAGTTCATTCAGTTGATTTATCCATCCATTGCCCACTGCCAAAAAAAATGCATAAATCTCCTGGCCTACTCTGCAATCTCTTCCAGCCTTACTTGGTGGCAGAGTGCACAACCTTCTTAGTCAAGGACTTTTAAACCTTTACATCTCTTCATATTTATCTCCACTGTTTGAGTGGTCTCTTGAAAAACAGTTGTCCTTCAAAAGACTTGATGTGGCAGTGCCAGTGTTGGACTGAGGTGGACAAAAACAGAAGTCACCCTACGCCATGTTATAGTCCAACAGATTTATCTAAAATCACAAGCTTTTGGAGTGCTGCTCCTTCATCAGGTGAAGCGTGTTTCACCTAACTTCAGCAGAGGAAGGAGCAGCACTCCGAAAGCTTGTAATTTCAAATAAACCTGATGTCATGTGACTTCTGATTCGGCAAAATACTTGACATTTGTAGGGGTGTCTTAAGACGTTTTTACAATGTTAAGGATGCTATGTATGAATATAAGATAATTGATAGACAAGTAGTATATTAGGTAGATAGTCCAGACTTGGGAAAAGGTCAGGTGAGCTGACACAGGCGAGATAGCTGAATGTTCATCCAGCTGTGTGTAAGATATTGTGGGATTTTATATTTGCCTTTTCTTTGCATCAACATTAGCATTATAGAAAACAGCTGAATATAGATTTTACTTCAGGGAAACTCAAGATTGAATTTCAATGGTAATCCAGGAATACATATGACCATCAAAATAGACAGCAAGCTTGACAATGAGAGTGATGGTGAAACATGGCATGATGGCTTTTTTTGGCTGAGTGCCAGTTTTGTTGGGTTTATCTCTGAGGCCTAGCAAGTTTTCATTACATATCTTACCAAATTTACCTCATTAAGTATCTACTATTCACCATACCTGAAGCTACTCACTGCCATCAGAATATCCTGGAATGGACAGCTTTCTTTATAAGGATGTTTGCACTCAAGGAAGCATTGTTAGTCCAGACCTGCCCTGCCTCCAGACATTAACTTGCATTTTGAATCTCACCTTTTTAAGATCTGTTTCTCATTTGTGGCAATACCCTGAAATTGATGATGAAGGCAGCTTGTGAATGGAAAAAAAATGTAGATTAGCATGCAAGATGAAGTGAAGAGCATGTGGGAGTTGGTGCAGAGCTGGATGTACACAGTGGAATTCATCAACCAAGTAATTTTGCAAACACTCTTATCGCATCCACCCGGTCAAGAACCCTCAGACCTAGCCTAACAGACCTCGCCTTGTGAGAAATGTTCAGATAGTAATTTGGAAGATGGAATTTTGGTACTAAGTTTTCTAAAGTACAGCTGAATTGCTGGGTTGTTATTAATGCTTTTCCCAGTGTTCCAGCTTGTGTTCATAAGCAATTGGACTACTGGCTGACCTAAAACTTTGTGCTTTTGTAAATGGCTTATTGGGTATTAATATAGAATGTTAACATACTCCCGAGCTGCATTATCAATTTAAGAGGAACTTCGATTATCCGAAGGATAGGGGCAGGCAGTATTTCAATCGGGTTAATCGAATTCCGGATAATTGAATGCCAGATAAATAGTTTAGCCGGGAATCGGTATCTTGCGATCTTGCCAGATAATCCGATATTCGGATAATCAAATGCCAGATAATCAAAGTTCTTTTGTAATGGAAGTAAACACTGGGATGCCTGTTCTGGACCATGACCAACTTCAAAGCAACATAGTGGCTTAGTGGCAATGTCACTAAACTAGCAATTCAGAATATTGGGCTAATTTTCTGGGGACGTGGGTTCAAATCCCTCTATGATAGGTGGTAAAATTTGAATTCACTTGATAAAAACTCACCTCATAGTCAATTGCCATTTTTAAAAAAAAAGTCTGATTCACTGGTGTCTTTTAGGGAATGAAATCCGCTGTTCTTACCTGGCCTGGCCTACATGTGACTCCAGATCCAAAGCGATGCAGCTGACTATTAACAGCAATTAATGCTGGCAACCATATGTAAAAGAAACGTTCTCCTGAATCTTAGTTAGCAAAGTTGCTCATTTTGATAGTGTAAAGTTCCGATATGAATTTACTGATAGAATAATGCATAAGAGCACCTTGCCAAGTAAGAAGCAAACTGATAGAATCTACCTATAAGATATTAACATTTCCTTTCTGAAGTGCATTTCCTACACTGCTTCATAAGCAGGAAGACAATAGAATTTGGTTTGTGTATTTCCATGGCATATGTTTCTATCATATCTCTATGTAGATCTCAGCCATTTATTCGGATTCATTAGTATTTAATGATTCAAAAGCCTCTGAAGATCGACCTATCAGTCAGCACTGAATAATGATAGAATTGATGGTAAACATTTCATTTTATGCTACTGAGCAAATATTGTTGCATTATTCCTGTTTTGACTATCTGTTCATGTATTATTTGGTTAATGTGTAGAACATAGTTGCTATGTTTCTTTTATAGTCTTGACCTGATCTTGAAGCCAATTTATTTCCATGCTTTCATATGAGTATTAACTCTATTGCAGAGTACGACTGTTCAGTACTCTTGGCTGCTACAAAGAAAATGAAGCTTGATACCATCCCCCAGCAGCTATACCATGGTTTGAGACAAAGACTCAATGCTACTAGCCAAAGAGGCATGATGAGAGGGAAATGTGAAGGAGGGGAAAAAATGGAATGTTCATGTGAAGACAGCTATTGCTTTGTTTGTACTTTAATTCATGTCTGAGGAATAGCCAATGTATGCTCAGTATTCATGGCATGATGTTACAATTGACAGTTGAGAAAGGTACATATCAACTAAGGGTGGTTAAATTGCAAGTTGAGATGTCCTGGCCATGACTTTGGAAGTTTTCAAATGGCAAATTCAGTGTTTATTCTGGCCAAAACTCTCAGCTCATTGAAAACAAGCACATTCTGATTTATGAATGCGCTGAGTAATAGAGTCATAGAGATCTACAGCACAAAAAAAAGGCCTATGGCCCACTGACTCTGTGCCAGTCAAAAACAAACTATTTTAACTTCATTTTCCAGCAGTTGGCCTCACCTCATACTTATTTGGATTGAATTCCATTTTCTCTGACCAGTCTACCTATATCCTCTTGTAATCTAAGGCAATCCTCCTTGTTACTTACCACCCCACAAATTATCATGTTATCTGCGAACTTACAGATCAGCCCTCCTACGATTCAAGTCTAAATTAGCCTAATTTCCTTAGGTCCCATGGGCTCTTACTTTCTTTACCAGTATCCCATTTGGGACCCTATCAAAAGCCTTGCTGAAATCCAAGCAGAATGTTGAATATATTGCTCTCATCTATACACCTGATTACCTCCTCAGAAATTTCAATTAAATTGACCAGACATGACCTCCCTTGAGCAAAATCATGTTGACTCTTCTTGATTAATCTCTGTCTCTTCAATTGCAGGTTAATTCTGTCCCTCAGAGTTACTTCCAATTGTGTCACCACCACTGAGGTTAGTCTGACTGGCCTGTAGTTTCCTGCCTTATCTCTGACTCTTTCCTTGAATAATGGTACCTCATTAGCTGTCCTCCAGTCCTCTGGCCTCTCTTCTGTGACAAGAGAGGAATTGAAAACTATCACCAATGTCCCTCACTCAACAGCCTGGAATACATTTCATCCAGCCATGGCAATTTATCTACTTTTAAGCCTGCCAGACTGCTCGAAACCATCTCTCTTTCTATGGTAATTTCTTTAAGTCTATCACAGTCCTTCTCCCTGAGTTCTATACCTACATTGTCTACCTCACTCGTGAGCGCCTACACAAAATATTGAATTAGAGCTTCACCTTTACCCTTTGGCTCCACACAGAAATTGCCACTGTGGCTCTCAATGAGCTTTCCTCTTTCCCTTATTTAAAGTACTTAGAGTCATAGAGATATACAGCATGGAAACAGACCCTTCGGTCCAACCCGTGCCATTTGGATACAGAACTGGCTCAAAGGTAGAAGACAGAGGGTGGTGGTGGAGGGTTGTTTTTCAGAGTGGAGGCCTGTGACCAGTGGAGTGCCACAAGGATCGGTGCTGAGTCCTCTACTTTTGGTCATTTACATAAATGATTTGGATGCGAGCATAAGAGGTACAGTTAGTAAGCTTGCAGATGACACCAAAATTGGAGG
Source organism: Chiloscyllium punctatum (assembly GCF_047496795.1). Lineage (NCBI taxonomy): Eukaryota > Metazoa > Chordata > Chondrichthyes > Orectolobiformes > Hemiscylliidae > Chiloscyllium > Chiloscyllium punctatum. The sequence goes on along the minus strand of NC_092753.1, from coordinate 70,660,007 downwards.
TGTAGTGGACAGCGAAGAGGATTACCTCAGATTACAACAGGATCTTGATCAGATGGGCCAATGGGCTGAGAAGTGGCAGATGGAGTTTAATTCAGATAATTGTGAGGTGCTGCATTTTGGGAAAGCAAATCTTAGCAAGATTTATACATTTAATGGTAAGGTCCCAGGGAGTGTTGCTGAACAAAGAGACCTTGGAGTGCAGCTTCATAGCCCCTTGAAAGTGGAGTCACAGGTAGATAGGATAGTGAAGAAGGTGTTTGGTATGCTTTCCTTTATTGGTCAGAGTATTGAGTACAGGAGTTGGGAAGTCATGTTGTGACTGTACAGTACATTTGTTTGGCCACTGTTGGAATATTGCATGCAATTCTAGTCTCCTTCCTATTGGAAAGAACCTTGTCGAACGCCTTACTGAAGTCCATATAGATCATATTTACTGCTCTGCCTCATCAATCCTCTTTGTTACTTCCTCAAAAACCTCAATCAAGTTTGTGAGACATGATTTCCCACGCACAAAACCATGTTGACTATCCCTAATCAGTCCTTGACTTTCCAAATACATGTACATCCTGTCCCTCAGGATTCCCTCCAACAACTTGCCCACCACTGACGTCAGGCTCACTGGTCTATTGTTCCCTGGCTTCTCCTTACCACCTTCTTAAACAGTGGCCAACCTCCAGTGTTCCGGCACCTCACCTGTGGCTATCGATGATACAAATGTTTCAGCAAGAGGCCCAGCAATCACTTCTCTAGCCTCCCACAGAGTTCTAGGGTACTTGTAAAGTAACTTAGGGTTATCCTTTATTTTGCCTGCCATTATTCTTTCTTGCCATTTTTTGTTTGCTTGATTTGCCTTTTAAGTTTTCTTTTGTACATTCTGCACTCCTCTAGGCCTTTTGCTTTGAGCCCTCAGTTTCTGCCATGGTCTCCCTCTTTCTCTTTATCCAATCCCTTGATATCAAAATTCACAGGATTTGTTGGTCTCACATTTTGTCTTTATTGGAACATGTTGATCCTGGTCTCCCTACTTCCTCCTTGAATGTGTCCCACTGCTGTGACACACTTTTATCTAAAAGTACCTGCTCCCAGTCCACTTTGACCCAATCATACCTGATGTTATCAAAATCGCTCCCCACCCCGCCCCCCCGCCCCCATTTAGAACTTTGATTCCAGGCTCATCCTTGTCATTTTCCAGAACAATCTTGAATCTAAGGAGCTTTAATCACTGTCTGAAAAGTGCTCCTCCACGATTACTTCAACCAATTGCCTGGTTTTGTTACTAACAATGAAGTCCAGAATCACATTTGTTCTACTTTGTCAGTTGTTAGTGATTTGCCACCAAAATGTTAAAGTCACTGCAACAGTATAAACTTTCAGGCAAAGGTGTCTTGTTTAATAGAGTGAATTGACATTGCATCTTGTCAAAAAGTGATTCCCAGGCTAAAAGTTCCATTTTAATTCTGATAATCCTGGTGATATTCTAATCAGGGTGCTGGAAGAAGTGAGGGAGGGGGCTTGACTAGGGTTGGAACAATAAATTTTCCGCACATCCTAGGGGCAGTGTGGATTACCATAACATTGCATCCCATTTTTAGGAGATGAGCGGAGTTCACAGAGTGGCGAATCTTTGGAATTCATTGCCTCAAATGGCTGTGGAGGCCAGGTCATTGAGTGTATTTAAGACTGAGATAGATAGGTTCTTGAGCATCAAGAGTTATGGGAGAATGGGGTTGAGAACCTTATCAGCCATGATTGAATGGCAGAACAGACTCAATGGGTTGCATGGCATAATTTCTGTTTCTATGTTTTATGGTCTTAAATGCAAGGTGTGAACAAGATCGTCCCAATAGAATACACAAAACAGAAATTGCAGAGAAACTCAGCAGGTCTGGCAGCACCTGTGGAGAAAAAACAATGTTTCTGACCCTTCTTTAGAATTCAGAGTTATTGTTATTTGTTAACTCTTCGTCAAAAATTTAAATAGATGTAAAATGTACAGTAGTTTAGAAGATTTGAATTGGAGAAAGCAAATTCTGAATGGAAATATTTTGGAAATAATGAAAATAAATGCAGATCTGACCTTGCACATTTGTCAGAACAGCAGCTGATTGTGGGATGGAATTTATAGTGGGAACCGAAGCTTTGGCCTTCCAATATTTAATTCAAGGAAATTTTAGTTAATCTAGACAATGGAAGAGCCAGAAAACTAGTGGTAACTTATAGTTGTGCAAGGTCACAATAATGTGAAAACTGTTATGTTTTAAGTTATGTCATCAAGAGGCAGCATGTAAATGAGAAATAGTAGGGAAGCTAACTATAGATCCTATTGCAGGTAGCAGAGGTAACGGTGGAAGAAAAGAAGACATCAGAGGTGATTTGTTTTGGTATGATTAGGTAAGAGTAGAATCAGGCTAAAGCTATTAGAGGATGATAGTGGGGTCAACTGGACAAAAGGAACTGAAGATTGAGAACTATGATGTGGAATAGTGTTACCTTTGTCACAGTCACATAGAATGCCCCACCCAGTTATAGGCAAATGCATCTTAAAATCTGTTTTGAATTTTGATGGATGTGAACATTTATAAATCAGTATAAATGCAGGCACACAAATTCTAGAAAATATGAAGCATGTTGCTTGTAATCCTCACCAACTTTGTGAGGATCCCGAAGAATAGAATTTTTTTTTGTCATGTACAAAAGTCCACACTTCCTTTTCTTTGTATTTCCAGTATAATGCTGTCTCATAAAATAATTATTGTGTGCCTTCCACATACACTAAAAAAAACCAAACCAGTTCAGTCAACTTATAAAATTAAAGAATCCTGTTGGAACATGAGTATATAACATTTCTCAGTTTTTGTTTTAAACATAGATTTATGTGTTTTTTATTTCAAGACTGTTGTCTGTTTTAAGCTAGTCTTTTTTTAAAACCATTCCGCTCATAGAGCAAACTCAATCATTTGATGAGATTATGGCTGATCCGATTTGGAGGTTCTGGTATTGGACTGGGATGTACAAAGTTAAAAATCACACAACATTAGGTTATAGTCCAACAGGTTTATTTGGGAGCATTAGCTTTCAGAACGCTGCTCCTCCATCAGGTGGTTATGGAGTATAAGATCATAAGACACAGAATTTATAGCAGAAGTTTACAGTGTGATGCAACTGAGTTGATATATTGAAGAAGACCTGGATTGTTTGTTAAATCTCTCATGGAGGATGGGTTTAAAGAGGAAATTCAAAAATTTTCAGACAGAAATTGCAATAAGTTTGGTCGTGAATGCTGAGGAGATACGCAAATGCTCTGAATTGGACGAACAGTATTCTGGGAGACTGGTAAAACTGGATTAGGTTACAGAGGTTATGAGGAACACAGCCGTAGAGGAAGTGAAATCTGAATTTGGGCAGCTCAGTGGTAAGCACTGCAGCCCCTCAGCGCCAGGGACCCAGGTTCGATTCCAGCCTTGGGTGACTGTGTGAAGTTTGCACATTCTCGCCGTGTCTACGTGGGTTTCCTTCGAGTGCACCAGTTTCCTCCCACAGTCCAAAGATGTGCAGGTCAGATGAATTGGCCATGCTAAATTGCCCATAGTGTTAAGTGCATTAGTCAGAGGGAAATGGATCTGGGCGGGTTACTCTTTGGAGGGTTGGTGTGGATTTGTTTGAAGGTGTGAGGTTAAAGTCTGGCTGTCTGTGCCCCAATGTTCAGACTGATTTCTATTTCTTAAAAAGGGGCTTGCAGAATCTTACGTGGATTCATGCAGTTTTTGAGCAAAATAAAATGTAATTCTGCAAGCTCATCTGATAATCTTCAACTCTACTTTCTAGCCTTTTTCCTGTAGCCCTTGAAGCCCTTACTGATTAAAAAAATCTATCTCAGTCTTTAATAACTTGACCCAGCCTCTTTAGCGCTCTGTAGTAAAGAATTTCACAAATTCATTACCTTATCAGGGAAGAAAATCCTCCTCATCTCTAGCTTAAGTGTGTAACCCATTATCTTGAGATTATACTGTCTGGTCTTAGACACTCTCACAAGGAGAACTAACCTTTCTGTATCTGCTCTGTCAAGTTCATTGAAAATTGTGTATGTTTCAATAAGATCATCACTCATTCTTCTAACTTTCCAGTGAGAACAGGCTCAACCTATTCAACATCTCCTAAATCAGTCCCTCCATACCTGATAGATGTGTAAATCTTCTCTGGACTGCCTTCAATGCTAGATATCTTCACTCTGATAAAGGGGCCAAATCTATTCACAGTATTCCAGCAGTGGTCTGAAGCATCACTACTTTTATACTCCATTCCCTTTGAAATAAAGGCCAACATTTTGTTTGCTTTACCCATTACCTGTTGAACTTGATGCTAGCTTTTTGTAATTCATACACAAGGATTCATTCATTCATCCCTCCGTGCTGGATTTTACAGTCTTTCTCGATTTTAAATAATATTCAGTTCCTCTATTCTTCCTGCCAAAGCATAGTTTTGTCCACTCGTTTAACCTGTTTTTTGACCTTGTACCATTACCACTGATTCATACCCACTTCTTGTCTTCAAGAGGGAGCAGTCCAATTCAAGTAAGACACTGTCAGTTGCAGTAGGGGAATTATAGGTCATCTGTCACTAATGCAGCTGCTGACTGCTGCATGTTCTTTCCAGAGACGGCACTTTTCTGAGGCAATATGGAGGCACAATTTGTCATACTTCAGTTTTACCCTGTAGGGATATCAGTGCTGACCATTTCCACCTATCTAAGTCCGGCTGCCATAAAGTTATATCTTACTCGCATTAATCCTTGTACTTTAATTTTGGCTGCTCAACAGGTCTACTTCGACCACCAAGCTCTCCATATTGTGCATTGTTTGGTGGGTGACCATTATCCAATCTAACAGCTTGCCTTAAGCCATTGTGGTCAATGTAGTTTTGTCTTTTTAGGGACTCTGCTGCCAATGGATCCCAAAGTGTCTTGTGCTTGGATGTTGTGTTGATCACTGTTAAAAATCACACAACACTAGCTTAGTCCATTCTCCACAATCACCTGATGAAGGAACGACGCTCCGAAAGCTAGTGCTTCCGAATAAACTTGTTGGACTTTAACCTGGTGTTGTGTGATTTTTAAAAAACTTTATACTTTTACTGAAAAAATAGATTTTTTTTAATATTAAAAGTACAAAACAATACAATTCAAAACAGTACAAAATAAACCAACGCAAAAAAAATCCCAAACCCATCCTCATGTACAAATGTATAAACGTATATAGAAAAATATAGAATTTTTTAAAAATCCAAACTGGCTATTTAACTAAATAAATAAATAACCAACAAGAAGCAAATAAATAGTAATAACTCAGCCCAGCCAAACAAAATGCTCATACGTTCACAGTTCCTCTTCCCTAGATATTGGACACGTGAAACACAATTGTTACAGCTATGTAAAAGCCCTTGTTAATGTGGCAGATAAATCTGTGTCAAGGTATTCCAAAAAGGGCTGCCATGTCTTATAAAAATTCTCAGTTTTGTGGTGTACCATATTGTAAGAAAATCCGGGGGAATATGCTCCATAAGAATCTTCCGCCAACCCAACAGACCTGGGGGGGGCAGTTTTCGGATATCCAACCTCGCAAGATATTCTTTCTTGCACAGAACGTGAGAATATTGAAAAGTTTTATCTTATGCGCGTCTGTAGGAAATAAAATGGGCAGGCCAAAAAGGAGAGAGATAGGGTCCTTCTCCACCCTTACACCCAAAATTCTCTCCATTGAGCCCGCCACAGCACTCCAATATGTTTGAAGCCTATTGCAAGACCAGAGACAATGGGTAAGAGTACCCGTACAGACCCTTGCACTTGGGACATACTGAAGATATCCCTGGTTTAATTTTTGACAAACCGTCTGGAGCAAAGTGGACCCTGTGGAGAATGTTTAACTGTAAAGCATGGGTCCTATTGCAAATTGATATCTTCCTTGCATTCTCCCAAATATCCTCCCATGCCTCTTAGGAGACTTCAACATCCAGCTCTCTTTCCCATATCCTGCAGAGTCGATCAAACTCATCTGAGGACGCACCCCCCCCCCCCCCCCCCCCCCCCGCCAATTGATGATATCAAGTACTTAGCACTTAGCACCCCCTCTGTATGTCAGATTTGCAGGGACCAGTCAAAAGTATGGTCATTTTTGAATAAAATCCCTAACTTGAAAAAAAACAAAAGAGATCTCTGTCAGATAACTCGTGCTTCCATACTAACTGATCGAATGACATCATTACGTCTTCCTCAAATAAATCACCCATGCAAGACACACCCTTAGCTGCCCAATATCTAAATCCTAAATCTATCACACCCAGTTGAAAACCCAGCGTACCCACTATAGGCATAAACAAAGATGTTTTGCCAATATTGCGTTCCCTCTGCAGAATTGCCCTCCATGCTTAACTTTGTTGATGACTGCTGGGTTATAGCAGTCTTCCCTCACTGTCCTCATTTTGTCCAAAAACAGCAAACTGGTAAGGGGGCACTTTGACTGGGAGGCTTCGATATCTAGCCGTATTGAAGGAGGATCTTCACAAACCCAATCACTGATGTAGGACAAAAGCGAGCTTAATTGGTCATTTTTAATGTCTGGAAGGTCCACTCCCTTCAGTCTGAGAGGCAGTTGCAGTTTGGCTAATTTAATGAGGGGCCACTTATGATGCCAAATTAAGGAGCTGAACCAGCCGTTCAGTCTCCTGAGTGTTTGCTTATTGAAAATCAGGGGAAGTATCCGTATAGAGTATAGCAAACAGGGGAGAATATTCATCCTAATAAGTGCTATCCGACCTAACCACGAGACTGGAAGTGCCTCCCATCTTTGAAGATCTTGTTTAATTTTTCCAGATAATTGGATAAAATGGATTTTGAACAGTATTTGCCCAGCTTGTCACCATGCTCATATAACCTTTGCTTTGCAAAAGCCAGCTCCTTCTTTGCTGTCTGCATGAGCACGGAATTTAGTGCAGACCATAGTGCCATAATCCTTTGTAGTTTGACCAACGAGGGTCTGTCAAAATAGGCCTTCTCGGCTGCCTTTAACTGTGCTTCAAGGAGACGTTGCTGCTCACCCTTCTGCCGCTTCCTACTGGCGGAATATGAAATAACTAACCTCCTAACATAGGCTTTGGTAGTTTTCCAGAAGACGGATGAGCTATCAACCAAGCCTGTGTTGATGTCTAGGAACGCCCGAAATTCCCGAGAGAAATACTCCACAAACTTCTTATCCTTGAGGATTTGCCAGTACCTCGAACCCACTGTAACGTCCTTAATCTTAACCATAAGGTACACTGGAGCATGATCAAAGTTGGTAATATTACCAATCGTACAAGATGCCACCAAATCCAGGGTTACTGCAGGGGTCAGAAAAATATCAATCCTGGTGTGACGTCTGTGCAGATTGGAGAAAAACGTAAACTCCCTACCTGTAGGGTGGAGACGCCTACCTCCCTACTCCCACACAGACACACTAACTGTTTAGTTTGAACAGAGGGTATTGCGGGATATTTGGGCAACTGTCTACTGTGGGATCCATAAAGCAGTTAAAATCTCCCCCTATAATGATGTGCCAGGACTCGAGAGTTATCAGTTTAGAAAAAGCATCTACCAAAAATTTAAGGGGATGAGCTGGAGGGCAATAAGCATTTAAAACGCCATATTCTTTCCCATTTGTCAAGGCTGTAAGAATTACAAGCCTCCCGTATGTGTCTTTAAATGGGAGGTTCTTCCTAACCAATATAGCCACTTCCCTACTTCTGGTATTCAGTGATTAAAAATAAACTCAGTCAAATCCACTCCAAATGCTCCTTGTCATCCAAATGTGTCTCCTGTAACAAAGCAATATTCACCTCCTTTCTAAGACTCAAGAGTACCTTCTTCATCTTAATCAGTGAGTGACTTCCCTTGATATTCCAGGTACACCATTTAATCAATAGACAATAGACAATAGATGCAGGAGTAGGCCATTCTGCCCTTCGAGCCTGCACCGCCATTCAATATGATCATGGCTGATCATTCCTAATCAGTATCCTGTTCCAGCCTTATCTCCATACCCCTTGACTCCACTATCTTTAAGAGCTCTATCCAATTCTTTCTTAAAAGAATCCAGAGACTGGGCCTCCACTGCCCTCTGTGGCAGAGCATTCCACACAGCCACCACTCTCTGGGTGAAGTAGTTTCTCCTCATCTCTGTCCTAAATTGTCTACCCCGTATTTTTAAGTTGTGTCCTCTGGTTCGGCACTCCCCCATCAACGGAAATGTGTTCCCTCCTGCCAGAGTGTCCAGTCCTTTCATAATCCTATACGTTTCAATCAGATCCCCTCTCAGTCTTCTAAACTCAAGGGTATACAAGCCCAGTCGCTTCAATCTTTCCGTGTAAGGCAATCCTGCCATTCCAGGAATTGACCTCGTGAACCTACGCTGCACTCCCTCAATAGCCAGAATGTCTTTCCTCAAATTTGGAGACCAGAACTGTACACAGTACTCCAGGTGTGGTCTCACCAGGGCCCTGTACAGCTGCAGAAGCACCTCTTTGCTTCTATACTCAATCCCTCTTGTTATGAAGGCCAGCATGCTATTAGCCTTCTTCACTACCTGCTGTACCTGCATGCTTGCCTTCATTGACTGGTGGACAAGAACACCCAGATCTCTCTGAACAGCCCCTTTACCTAATCAAATCATTAGCCATAATCTTCTGCAATAACATTTAAATTCCAGAGAGGAGGAACCTGAACCACAAACAGCTGAGCCTTAGTGTCACATGATCCACCAAATAGAAAAACTACATAAACTAAAACCACTACATTTAACAAAACTACAAAACTATTGAGAATAAAAAAAACAAAATCCAAAAAACAAACCAACATATAAAACGCCAACAACACTGAGTAGGGGAACTCTCCCTCTGTCTAGAGGGGGCAACTATCCATCCCAAACTGCCCATAAGTAGGCATTTAGACATCCCAACCACCTTCACTTCTCCTAGCTAGAGCCGCACTGCAAACACAAGCAGAAAAGAATAAACACCCCATAAAATACCAGCATGAATAAAAACATTTTCTCTTTTTTTAAAAAAAGGGAATAAATACCCCTATCCTTTGGTATATCCTAACTTAAAAACTGAAAATGTACATCTCAACTGCCGCCAAACATAGTTTAAACCAAATTATCATCAATAGTGAAAAAAAGAAAGACTAAGCTCCAACTGGACTTCGTCCATTTCTTTTACAAAACGATAAAGACATACCCAAACAACACTCTTTATGTATGCTAAAATTGTTCAAATTAGGTTAGTTTGTCCACAAAGTCTCTTGCCTTCTCCAACATGTCAAAGAGATGTATGGCTCCATCTAAAGTGATCCAAGGCACCGCTGGATACCTCAGAGGACTGAAACCCAAGCTCTGTCAGTCTTCTCTTGACACAGTCTGAAAGATTTTTGTTTCTGGATCACCGCCGCTGAAAAGTCCTGAAGCAAATGATCTTAGAGTCCTCGTAAATTAGGACCTTCGGATGCTTCGCCTCCATGACTCTCTCCTTATCTCCGTAATGATGGAACCGCACCAGGAGAGGACAAGGACGTTAACCCAGGCCCGATCTCCACGCTGCAACGCAGTGAGCCCTCTCTATCTTTAATCCTCTTGTGTCAGCCTCCAAGTCAAGGAATTTCGGCAGCCAATCCTCAATAAATTCTGCAGGCCGCTCACCTTCCTTACCCTCAGGCAGAGCGATGATCTGAATGTTTTTTTTCTCCTGCCCTTGTTCTCAAGCTCATCCACTTGGTCACGCAAATTGCAGACCTGCGTCTCCAGGGCTTGGATCTTATCCTTGGATGAACTGGCATCAGCTTCCACCACTGTGACCCTGTGTTCCACCACATCCTCTTCTCCAGGTCTGCAGCATGAGAGAGATTGGAGGCAGCTTCTTTTCATTTCGTTTCCCCAGCACCTCGCGAGATTTCGAGAGCTCATTCACCAGGGCCTGGAAAGTACTCGACTCAGAGGATCCTGCAGGCTGTGCTGCAGACTCTGCCTCAGATGCACCTCCTCCCTTTTTTGGCATCTCTGCATGGCTGGAAACACAAGTAAGTTAATTTTAGAAGTTTTTTGGGACTCCACGATCTTTCCGGAGTCCCAAGATATCGCGATGGCCTGGGTTGGATGGCTTAAAGGTTCATCCCACTTGTAAAGCAATGCGGAGCTCTGCAGTGTGATCTTCTCGGATCGTTGCCCTCTTGGATCCTCTATTGTGTGATTTTTAACTTTGTACACTCCAGTCCAACACCAGTGTCTCCAAATCATGTTGGTCATTGACTCTTAATCATTTAGAAACTAAGTTAATAATATGGTTTTCTGTATTACAGCTTTCAAAATCTGAGCTTGTTTATTGAAGTTTTCTTTGGACCCTTAAAATTAAGACTTGCCATGCAATTTTGTGGTCGAAATAATTTCTGGAACTTTGTCAAGATATACTCTGTAAATGTACAGCAGTGGATGAAAGTTGGCATGAAGCTCAAAATATACTTGCTAAAAGAGAGAGTACATAAATATTGCACAAATCAGCAATGCTTTATATGTAAAGAGTAGACAGGCTAGGCCTGTATCCCCCGGAGTCGAGACGAGTCAGAGGTGACAATTGAAAAATCCTGAGGAGACTTGACTGGGTGGAGTTGGAGGTGAAAAGGATGTTTCTTGTGCCATAATCTAAAAATAGGGGTCACAGTTTAAAAATAAGGGGTCACACATTTAAGACAAGGGAAAAGTAAATAGAGGGTTGTAAATCTTTGAATGCAAAATCTTTTATTATTTTTAAGGCCAAGGTTTATTGATTCTTGACCTCCAAGGGAATGAAAGGTTGTCAAGGGCATGCAGGAATGCAGGGTTGAGGTTAAAATCAGAGTTCCCTTGATGTTAATAAGTGGTGGAGTTGGATTGAAGGATAAAAAGACCCTCTTGGGAGTCATCTACATGCCCCCAAACAGTAGTCTAGTTGTCGGATGTAAGTTGAATTAGGAGCTGAAATTGGCCTGTCGCAAAGATGTTCCTACAGTTGTTATGGGGGATTTTAACATGCAGGTAGACTGGGAGAATCAGGATGGTATTGGACCTCAACAAAGAGACTTTGTGGAGTGCCTCAGAGATGGATTCTTAGAGCAGCTGGTGCTGGAGCAGACCAGGGAGAAGGCAATTCTGGATCTGGTATTGTGTAACGAACCAGAATTGGTCAGAGACCTCGAAGTGAAGGAGCCATTGGGAAGTAGTGAACATAATACATTAAGCTTCAATCTGCAATTTGAGAGGGAGAGGGTACAGTCGGCAGTGACAGTACTTCTGTTGAATAAAGGGAACTTTGGAGCTATGAGGGAGGAGCTGGCCAAAGTTCAATGGTGCAATACCTTAGCAGGGATGACCGTGGAGGAACAATGGCGGATATTTCTGTGTCTAATGCAGAAGTTGCAGGATCAGTTCATTCCTAAAAGGAAGAAAGATCCCAGGAAGAGGTATGGGCGGCCGTGGCTGACGAGGGAAGTTAAGAAACATATAAAGTTAAAAGAGAAAAAGTATAACATAGCAAAGATAAGTGGGAAAACTGAGGACTGGGAAGCTTTTAAAGAGCAACAGATGATTACTAAGAAGGAAATACGCAGAGGAAAAATGAGATACGAAGGTAAACTGGCCAATAATATAAGGGAGGATAGTAAAAGCTTTTTTAGGTATGTGCAAGGCAAAAAAATGGTTAGGACTAAAATTGGGCCCTTGAAGACAGAAACAGGGGAATATATTATGGGGAACAAAGAAATGGCAGAAGAATTAAATGGATACTTCAGATCTGTGTTCACTGGGGAAGACACAAGCAATCTCCCTGAGGTAACAGTGGCTGAAGGACCTGAACTTAAGGGAATTTATATTTGCCAGGATTTGGTGTTGGAGAGACTATTAGGTCTGAAGGTTGATAATTTTCCAGGGCCTGATGGTCTACATCCCAGGGTACTGATGGAGGCGGCTCGGGAAATCGTGGATGCGTTGGTGATTATTTTCCAGAGTTCGATAGATTCGGGATCGGTTCCTGAGGATTGGAGGGTGGCCAATGTTATACCACCTTTTAAGAAAGGTGGGAGAGAGAAAGCAGGAAATTATAGACCAGTTAGCCTGACCTTAGTGGTGGGAAAGATGCTGGGATCTATTATAAAGGATGAAATTACGGCACATCTGGATAGTAGTAACAGGATAGGACAGAGTCAGTATGGATTTATGAAGGGGAAATCATGCTTGACTAAGCTTCTTGAATTTTTTGAGGATGTAATTCTGAAGATGGACGAGGGAGATCCAGTAGATGTAGTGCACCTGGACTTTCAGAAAGCTTTTGATAAAGTCCCACACAGGAGGTTAGTGAGTAAAATTAGGGCGCATGGTATTGGGGGCAAAGTACTAGATTGGATTGAAAATTGGTTGGCTGATAGGAAAAAAAGGGTAGTGATAAATGGCTCCATTTCGGAATGGCAGGCAGTGACCAGTGGGGTACCGCAGGGATCCGTGCTAGGACCGCAGCTTTTTACAATATATGTTAATGATATAGAAGATGGTATCAGCAATAACATTAGCAAATTTGCGGATGATACAAAGCTGGGTAGTAGGGTGAAATGTGATGAGAATGTTAGGAGATTACAGGGTGACCTGGACAAGTGAGGTGAGTGGGCAGATACATGGCCGATGCAGTTTAATGTGGATAAATGTATGGTTATCCACTTTGGTGGCAAGAACAGGAAGGCAGATTACTACCTAAATGGAATCCATTTAGGTAAAGGGGCAGTACAGAGAGATCTGGGTGTTCTTGTACACCAGTCAATGAGGCAAGCATGCAGGTACAGCAGGTATTGAAGAAGGCTCATAGCTTGCTGGCCTTCATAACAAGAGGAATTGAGTATAGAAGCAAAGAGGTTCTTCTGCAGCTGTACAGGTCTCTGGTGAGACCACACCTGGAGTACTGTGTGCAGTTCTGGTCTCCAAATTTGAGGAAAGACATTCTGGCTATTGAGGGAGTGCACGTAGGTTCACGAGGTCAACTCCTGGAATGGCAAGATTACCTTACACTGAAAGACTGAAGCAACTGGGCTTGTATACCCTTGCGTTTAGAAGACTGAGAGGGGATCTGATTGAGACATATAAGATTATGAAAGGATTGGACACTGGCAGCAGGAAACATGTTTCCGCTGATGAGTGAGTGCCGAACCAGAGGACACAGCTTAAAAATACGGGGTAGATCGTTTCGGACAGAGATGAGGAGAAACCTCTTCACCCAGAGAGTGGTGGCTGTGTGGAATGCTCTGCCCCAGAGGGCAGTGGAGGCCCAGTCTCTGGATTCATTTAAGAAAGAGTTGGATAGAGCTCTCAAAGATCGTGCAATCAAGGGTTATGGAGATAAGACAGGAAGAGGATACTGATTAGGAATGATCAGCCATGATCATATTGAATGGCGGTGCAGGCTCGAAGGGCAGAATGGCCGACTCCTGCACTTATTGTCTATTGTCTATTGAAGGGTCAAGTGGCTCTTGTTTGTATTTGCTTTCAGTAAATTATGATGTCCCCAGTTCTTATCAAGTGCTAATGGGTAATCATGTTCATGTCCAAGATTTATAGTACACTTGATTTGCCATTTCTGTCTATTTTGGATTGTGTGAAAAAGATGACTTAAAAGTGTTTGATCTGATTTGGCCAACACTGGTTTAAATCAATTACCTTTTATATCAAGTGACAATGTACTTGATAGTTTATATTTTAGGTCACAATTTATTTGGTTTCTGTTTCTAATAAAACAAATCACGTGGTCACTTTGATGGAGCAAGTTTTGTTCAAAATTAATTCATTTCAATAAATAACTTTCCATAGTCTAATCTGTAAAAGATTCTTTTGCTGTAAATCCTGCATCAATAGTCCTGGTTGACTGCCAATGTAACTTCCAGTTTCTGGCTTATAAATTTGCATCATGTGCCAGGGATTTTTCCATGACACCAGTCTTCTCTCACTTCCATTTGCTGATTACTTTTCAAAATGTAAAATTAGCTGTAGAATCTGCATATCAAGTTAGCATAATTGACTTCTTGGAAACAGGAATGTCAAGCTGAATCCATTTAAGCAAAGGGTATTCTAAGGCGTAGCTTGGCATTGAGCCATTTCTAGGTAAGGTAATGAAGTGCTGGTAAGAAATTTGCAAAAGATGCTCTTTTATTTCCCCTTCATGTTGGGGAAAGGTTTCTTCCTGTCTATGCTCTCCTGTGCTCATATTTTATACATCATCTCAATCATGCCTCCCTTGATCTCCTCTGCTGTAAGGAAAACAACCCTAGTCTATCCAATCTTTCTTCATAACTGATATTCGGCAATCTGGGCACCATCATGATAAGCCTCCTCGGCACCCTGTCCGATGGTGTCACATCACTCCAAAAGTGTGGATTCCAGAACTGCACACACTCTCGCTGTGGTCTAACCAGTGTTTTATACCTTTTCAGCAGAACTACCTTGTGCTTAAATTCTATGCCTTGGCTAATGAAGGCATTTCGTAGAGTCATAGGGTCATAGTGATGTCTAGCATGGAAACCGACCCTTCGGTCCAACTTGTCCATGCCAACCAAATATCCTAATCTAATCTAGTCACATTTGCTAGCACCTGGCCCATATCCCTCCAAACCCTTCCTATTCATATACCCATCCAGACGCCTTTTAAATGTTACAATTATACTCGCCTTCACCACTTACTCTGGCAGCTCATTATATACATGTACCACCCTTTGCGTGAAAAAGTTGCCCCTTAGGTCCCTTCGAAAATTTTTCCCCCTCTCACCCTAAACCTATGCTGTCTAGTTCTGGACTCCCCTTGTGTTGTGTTAACTACATTATCCGCCTGCCTGATCTCTTAAGGGACAGGTGTATATGCACACCAAGTTCTCTGTAATCCTCTGTGCTTCTCAAGGTTCTGTTGTTCATCATTTAAGCTTGCTTTATTTGTCATACCCAAGTGTAACCCCTCACACTTATCTGAACTGACTTCCATTTGCCACTGATCAACCCATCTGACCAGTCTATATCTTCCTGTAATCTAAGGCTATCCTCCTCACTATTTATTATTCCGTCAGTTTTTGTGTCATCTCCTAGATTTAAGTCTAAATCCTTTAGATAAACCTCAATCAGCAAGCGGCTTAATATTGACTCCTGTCGGAACTCGCTAGACACACACTTCTAGTCTGTAACAATGACCCATCAACTCCATTTTGTGAAAGGAAAGCAGTGCAAAAGCCCTGTAAGTGATCTGTGCACCTCTTTAATCTCCAGGTATTAAAATCATGTCTCAAAATGAGTCAGCTTTGCCCGTACACTGGTTTAGTCAGGGATCTGTACAATACAACAGCATTGCCACTCAAGGGAAATGCCGTTATGACTTCAGTCAGTTCAGTCAACTGCAATCCAAAAACGTGCAGGTTAGATGGATTGGCCTTCCTAACTGTCCCGTTAGAGACAAAAAAAAAGCTGCAAATACTGGAATCCAAAGCAGACGAGCAGGAGTCTGGAAGAACGCAGGACAGGCAGCATCAGAAAGAGGAGAAGAAAATGTTTCAGGTAGAACATTTTGCCCCATAGCGCCCAGGGATGTGCAGGCTAAGTGGATTAGCCACAGTAAATTAGGGATTTGAGGGATAAAGTGGGGACCTGGGTCTGGGTAGATGCTCATTGGAGGGTCAGTGCAGACTCAATGAGCCGAGTGGCCTCCTTCTACAATAAAGATTCTATTATTCTATGAATTCATGAGACACTTTGCTGTTCCTTGTTCAGATAGATTTATCTCCTTTTGGGGAAGGAGCACGGCTTCTAGAATAGGAGTTGCTTCAGGAGTTGGACAGAGGGCTGACACAACATTAATGTTTATTAGCATACTGTCAGCTTTTCATATTTATAAAGGATTCAATTCACCATTGGATGAGTGTTCTTGCCACCTGCAATTTAGAATCTCAGATGTCCAGTGAAAATACAATGGATGAATCCCCTGCTTTATTTTAACCACCAACTGGAGCATCTGGTTTTGTCTGACATTGACCTGTAACGTCTTCAGCAGAATGCTTGGGCCAAGTCATATCTTGACTGTAAAATTTTGAGTTATGGAATTGCATGCAAATCACAAACTACAGGTGTGTAAACAAGAAAAAGACTGCAGATATAAATATTTACCTAACTCATTAAAAATTATTTTTAATACTATAGATTTTACTTTTTAAGATTCAAATATCAGTACCGTATCTCCTAGGTTTTTGCTCCTAAAGTACTGTTCTAAATTGGTCGTCTCAAAACAATTCTGACAGTTGTTTTCAAACAATAGATTTCTGACTTGGAATGTAGTGATCAGGAAATGGAATCAATGCTAAAGCATCGAAAGGCAGATACAAGAAGCAGACCGTTCAGCCCCACCATTCGCTATGATCATGGTTGATCATCCAACTCAGTACCCCGTTCTCGGTTTTTCCATACCCTTTGCTCTCTTTAGTGCTAAGAACTAAATCTAAATCCTGATATGAAAACATTTGATGCTTTAGACAGAATCACTTTCTGTGGCAGAGAATTCTATCGGCTCACCATTCTCTCGTGAAGAAATTTCTCCTCACCTCAGTCCTAACTGACCTATCTCATACTTTTAAACTGTGATCCTTGGTTCTGGACTCCCCTGCCATTGGGAAAGTCCTTCTGCTTTTGCCCTGTCTAGTTCCATTAGAATTTTATACATTTCAGTGAGATCCCCCCCCCATACCTCTAAATCCAGTGAATGTAGTCTTGACTGAATCAGTCTCTCTTCATACCTCAGTCCTGCCATCCCAGAAATCAGTCTGGTAATCCTTTGTGCAATCCCTCCATATCCCAAACATTCTTCCTCAGATAAGGAGACAACAGCTTGGCATTTACCCCAGGGATGGAAGGTAATAACATCATTGTATAAAGGAAGATAATTGTGGTTGTTTGAGCTGGTAGCAGCACTACGGATGACCCAAACCCAAAAGGTCAAGCTTTTGACTGCTGCTGCAGTGGCCTGCGCAGTATACCATGGATGTTAAAATGTGTATGTGTTAGAAGCAGGGAGAATTAATGCATCATAATGTCTAATTTCCATTTGAATGTGGTCCACATGAGAGGTGAATGTGCAGCATTCACCTCATGAGAGGAGAGGAAGATTCCTTTCTATTCTTAATTAAAATTTGCAGCATCCTCAAAGTTATTGGTTACCTGGGATTAATATTTGTAAGAAAACAAATAGTACCATTGAAATTGACTCTGTATACAATCGGTGTTGTCTCATGGCAGATTTCTGGCTCATTATCTGCTGTTGCTTCCTCTTGAGCTGCTTTCTTGGCATTTACTTTGTCAGTAGTGGTTTGCCATTACCTTCCACTCTGTGTCAGAATGAGGAGGAAGATCCTAAGTCTAACTTGGACAAACTGGAAATCAAACCTGCATTGTTGGCACCGGTCAACTGAGCTATCCAGCCTCCATGTTTAAACTATGACTTACCAAATTATCCTGCTATGGTTTTGAGAGTCTTAAATTCTCAAAAGTGCGAAGACCAATGTTGTAGTGTTCAGTGCAGACTTAATAAACAATGCCGATTGCTGTTATAATTTCCAGCTGTGTGGTCATGATGTTTATGATGTGTTGTGAAGGGATAAATGAACCACACAGTATAAATTCAATCCAGATGAATTAATTGGACTAACTGATTTGATCAAGATTTTCAATGTTCAGTGTTGTGTTTGCATAGTACAGAATACCATTTGTACGGAAATGTATCTTAATTTAAATAGCATATCAATCACAGTAGAAATTGTGTCTCTGCAGCAGGGCTTGTACATAACCATTTGACTCAAAGGTAAGAGTGAAAGCTTAGGCATCACGGAGACCAAAACTTACTTTAATGATTGCTGGAATAACAGTAATATTGTGTGATGGAGATTTAGTCTAAAGAGTTTCCGCATTTATATTTGAAGTCATAGAGCTCTACAGGAGGGACAGCTGTACAGATCCTTCAGTCAAACTCGTCCTTGCCATCAGATATTCTCCATTAATCTAGTTCCATTTACCAGCATTTGGTCCATATCCCTCTAAAACTTTCCTAATCAATGAATAGGAAGGATTTAGAGGGATATGGGCCAAATGCTGACAAATGGGGTTATATTAAATTAAGATATCATCTGGTCGGCATGGACCAGTTGGACTGAAAGATCTGTTTTCATGCAGTGCAGCTCTATGACTCTAAGTATAAATGAGGGAGCACATCTCCATCACACAATATTACTGTTATTCCAGCAACCATTAAAGTAAGTTTTGATCTCGGTGATGCCTTTGCGGTACACTCACCTTTTGAGTCACATTGTTATGTTCAAGTTGAGAGTGCGGTGCTGAAAAAGCACAGCAGGTCAGGCGGCATCCGAGGAGCAGGAAAATCGATATTTCAGGCAAAAGCCCTTCATCAGGAAGAGCCTTTTCAGCACCACACTCTCGACTCTAATCTCCAGCATCTGCAGACCTCACTTTTGCCTGGTTATGTTCAAGACCCGTTACAGAGATACAATGCCTTATCTAGACTTGTGCTTCTGTACAGTACTAAGGCAGTGCTGCACTGTTGGATGTGTTTTATTTGGTTGAAACCCTGAACTAACCTTCTGGTACACAGGAAAAAAAAAATTCAATTTGAAAAATGTCATCAGGGAGTTCTGTCTTGGCAAGTCCTCAATTAGCATCACAGAAAGCAGAGCCTCCTGATTTCCTATGCTGTTAAATTTAGGATCTTGATTTTGGCATTTCTTTGTTACAAAATGGCTGCAGTTTAGAGCCACCTAATTGGATGTGAAACAATTTGGATTGTCTGGGAACATCGCATACTATACAAATGCATGTTCTCTCTTCAAGAAACTTGCATCTTTAGATTTAAAGCTTGTTACCCTCTGTTAGGACCAAGGCCTATTTATTACGGACCCCTTTTTGAACCATCATAGCATTCACAGCGTATGAGATGATCCAGAAATGCTGGACCCTAAGTCTCATCATGGAAAATACATTCCTTTATTCCTCAGCAGATCAATCATTTTTATCTTGTCATTTTTTAACAATACAACAATTCTATCACAGCCACCGCTCTACAAACAAAGTAATTTCAATCAGCACTGGACTTGGTGTTCAACACTCTTGGGCCAATCTATCTAATTATCATTCTCAACATTCCAAAATGTGCTTGGTGAAATTCAAGTTGCTTGCAATCTATTTTATCTTAAGAGTAAGCAGGTATCATGGAAATCTTTTCACGAAATAAATTGAATTGCAAAGTTTGGGAGAAGATTTGTAGCTCGGATGCTCGTTGTTGTGGTTCTGTTCGCCGAGCTGGGAATTTGTCTTGCAAACGTTTCGTCCCCTGTCTAGGTGACATCCTCAGTGCTTGGGAGCCTCCTGTGAAGCGCATCTGTGCTGTTTCCTCCGGCATTTATAGTGGCCTGTCTCTGCTGCTTCCGGTTGTCAGTTCCGGCAGAGTCTGTGGATGAGTGCCATCAACAAACACATCGACCTGGACCCAATATACCGGCCACTACAGTGGACAGCCGGAACTGACAACCGGAAGCAGCAGAGACAGGCCACTATAAATGCCAGAGGAAACAGCACAGAAGCGCTTCACAGGAGGCTCCCAAGCACTGAGGATGTCACCTAGACAGGGGACGAAACGTTTGCAAGACAAATTCCCAGCTCGGTGAACAGAACCACAACAAATTGAATTGCAGTAAACATGCAATGTGTTCTTGCACTCTAATAAACTTTTGTCTGTTCTGCCTTTAGGACCCTGTTTTCCCCTCTCCCTTGGGTATTATTCAAGCTTTCCCCTAAAAGTAAAATTGATACCTGCTTTAACTACTCCAAATGGCAGTGACATCCACATATTGACCACTCTGTTCAAAGAATTTCTCTTAGTTTCTAAAATTTGATTCATTAATGTGCTAATTAATCAATAAGCTCCTTATTCCGAACTCATGCACAAGCTTCTCCAGGTGCATCTTGCTCCGTCTTACCTGACAATTTCAGCATATCGATATGGTAAATGTCTTGTAAAATTTTTTCTGTATTTTCCCTGGTTCTTCAATATTCTCCTTGTGTATGAAGATCAAAACTGCCCATCATGATCCTCTGGAAATGACCAGTCAACATGTTGTTTCAGAGCGTCTAAACATTAGACCTGAGAAGTAAAACACAATCAGAATAACCTGGCATGAGAGAAGCAAGAGATTAAATACACAAATAAAAGCTTAAAAGCTTTGCTGTATGACGTGTTTATGTTTAGAAGTCAATCGGTAAAGAACGCCACGAGAATAAAGTCAAGTACTGTAGAAGCGACGAAACTGGCTGTCGCTTGGAGCGGTACTCTGTAGAAAAGTCAACAACAAACTCGTACAATTTGAACTCAGTGTTTTAATTGCCTTGCTCAAATCAAATAGAAATCGTGATGATCTCTTTCTCTTTTTGGCCTTTTTAATTCGTGTCTGAGTTTGTTTAAAGTAATGGGTAATAAAGGTTTGTTATTTTCTAGTTTCATAGCTATCTAATTTGGTCGTGAACCTCTGTTTACTCAAGTGTCTGGTATTGTTGTTAACTACTTGTTGAACCATTTTGTTGTCAATCCCCAAATACTTATCATAATTCTCGTTATAGATTTTGTTTTCCTAGTTTTCCATATGATACAAGAATCAAACTTGACGAGTGGGAAATAAGTTAGAGGAAAAGTTTGGTAACTCATGGTTTTTTTTCAATTTCATTTTGGAAGTATTTATATGCTGAATGTGTGGAAACAGTGCTGGCTATTTCAGTAGGTAAATTTGAATAGAACTAGTGAACACTTGATGACAGATGGATGACTGTTTCTTGTTTGGAAAGATTTTGGATGCTGGTGAAGCACCTTTGATCAACGATACTGAAGATATTTTCTTCTTCCTAGTATTTGACTTGTGTGTGAGAAGTCTATGTCTTTATGGCAATATGTACATTTGGTAATTGCTGACTAGCCATGAATGGAGCTGCGAAAGCACCATTTTAACCATGTTTAATAATTCTAATAATTATATGTGTACATGCACATAACAAAGCAATTTTATTAGCTGGCACCTCTAGGACCAGGATTGTGCCAGTTGAACAAATATTCCAGTAATGAAGAGGTCCACATAATCAATGTGAAAACATACACTAAGTATTAGAAACTTAATGCGGGGAGTCATTGTTGTACTTTATCTACAGCATAAATCACTCAAATAAAACTTAACAACAAAGAGCTTTCTCACTCGCACCCTCAACTGACTGTTCAGACATTCTAGTGGATCATGATATTTGAATAAACACTCAAAATTCAATTAACTATTTTGTGTGGCCATTCAATTGAACAACAAGTATGCTTACAATGTGGTAAAAAAAATTCAAAAATCTATAATAATTGGATAGAATAATATAGTAAACTTCAGTATCTGAGGTGTATAATTTTTGCCACTTTATCAAGAGTGCTGGTACATAAGGTGCCAGTTAAAATTAAGTTTGCTCTACATCTAAAGATATTTCACATGCCTGAATTTTCTGAAACAATTGCTAACGTCTGGTTATATAAATCATATTTTTGATACCATTGCATGAGGAGACCATTGAACGATGAGAGAGCGCTTTCAGAAAATCTGATCAAATTAAGTGAACTACAAGCAGTATAGGATGGAATTTAATGTGACTGAATGTTAATTAAGCTATGTTGGTGAAAACAACACTATATATGATAAAAATAAATGAGGGTTAATTGACTGGTCAAATAAGAATTAGCATGTTGTTTAAATTTAAGGTTGTGAATGACTTGAGGAGGAATTTGCAGGTGATAGTGTTTCCATGCACTGTTGCTTTTGTCCTTCTAGACGGTAGATGTTGTGAATTTTAAAGGTACAACCAAATGAGCCTTGGCCAAGTTGCTCAAGTGGAATACAAATTGAGCATGGTAAGTGGAGGCATTTATTAGTACTGTTAATGACCCATTTCATCACTTTGCTGTTGAGTGATGGATCACTAATTCATTCAAATGGATTTGTCCTGCTTTTTGTGGACATGACATGTCAGGGCAATTTTACAGATTTTTGGATAGATTGCAGTGTCGTAGCTTAGCATAGTGTGGCTAGTTCTGCAGCACAAATCGTCAGTATAATAGCCAGGATGTCGTCAGACCCCACAATTTTTGCACTCTCCATTGCCTTTAGCTGTTTCTTAATGTCATGTAGGGTAGATAAAATTGGCTGAAGATTGGCATCTGTGATGC
Source organism: Chiloscyllium punctatum (assembly GCF_047496795.1). Taxonomy (NCBI): domain Eukaryota; kingdom Metazoa; phylum Chordata; class Chondrichthyes; order Orectolobiformes; family Hemiscylliidae; genus Chiloscyllium; species Chiloscyllium punctatum. The sequence goes on along the minus strand of NC_092753.1, from coordinate 70,637,642 downwards.
TAGGAACCTGATTCAGCTTTGCCTTTTGCACTAACATGCTGGGTTCTCCCAACGTTGTAGCTAAGGATATTTGTGTAGTCTCTGTATCATGTTTGTTGTTTATTATTTTGCATGATTTTATGGCCAGTTGAGATAAATAAATGAATATGTTGATTCTGAAGTTGCAATGCTTCTATTTGCAAGGTTGTTTGTATTGTCTGTGTCCATTCTTTTGTCGACCAGTATTCATGACTGGATGTAGTTGGTGCAAACCTTTGATCTGTTAGTTGTGGGATTGCCTTGCTCTATTGCATACTTCTCCAGCCCTTTAACATGCATGTAGTCCCATATTGTAGTTCCACCAGATTGAGACCTCATTTTTAGGTGGGCATGGGGCAGCACAGTAGTTAGCACTGCTGCCTCACGTATTTGATTGCAGCTTTGGATGACTGTCACTGTGGAGTTTGCAAATTCTCACTGTGTCTGTGTGGATTTCTTCTGGGTGCTCCTGTTTCCTCCCATAATCCAAAAATGTGCAGGTCAGGTGAATTGGCCACGCTCAATTGTCCATTGTGTTAAGTGCATTAGTCAGGGGTAATTATAGGGTAGGGGAATGGGTCTCGGTGAATTACTGTTCGGAGGGTCGGTTGGGCTTGTTGGGCCAGATGGTCTGTTTCCATACTGTAGGGAATCTAATCTTTAAAAAAAAATCCTTCGCTGTGGAGGTAGGTGGAATTCTGTGTGGGTTTGCTGTTCAGTTTAATGTTAAAGTCACAATGCAAATGTAATCCTAGTCCTAATCTTAATTCTAACTACATAATGGTGGTGTGTGATTTCAATTACTTTTTGTTAAATAGGTCAAATGTATCAGCAGTACCAGCAACCAGGATATGCACCTCAACAACAACCACCGGCCCAGGCACAGTATGGACTGCAGTACCCAGGTGAGGACGCAGCAATAAAGGAAGAATGTCGTCAGCATTGCTGAGTTTTAAATTCTTTGGAATTATCAAAGGGGAGCTTTTGTTAACTGTTTGTTGTCTAGTATCATTGAGCTCAAAAATAAAATAAGGCAGAAATCTAGCTAAGTATTTCTTTTTTAAAAAAGCACAAATGAGCAATTTAACATGTGGCATAATAAACATTTCAGCTAACACTCACAAAAAAGTTGAGTATGACAAAGTACAATAAAGAGGGAGGGATTAGTTGCATTTTGGCTCAATTACATGAAAATAACTCTTATCTCATTGAACAGAATAACAGGTAATGTAGCAGGGTTTTGTTTCTATCAGAAAGGACCTATACTAAGGTATTTACTTTGGTATTAAATCATTGTGCCTGCATCACTTACTTGTGGACTGACTTTTTTTTTACTGACTGCCAATTTAAAAGCAAAATAGCTTAAGGTGCTGTTTCATGTATGTGTGTGGAAGTCTGACTTTGAATTTATGCTAATATTATTTATAATTAGTAATAAATGGAACTTTGCAGTTGGCCATTTGAGCTGAATTGTTTCTTTTCTCTCTCTTTGTATCAAAAGGCGTTCCTTGATGTTTTTGTGTGGTGAACTTGGAGCACTTTTTTTAAACAAAGCTCTAAGTAGATACATCATTAAAACTACTGTTAAGCATTTTTAGCCAGGATAGCCAGTTGTCCACATGATTGAGTTGCTTTTAAATAATTGAAAATTACTATTCCAAGAAAAAGGCAAACTGAGCCAAATCTGCCAGGAATGTGCTGATATTGGTCGCATTAACAAGTGTAACCTTTAAACCATCCAAGTAATTTTTCCAGTACTGTTTTCGTCATCAGTGGTTGTGTGTTAACTTCACAACTCTTCATGTTGCAGAGAATGGACGCCATCATGGAGTAAGTCCCTTTCCCTAAGGGTTGGCTGCTTTCTAACTGCATATAGGGTAGCACATGATGCAGACCAAAGTTAATGTAGACGAGTGTAAAGCACATGGTGACAAAATGAAGTATAATTATTGTGTGCTGTTTGAAGAGTTGATGGTAATGTTCAAAACATTCCAGTTGCTGGACTTGTCAAATAATCTGTCAATCTAGCAATCAAAAGGCAAGGAAAATATTGAAGTATGTTGCTAAACCTATGAAGTAGAAATTGTGCTTTGCTCACTTGTGTAAAGCTCTGCTCAGAACACATTTTGTGCTATTCAGTTCTGACTATTAAGACTTCAGAAAAGTTTTTATATTGCAAAACTAAATCTCCAAAGTCATAGACATCAAGAAATGAGGAAGCACTTTCGGCCTTTGAAAGGAGGCAGATGAAAGGGAACTTCTTATTCATGTGCAAGGCTATAAAATGACAACACATAGATGGCATCTTTTAACTTGATAAAACACCCCAGGAAAGTAAATAAGTAAATTCGCCATAGTCCCTGAGGAAAATGGGGTTGCTGTCTCATTGGAAAGACAGTTAGTGGTAGTTTAACCTGAGGGTCACTGTGCCTCAGGCAAGGGGTTGGTATTGAGAATGCGGGGCCTTCATAATAATCTCAGCTGATATGGAAATTGAAACCATGCTGTTAGCGTCACACTGCATTGCAAACTGGCCTCCAGCCAACTGAGCTAATGGACAAAAATCAGCACAAATTGAGAGGAGCCAGTTATTAGGATTGTTATAATCCCAGCTGATGTTATTAATGGACAAGTCAGATCCTGGACTGAAACCTGGCTTAATAGATCATGCTTTGTATTTTTAATTAAATGACATGGTCACTCGCTGAATCAACAGATAGTAGTTTCAAACTTAAGTAGAAGTTTATTGTGCAAACGAAAAGATTAAATAGAATGCATCAATATTTGAATATGTAAATTCAATGTAAATGTAAATTTATATGTAAATTTGAATATTTAAATATTAGCTATTTGAAAGACCTAGAAGCACATGATAAAATATAATATTCCATTGAGCCCAACAGCAAATCTTTCCAGTACTTAAACACCAAAGAGAATTCTCCTCTCTATCACCACTATAGGTATAACTTAATTTTTTCTTTCAATTCCCAGTCTTGAGAGGAGTAGTATCTTACTTGAGTATTCATACAACTGAGTATAGTCTTTCTCAGCTTTAAATAATCCCTTCAGGGTTATAACAGACCACTTCTGGTCTAAAACTTAAAAACTAAAACCCCTACAATGAGGTAATCTATTTCTAACTTTTCTAAACTGTCTACTCCAAGAGAACTATTTCACATACCAAACTGCAACCAGGATGAAACCAAGCTATGAGCATTTCCCCTAAGCAACTGACATCCGCTTAATGCTCTTCGATGTTTATTCTGCTTGTAAAACTCTGTCAATACAACCAAATTCCAAAATATAAGCAAATGAATGGAAAAGCCCAACACATACATTCAAAAAATAAGGCTGAAGCATCATCTATTTTAGCGTCCTCCCATATTCCCCAGCATTGCGGATTCCAGTCTTCAAACAATTCGAAACACTCCACATGATATTAAGAAACGGTTGGAGGCGCTGGATATTGCAAAGGCTATGGGCCCTGACAATATTCCAGCAATAGTACTGAAGACCTGTGTTCCAGAACTTGCAGCTTCCTTGCCCAAGCTCTTCTAGTACAGCTGGTATTTACAAGACAATGTCAAAAATTGAAAAAAGCAGGACAGATTCAACCCAGCCAGTTACCTTCCTATTAGTCTATTCTTGATCATCAATAAAGTGATGGAAGGTGTCATTAACAGTATCAAGCAACACCTGCTCAGCAATAACCAGCTCAATGATGTCCCCTTTGGGTTCCATCAAGGCCACTCAGCTCCTGACCTCATTACAGCCTTCAGTCAAACATTGACAAATGAGCCGAATTCCAGAAGGTGAGATCAACAGCCCTTAACATCAAGGTTGCCTTTGACCAAGAGTGGCATCAAGGAGCCCCAGTTAAACAGGAGTTACTGGGTATCAGATGGCAAGTTCGGCTATTTGGTGTCATACCTGGCACATAGGAAGATGGTTATGATTGTTGGAGGTCAGTCAGCTCAGCACTAGGATATCTTTGCAGGAGTTCCTCAGGATAATGTCATCGGTCCAACTATCTTCAACTGCTTCATCAATGATCTTCCTTCCATCATAAAGGCAGAAGTGGGCTATTCGCTGATGATTGTGCAATGTTCAGCACCATTTGTGACTATTCAGATATAGAGCAGTCCATATTTCGATGCAACAAGGTCTGGACAGTATCCTAGTAACATTCACACCTCGCAAATGCAGCCAATGACTATCATCAATAATAGACAATACATCCACCACCCCTTGAAATTTGTTGGTGTTACCATTCCTGAATCCCTCTCTGTCAACATTCTGGAGGTTACCATTGACCAGAAACTCAATTGGATTTGCCATGTAAACACAGCAGTTGTAAGAGCAGTGGCTAGGAGTACTGTGGTGAGGAAGATTTGATGCAGGAAGCTGACTTTTGGATGAATTTCGACATTGCATAAGCTCAGCAAGAGTAAGAGGTTGTGACACTACATTGGAAGAAATGTTCTTTTGAAGTGGAAAAGTGAAATCTGAACAGTACACTTGAGCAGCACTGTGGTTCAGTGGTAAGCACTGCTGGCTCACAGCGCCAGGGACCCAAGTTCGATTCCAGCCTCAGGCGACTGTCTGTGTGGAGTTTGCACATTCTCGCCGTGTCTGCGTGGGTTTCCTCTGAGTTTACCAGTTTCCTCCCACAGTCCAAAGATGTTCAGGTCAGATAAATTGACCATGCTAAATTGCCCATAGTGTTAAGTGCATTAGTCAGAAGGAAGTGGGTCTGGGTGGGTTACTCTTTGGAGGGTTGGTGTGGACTTGTTTGGCTGAAGGGCCTGTTTCCACACTGTAGGGAATCTAATCTAATCTAATCAGATAAATTTAAAGTACCACATTCAGAAGGAAGCAAAAGTTCAAACCAAAGACTGACAGTTTTGGACTCATCTCATAGTAACTCAACGTTTATGTCAGGAATAATAGCCATTGCAACTCTTCCACCTGATTAGATTCTTTGTAATTTCAAT